>NC_047055.1:125636098-125952637 GCF_011762595.2 Tursiops truncatus | reverse complement strand
TATCTATTTTATATAAAGTAGGGTGTATATGTCAATCCCAATCTCCCAATTCATCCCTCCCCCCACCCTTTATCCCCTCGTAACCATAAGTTTGTTTTCTACATCTGTAACTCTATTTCTGTTATGTAGATAAGTTCATTTGTACCCTTTTTTAAGATTCCACATGTGCGTGACATCACATGATATTTGTCTTTCTCTATCTGACTTACTTCACTTAGTATGATCATCTCTAGGTCCATCCATGTAGCTGCAAATGGCATTTCATTCTTTTTTGTGGCTGAGTAATATTCCATTGTATACATGTACCACATCTTCTTTATCCATTCATCTGTCAATGGACATTTCGGTTGCTTCCACGTCCTGGCTACTGTAAATATTGCTGCAGTCAGTTGACTTTAGAAGGACACATCATGACAGAGTCTTAGAACAGGTTCCTTGGAAACAGAAGCTGGGATTCAGGTTCATCAGGGATCCCTCATAAGACAGACATTTGAAAAAAGGGCAAGGGGCATTTGCGGGAACTTGGATGGACCTCAAGGGTATTTCACTAAGGGAAATAAGTCAGATGGAGAAAGACAAATACCATAAGATTTCACTCATATGTGGAACATAATAAAGAAACAAATGAAACAAACACACAGAGACAGATAACAGAGTAGTGGTTACTAAAGGGGAAGCAGGGTCAGGGGAGAGTGAAACAGGTAAAGGGGGTCAACCCTACAGTGATGGATGAAAACTAAACTTTTGGTGGTGACCACATTGTAGTGTATACAGATGTTGAAATATGATGTGTTACACATTAAACCAACATTAGTTGAATGAAAAAAATATATAATGAAAAAGAATATGATAAAGAATATGTATAACTGAGTCACTGTGCTGTACAGCAGAAATTAAACACAACATTGTACATCAATTATACTTCAATAAAATTTTTCAAAAAGGAACAAAAAGGGCAAGGGGCAGGTTTGGGTAGGAGAGCAATGGAAACGTCATTGTGTAGCAGCAGAGGATTTAGCTGGTGCCTAAAGGAACTGGGAAGAAGCCTCAGCTCTTCAGGGTATTACATACTGAGGCCAGGGGTCTCACCTTTTAACCACCCGCCCCCTCAAGTCCTCATTAGCTGAAACCTGTAAGCGAAACGGTAAAGACCAACTATGGTTCTCTGAGCTTGGAAGCACCCCTGATCCAATTGCTGGCAAAACCCAAACATTAAGAATGATGTTTGGATGGACACCAAGGGAGAAACACGGGGGGAAGTGACAAATTGGGAGACTGGGACTGACATACACTCACTACTATATATAAACTAGATAATCAACAAGGACCTACTGTAGGGCACGGGGAACTCTACTCAGTACTCTGTAATAACCTATATGGGAAAAGTATCGTAAAAAACAGTGGATATATGTATATGTATAGCTGATTCACTTTGCTGCTCACCTGAAACTAACACAACATTGTAAATCAACTCTACTCCAATAAAAATTTTTTTAAAAGAATATATATATGTATGAGTATAACTGAATCACTTTGCTGTACATCTGAAACTAACACAACATTGTGAGTCAACTATAAGCCAATAAAAATTGAAAAAACAAAAAGAAAAAATTGTAGAGATGAACTTATTTGCAAAGCAAAAATCGACTCACAGATGTAGAGAACAAACTTATGGTTACCAAGGGGGAAGGGGGACGTGGGATGAATTGGGAGAGTGGGATTGACATAGACACCCTACCATGTATAAAACAGATAACTAATGAGAACCTACTGTATAGCACAGGGAACTCTACTCAGTGCTCTGTGGTGACCTACATGGGAAGGGAATCGAAAAAAGAGGGGATATAGGTATCTGTATGACTGATTCATTTGCTGTATAGCAGAAACTAACACAATATTGTAAAGCAACGGTAGTCCAATAAAAATTAATTTAAAAAAAACTTAGACAAGGAAAAAATCCATAATTCTAACTTTTCTAATTATATCTTTCATTTTTCTTTTTGCTATTATGACTTTTGTAAATCACTTTAAATCCTTTCTGGAAAGATCTTTGGTTTAATTGAATGAAAGTGTTTACAACATGGTTAAAACTGATGAGTACTGGGACAGAAACAAAAAACAAAACAAAACCAAAAAACCAAAAAGTCCATGACATTAGAACTGGGACAAGAGTGGAGGCCAGAGAAGGGCTTTCCTCTTAGCTGATGCTAAGTGTGCTGCATGTGTCTAGAATGCAGTTACAGATAACATATTGGCAAATAAAGTAAATGTTTTCTTAGTTAACAACAACAACGAAAAAAGAATGATGTTTGCCAATAAAATGAGAGCTTTCAAATAAACCCACGTCGTACAAGTCTGCAAAATATAATGATCATTGGGACCCACCAGGAGGAAATGAAGATGGAGCCAGAAATAGACTATGGAATATTACACCACTTTAGGGAGTGTGTTGATTTTTTTTTCCACAAAAACAGCTTAAAATAGCACATAGAGCTGGGTAGCATTTTAAAAGCCAAGAGAGAGGAGTAGTGCTGACTGGAAAGTACCATCCCGTTTAGAACTCCACAGTCCTAAAGGAGGGAGACATTGTTTTCCTAATCACCCTGAAATACTGTTCTTTGCTACCTGAATACACAGAAATTCTCCATGCAGGAGGAGGGTCCTCTTTACATAATTTTTCAGAGGTTAATCTTCCTGAATCTGCATTTTGTAGCCAAGCAGAGAAATGTCATTTGTCTTCTGCACGTAAACCCTTCATTTTGTCACTTCTCCCCAGAAGTTTTCTTCTCTATTTTAACATTCCGATATGACTTCCATTCTCTTAAAAATATCCTAATTCTTCCTTTTTAAAAATTAATTAATTAATTAAATTCTTGACTGTGTTGGGTCTTTGTTGCGGTGCGCGGGCTTCTCATTGCAGTGGCTTCTCTTGTTGCGGAGCACCGGCTCTAGGCGCACAGGCTTCAGTAGTTGTGGCACGAGGGCTCATTTGTTGTGGCTTGTGGGCTCTAGAGCGCAGGCTCAGTAGTTGTGGCACATGGGCTTAGTTGCTCCGTGGCATGTGGGATCTTCCCAGACCAGGGCTCGAATCCGTGTCCCCTGCATTGGCAGGCGGGTTCTTAACCACTGTGCCACCAGGGAAGCCCAAAAATATCCTAATTCTTTCACTCATTCCTGTGGAGAGAACCAGCCATCTCCTACTTCTGAGCAAAGGACAAACTTTGTAAATGTCTCAATTACAACGTAGTGCTCAGAAGAAAACTGGAAACAAAAATAAACATTTTACCTTAAGAAAAGCAAATTTTTTAAAAGGGAAAATTTGTGTTGTGTACTTTTACCACCATGAAACATCTGTTTAAAATTATATATATATGTATACAGATGGGTGTATATATATATGTGTGTGTGTGTGTCTGTACATGTACATATGACTTAATAGAGATAAAAACATGAATTATGATATAAGTTATAAAGGAATGAAAGTTTCATTTAAATATTGAGGTAGAACTGCTTTTCAATAAATCACCAGGGACTATACTAAATTCATGTGATACTATGTATAAAATAGTTAACTAATGAGAACCTGCTGTACAGCACAGGGAACTCTACTCAATGCTCTGTGGTGACCTAAATGGGAAGGGAATCCAAAAAACAGGCAACATATGTATACATAGAGCTGATTCACTTTGCTGTACAGCAGAAACAAATACAACGTGGTAAAGCAACTCTATTCCACTAAAAATTAATTTAAAAAAAACCCAAAGTGCCGGGGATGAAATATCATGGAGTGAAAAGCACTTGGCATCACCTAAGCTTCAGTGGAAGGAACAGAATCTCCTTACAGGCGTCCCCAGCAGCTTGTAACTGAATGTAGGGAACCTGAAGCCTAGTGGTTGGAGGCACTGCAGGTCACCACTAAAACTTCTGGGCTCAGGGGACCTGGACAGGACCACTGGTGGTGACGTTTCTAGAGCCACCAAGCTGGGACTGGCCCTGGCACTCTTTCTGGAGGACAGAAGTGTCCTGAACTTGCGTGTCTGCAGAAGCAGACAGAGGATGCCTGCAGAGGTCTCCACCAGGCTTTTCACTCCATGTTCAAGTAACTGGGAGCACCTATTTTTCACCCAGAACCATAGCTAGAAAGAACGCAGGGAGATGGAACATTGAGCTTCCCTGGTTCTGCAGCACAGAAGGACAGCCCGCATGGAGGGAGGGACAGACTGTCCATGCAGCATAAGCATGGACACCAAAGGTCCTCATCTGTCCTTACACAGGGTGCCCCATCATTCTCCAGGCTCTGCACCCAGCCTAGCTTGGGTTCCCGTGCTCTCTCCTTAACCCCATTTCAGTGGATGGTAATGAGGTGACAGTTGGCTACAACCTATTTAACATAAATAGATAGGGCAACATACACATGCACAAACACACACACACACACACACATACACACTCTTCCACACATAAACCACCAGGCAAGAAAGAACATATGGGTACCAAGTCTACTTCTCACGGTTGCCATGATTCCCCGCCACCATTCATGCCCCACCCCCTCGCGCCCTCAGCCTGTTCTGAGTCTCCAACTGCTGGGGTGACCGTATGTGGCATTCCTGAGGGATCAGAACCCCTGCTGCCTCCGACCGGGTTAGGCTGTTCTAGTGGGTTCACCTGCTTTTCTACTAGGTGTGGCAGCATTAGGGCTTACTGCAGGACAAAGCACAGGTTCCCAATGGCTGCAGCAGCCTTGTATCAACCGGGGTAAATGGGGTTGATAATTCCCATCTTTATCAGTTCTCCAGAGAAACAGAACCAGTAAGATATATCTATGAACTGCACGTATCTATCTATCTATCCATCCATCTATCTATGTGTATCCATATATCTATCATCTATTATTTACCCATCTCTAACTATCCATCTGTATCTATATAGATCTCTATTTACAGCTCTAACCATTTATCATCTATTTGTAATCTATAGCAATAGATCTATCTATATGTATCAAGCTTCCTATCATCTGTCTGTCTCTCAAAGTTCAAGGGATTGGTTTAAGCCATTTGCAGAGGATGGCAAGTCTGAAATCTGCAGGACAAGACTCCAGGCTGGAGTAGTAGAGGCTATAGTCTCGAGGCAGAATTTCTTCTTTCTCAAAGGAACATCAGTTTTTGCTTTTAAGCCTTTTCAACTGATTGGATGAGTCCTGCTCAACATTACAATAAGTGGATTGACTTAAAGTTAACTGATTGCCGATGTTAAGCACCTGTGCAAAATAACGGCACAGGCATATCCAGATTAGTCGTTGACGGTATAACGGGGTACCACAGCCTAGCCAGGTGGACAGCTAAGGCTGGTACTCACACCGCCATCCGCAGTAACCTTCCCTTCCTACTCTGTTTGCACACGGACATGAGAAACTTAACATCACCAGGACTTGCAGATCAATAGGATCTTTTCAGTGCCCAGGGTGGAAAAATTTCTTATTTTTGCCTCTACATTCTTGTTTATGCTTTCAACTATGACTTCTCTTTATTCTATTTTACGAAACCAACATTATTGATTGACATTTTTTCAAATGGAATTTATTTTGCTAAAGCAAGGTACAGTTGTATGATTATCTACTCTGTTCATACAAGGATTACTTAGTAAAGGGAAATTGCTAATAAAAAACTATTTTGCCAACTTTCACTATGTAAATTCTAAATAAATAACATATGCAAAGGCTTTGCTCAAAAAGAAAAAAAAAATTGGCAGATTGTCCACTAAGTAATTAACGCTGATTGCAGAATCGCAAATACCAACACTTCTAAAAATATATTCATTTTATTGTTTCATTGCTTAGTGAGAAGAAATGACGATATTCTACAAAATACATGAAAGTAAAGAAATTCCACAACACTAAAATATATATTGTGTATTTATTATTTGTTCCAGAAGACAGTCAGTAATTTTCAGTCTGGTTCTTTTTGGAGTACAAGTCAACATTTCTTTCAATCAAACCAATTCATTTTTTCATAAGACTACCTTGTGAAATTGTAAGAAAAAGATCCCTTTTACTAGATTTGAAGGAATCTGTTGCACTCGAAAAATAATTTATACTGTGCTGAGGAACAGCAGCGGGACAAAAATGATGTCCATTCAATTTTTGTACTATTACCAGTCCAAAGAAATGGGGAAAAAAAGGCTCCAGTTGTATTTCATGAAATACGTGCAAATACATATATCGAAACTGGAATGCCATTCCAGTGCTGGAAGGAGTAAATCAAAACACCACCCAACAGAAACTGGCAAAGCAAAATATGAATTATGAGAAAGTGCAAAGTTTATATCAGATCATGAAACAGAGGATGAGCAATCAATGACTATTAGCTCATAATAAGCCACACAAACTGAAGAAGATACTGGTCACATTATTCCAATAGTTTCAACCTCAGTAAATAAAAGAAATTGCTTCCATTCAACAGGCTACTCATCTAGATATTACTGTGATCCAGCTCATCAAAAAAGATATAAAGTATTTCTTTAACAATCAGATTTAAAAAGTAGGCAACAGGTCATCACAATTCCAAAAATATTTTAACTTAATTTTTAAAAAAATGTAAACCTATTGCTTGGAATTGTAAGAAAGGATTTGGTTCACTGATTTCCAGCCTGTCCTGTTTTCAGGTAGTAATATATATTTCTATGGACACTATATTTGTTTCAATTTTACCTAGATCATATTTTAGGATCAATATCTCCTATCTATAAACGTTTGCTAACTGATATCTGTAATTTGCATTGCTCTCAATGTAAGGTTAGCATTTTCCCCATTTGTTAAGCATATGTTATACACGACACAGCAATGGAAGACAGGAATGCAAGTGTTCAATGATGTTTAAAGGGGATAAAGGGAAATGTAGAAAATAAATATTGAAAAGGCTCATTTTTTCTCTCCTCCCAGGTTCCTCCACCCCCATGAGTCAAGGTTGTCCTTGAACTTGTTCTAACCGCCAGCCCGGTGGTCAGATCAACAACAATGATGACTTTAAATTGGATGAAAAGTTAAACTTAAATATTTAGCAAGCCTCCCAGCAGACATTTCATTTTTGAAGATACCACCTCCACAGTGTCTAATGCAGTCATGGACAATAATATAAGCCATATGATATTCTTAAATGTCATGACTTAATAAATGATGAAACTGGCTATAATTTTTATGATGTGTGGACAATAACAAAATGATAAATGTGAAATTCCAAATTCGTAATTTTGTAAGAGTAACTAAGTCACTTGGGCAATCAATGATTTGAATATTACATGAGCCATGACGAGGATGAAGTTGTGCTGGGTTTTGGGGGTTCAATGACTCCCTCGGCTACTAAGCTAGGACGTTGTCTAAGTGGCATGTAGGGAAGCAAGAACTTAAAGGGGTTCTTGTATCTCCGAGTTAGGTACCTCAGGGTCTGGGTGTGAGGAATCAAAACTAACGGACCCATGTGTGGGATGAGTCAACCCAAGAATGCTGACAACAAAGACATGATATTGAAGAAAAGGCCAGGTGAATCTGTCCTGCTTCTATCCATACGGATCTCTTGTTTGTGACGAGAATACTTGATATGTAACCTGCATGTACAGTATACAACACTATAGGACCTTGACTAAATAATTCTTATGTGAAGAAATACAGGGGCTTCCCTGGTGGCGCAGTGGTTGAGAGTCCGCCTGCCGTTGCAGGGGACGCGGGTTCGTGCCCCGGTCCGGGAAGATCCCACATGCCACGGAGCGGCTGGGCCCGTGAGCCATGGCCGCTGAGCCTGCGCTTCCGGAGCCTGTGCTCCGCAATGGGAGAGGCCACAGCAGTGAGAGGCCCGCGTACCGCAAAAAAAAAAAAAAGAAATATAATTGTTTTCTTTACAAGAATTGGAGCAAGAGGAATTCTCATTCATTGCTGGTGGGAATGCAAAATGGTGCAGTCACTCTGCAAGGCACTTTGGCTGCTTTTTACAAAACTGAGCATACTCTAAGATCCAGCAACCAAATTCCTTGGTATTTACCCAAAATTACGTTCATACAAAAACCTGTACATGAATGTTCATAGAATCTCTATTCCTAATTGCCAAAACTGAGATGCCCTTCAGTAGGTGAATGGATAAATAAACTGTGGTCCATCCAGACAATGGAACGTTATTCAGCACTAAAAAGAAATGGACTCTCGGGCTTCCCTGGTGGCGCAGTGGTTGAGAGTCCGCCTGCCGATGCGGGGGACATGGGTTCGTGTCCTGGTCTGGGAGGATCCCACATGCCGCGGAGCGGTCCGCAGCGGGAGAGGCCACAACAGTGAGAGGCCCGCGTACCGCAAAAAAAAAAAAAAAAAAGGACTCTCAACCCATGAAAAGGCAGGGAGGAACCTTAAGAGGATATCACCAAGCAAAGGAAACCAATGGGAAAAGCCTACGTACTGTATCATTCCAACTCCATGACTTTCTGGAAAAGGCAAAACTATGGAGACAGTAAAAAGATCAACGGTTGCCAGGGGTGGGGATGAAGCCATGAGTAGGGGGAGCACAGAGGATTTTTAGGGCAGTGAAGCTACTCTGTATGATGCTATAATAGTGGATCATAGTCTCTACACATCTGTCCAAACCCATAAAATGTACAACACCAAGAGCAAGCCCTATTATAAACTATGGACTCTGGGTGGTGATGATGAGGTGTCAGTGTACGTTCGTCAATTATAACAAATGTACCACCTGGTGGGGACACACAGCAGGGGAGGCTGTGCCTGAGCTGGGGCAGGGGGTAAGTGGGAAATTTCTGTACTTTCTGCTCCATTTTGCTGTGAACCTAAAACTGCTCTAAAACAATAAGGTCTTTAGAAATAGTCATAAATCACTTCTTGGAAGACGAGAATTATGAGCTCATTGCCGTGGTAGGATTTCTGGGTGTTTCCTGAGTCTAACGGGAGAGATGCTGTCTGGTCTTGTCTTTTAGTAACTCATCCTTTGTGTGCTGTGCTGATAAGAGCTGTATTAGGACAAGTGGCCGGCAGAAAGGCAAATACAGCTGAGACACTGTAGAGGCTAAGTAATAATTCGTTCTTACATAAAGCAACATATGTTTTCTTAACATATAAAGAAAAGTGTGGAAGAGCATAAAAATGCATGTTCGCTGTAATCACAATGTTAAAATTTGTATTTTCCTATACACATAGATAGGGGGAGAGATAGAGACAGACAGATGGGTAGATAGATAATAGATTGATAGATGATGACAGACAGAAGGATAGATAGATGTGTCGGTGGGTAGGCAGACTGATGAATAGATACATGGATGATAGATAGGTAGATAGATGATAGAATTGATGGATAAATAAATAGAAAGATGGATGGATACATAGATAGATGATAGAGATAGACAGGATACATTAGATTACAGAATAGATGGATAGATAGATGAGAGAAAGAAAGAAGGAAAAATAGATAGATGATAGATATGGACAGAGGAAAGATTGATAGATTTGGCAGATATTAAATAGATGATAGAAAGAATGGATATATGACTGACAGATAAATAGATGATAGATAAACAGAGATAGAGATAGATTATAGAGGAATAGATTTACGTATAGGCTGCCTACACGTGTACATCTGTTTAAAGTAACAGTGTATAGATTATATTTTACCGGGCTTTCGCAGTACCAGGTCATAAATCCTGTCTGAACTTCAACGTGTACGTAGTTGGTCCTTCTAGAACATTGGCCTCGCCTATCCTTGAACTTCTCTCCTGCATGGATAGATCCCTTTCCCCACCCCAGGCTCTTGTTCCTGGTTCAACACTGCACCATCATTCCAAGTGACTGCAACGCTCAGTCCCTCTGATTTCAGGTAACTCCTTCTGCAACTGCCACCTCCTGTGTCTCAGGTTCACCTCCTCCGCGACCCCGATCTGAAGAACCTTTGTGTTCCAGGCCATGAACAACCCCGTGGGTCTCTCTGTCCTGCCTCCCGTTGGATTTCCTTTCTTCCTTACACAGCATCCACTCCCAGGTGACTCATGCATTTACAGCCTCAACTTAGCTCCCCTTCCCGTTGTCCAACTGAACCAAGAAAACTAAGGACAAAGAAATTGGGACAAAACAGAACAAAACACAGCCCTGGGTAAATCTACCTTGCTGTTGACCTGGCTGCTAAATGCATACAGCCGAACAGGACTGGAGACCACAGCATCTTCATGAGTGGTCTCATCGGAAGCATGTAACCTGAGTCTGTCCTGACGTCCACTGTTTTCCTGCTGGTGACTAGCTGTGACCTCTCTGTGTCACGCCCCAAATGCAGCCCCTACATTTGTGATTCTGGGACCTCTTCTGTCCTTGTTAACTGTTCAAGGACAGCCCCTCCAAAGAGTCCTTCTTAACTGTCCAAGGACATCCCTCCAAAGAGTCTGTCCCTTTCTCTCTGTCTTATTTCTCTTTCTCTCTTTCTTTTCTGTCTCTCATGATCCCTCGCTTTCTTTCATTTTTTCCTCGCATATATTTGCGAGCATCCTCACCCTGCCAAATCCTTTCTGCCCCACGACTCTGAAGGGAAATGCCTCTACCTATTCCAAGTGGCCGCAGGATGAATGGTGAAGGAATGGAGGCTGCCGTCTTCCTAAAATACCACATGACACTAATTTTCTTTCATTTGTCACACTTCATTTGCTACATAAACAGTGGTGGAACTTTATATTTTAAGAGCTGTGGCTAAATAACATATTATAAATTAGAGGGTGTTAAAATCACAGAGGAGGTCTGGAGTCACTGGAACCAACGGAAAACAGTGATTCTCAACCGGTGAAGGATTGCCCCCCGACCAGGGGACATCTGGCAATGTCTTCAGGCAGTTTTGCTTGTCACAACTGGGGCCGGGGGAGCTCCTGGCACCTGCTGGGTGGAGACCAGGGATGCTGTTCCACAGCCCACAGGGCACAGGACACCTCCCTCCACCACCACAGAGAATTACCCAGGTCGATATATCAGTAGTGCTGAGGCTGAGAAACCTTTGTCCTAGCAACGGGGTAGAACTAATTTTAGCCTGAATCACCTGACATGGACGTTTCTCCCTGGCTTTATTATATGCTTCCAGTACCCATCAGTTATTGGTTTTTAAGCACGTGTGTATTCTTGAGTTGGACCTTCACGCTCTAGGGGTCTCTCCATGGACAAGCACACTGGAAACGTGTCACAGGAGAGCACTGGGGTGTGGAAGGAGACGTGTGCAGATTGTCTAAATACGGCAGCTGGATGAACTTTCAACTTCTCGTCGCTCTGTGCCTTGTAGCTTTTCCCTTTCTGTGGGACTCTGTGGAGGGCAGCGGTTTGGAAACGACGTCTAGGAGATGGGCCTCTCTCTTCAGTTCAGTGTGGAGAATGTGTTCAACTTTGCTCTGGTCCCCAGGGGAAATGGACTGGAAGTTTCCTCAGTTCTCCTGCATTGGAAATGATCGATTTTGTTGGAGACCGTAAGAGCACAAAACAATCAAAATTCCATCTAGGGCTGATGGTTTAGGGCTTCCTGTAAGTGCCCACAGGTTTCTCATCATTCTCTGCCTCAGCTCGCTCATGTGGGAGGCTGTCTGGGGTTGGGGGGGTGGTGAAGTTTTACTTGGAATTCAACAGTTTTTTGTTCGTTTATATTTATTTTTTATTGGAGTAGAGTTGATCTCTAATGTTGTGTTCGTTTCAGGTGTACAGCAAAGTGAATCAGTTATACGTACACATATATCCACTCTTTTTTAGATCCTTTTCCCATATAGGTCATTATAGACTATTGAGTAGAGTTCCCCGTGCTCTACAGCAGGTCCTTATTAGTGATCTATTTTATATATACTAGTGTGTATGTGTCAATCCCACTCTCCCCGTTTATCCCTCCCCCCTGCCTTACCCCCAGGTAACCATAGATTGTTTTCTTCATCTGTAACTCTATTTCTGTTTTGTAGATAAGCTGGAAATCAACAGTTTTAATTGTTTATTCATATTCCTCTCAGCAATTGAGTGGAAATGAACGTGCCCACAGGTAAGAGATGGGGGATTTTAGCCAGTTTCTATATGTCAAAAAAGGCACATCTGTTGTATTTAATTTAATTATATTAATTATAATTTAATACACACTTAAATTATATTAAGTGTATTTGTGCATCCCTTTGTAACATGTATGTTCACATATGAAGCCATACCAACAACTTAAAGCTGATTCTTTCTCTCTCACTATAAATTACTGTAACTAGAGCCGGAGTATTTTCCACATTATCATACTTCCCGATTTGAGTTCAATTAAAATGTCCTAGTAAGAAAAAACTAATTTTCTTAGAAATAATCTCCAATCAATTATTATTAACTGACAGGTTGTGCCTGCTTTTTTTAATAAGAGAAACAGAATTTAAACAAATGAGCTCTGGGAACACTTGCTTCTTTCAAAAATCGAGTCTCCTAATCACATTTATTAAGTAACTGAAGGTATTGAAGAGAGTATGCAATTATCAAATTTAACTTGAGAAACTCACCACTCTGATACTAACACTTAGAAGATGTATTTTAAGAAAAAAATAACTTAGTCTTGTGCTATATACTTTTGAATGCCTCTTCCCATTTCCGTGTGAGATGTGATTTTTTTTTAAAGTTTCTTATTTTTAACCTCATAATTGATGATGATTAACAGAGCGCTGTCTTTCTTATCAAGCTAAAATATATTTAAGGATTATCGGTTTTATGTAAAAATCTTTCCAAATGCATGAACTAACTTCTGTCTATTACCCCTCCTCTCTCTCTCTCTCTCTCTCTCTATCTCTCACTCTGCTATAGCTAATTCTAAAAGCAAGACTGAGAACCTAGATTTTATTTAAAATTTTAATACGCGTTTAACACAGCATTTTTTTTTTTTGCTGCTCCCATCAGATTTAATGTAGCACTCATAATTCCACTGCAAACCAGGAATTCTAATAATCCAAAATATGTATTTTCTACAATTTACAGTCATCTTCTCAAATTCTACATAGAGGGTTCTTTCTTCAGTCCCAATTTTATGTCCTCAGAACAGCCACTGCAGGCCACATCTGCACACAATTTACTATCGAATTAAAGGATGGCTTGTTCTTCAAGGCAATTAGTGAGACTTTGCACAACAGAATCAGAAGTGCAGTAAACAAGAGCATATGTATCATGATCAGAAGTTATATGCTTCTTCCCTGTTTTAGATGTTATGACACAAATAATCAGATTCAATCCCCCTCATGGCAGGCAGAATAATGGCTCTCCGAAGATACCCACATTTATGGGACCTGTGACTATGTCACCTTACATGGAAAAGGGGACTTTCCAGAGGTGGTTAAGGGTGTAACTCTTGAGCCACAGAGAATATGCTGAGTACCCCAGGTGGATTCCACTTCAGCACCTGAGTCCTTAACAGCAGACACTATTTCCCAGCTGTAGTCAGAGGGAGCTATAACTATGGAAGAAGCATCAGAGAGATGTAACATAGCTGCCTTTGAAGATGCAGGAAGGGGCCTTGAGCCAAGGAAAGTGGGCACCTCTAGAAGCTGGAAGAGGCAGGGAAATGGATTCTCCTACAGAATTCCCTGAAGGAATCAGCCCTGCGGGCCTTGTAATATTAGATGGCCATGTTGGTTTTCTACAGGACTGTGAGGGGAAAAACTAAAATAAACATTTGTGTTGTTTTAAGCCATCAAGTTTGGGGAAATTTGTTACTGCTCATGGAGTAGTCTTCTGACGTGATCTCGGTCCATTGCTCCATTCTTGTAATCAATTCAATCATTCTAGATTACCCGATGTCCCACCAAGCCCCAGGGATGCCATCTCCTCCCTGATATCCCACATGCCCCACCAAGCTTTAGGGAGGCCATCTTCTTCCTGGTGCCCAACATGTCCCACCAAGCCCTAGAGATGCTGTCTTCTTACTGGTACCCAACATGTCTCACCAAGCCCTAGTGATGCTGTCTTCTTACTGGTACCCAACATGTACCACCAAGCCCTAGGGATGCTGTCTTTTTGCTGGTACCCAACATGTCCCACCAAGCCCTAGGGATGCTGTCTTCTTACTGGTATCCAACATGTCCCACCAAACCCTAGTGATGCTGTCTTCTCCCTCGTGCCCAACATGCCCCACCAAGCCCTAGGGATGCTGTCTTCTTACTGGTACCCAACATGTCCCACCAAGCCCCAGGGATGCTGTCTTTTTACTGGTACCCAACATGTCCCACCAAGCCCCAGGGATGCTGTCTTCTTACTGGTACCCAACATGTCCCACCAAGCCCTAGTGATGCTGTCTTCCCCCTCGTGCCCAACATGCCCCACCAAGCCCTAGGGATGCTGTCTTCTTACTGGTACCCAACATGTCCCACCAAGCTCTAGGGATGCTGTCTTCTTACTGGTACCCAACATGTCCCACCAAGCCCTAGGGATGCTGTCTTCTTACTGGTACCCAACATGTCCCACCAAGCCCTAGGGATGCTGTCTTCTCCTTGGTACCCACACACCAGGGTCCCTCTGGGCAGAGATCATGCTGACTTGCTCTGAAGGGCCCCTTCATTGATTCTTTACCCCCACTGATTCCTGTGCCCACCTATGCTGCCTTCACACATTATTTTCTTCTACTCAACTCAGATGTGGCTTCTCCTAATTATTTAAGTCTTTCTCAACCTTTCTCATCACACATGAAACCAGCTGTTTGTGACATTGTGCTATAAAAAATATACGTATTGGGTCTATGTCGCTGGTTCCTGGCACTGAACTCCTAAAGCCTTTGTAATTTCCTGAGGGATAGGGGCGAGAGGAGTGACTAAGCATCTTTTATGATTCGTAAGAAGTTCCTTTCAATCTTACCTGAGTTTATGCTAATGGGGTGACCCGTCATGGGCCCCTAGATAGTTTCAGGATAGGGGAGGGTCACCAGAGTAGCCGACTATGTGACTACAGGATTGGAACTCTCAGCCCCACTCCCTGACGTCTGGGACGAGAAGAGGGCCTGGAGACTGAGTTAATCACCAACGGCCAATAACTTAATGAATCACACCTGCGGAATGGAAGCCCCATCTGCGCCCTACAGGAAGGGGTTCATAGAGCTTGCACGATTGTGAACACATCTACACGGGACGCCCCAAACTCCACGGGGACAGAAGCTCTTGGGACCTGTCCAGGCCCCGCCCATCTCAGGGCTCCTTTGCATACTTTGGAATATGTTTGTAATAAACCGGTAGTAAGCGGTTCCCTGAGTTCTCTGATCAGTTGTAGCGAGTTATTGAACATGAGGAGGGGGTCATGGGAGCCCCTGATTTGTAGCCAAATTGGACAGAAGTGTGGGTAACCTGGGTTAGTGCCTGTCATGGCGGCAGGCTTGCGGGACTGAGCCCTTCACCTGTGAGGTCTGCACCAGCTCCAGGGAGAGAGTGTCAGAACTGAATTAACTTGTAAGACGGTTGGTATCTACAGAGAACTGGAGACTCGCTTGGTGTAGAAAACCCACCTGCTGTCCCATTGTCTGTGGCATCTATAAATGGTGCATGCGTCCTACACACCAAGAGGCTTTATTCACAGATTTTGTTTACACATTTTTCTCCTTCATGATTCTCACATTAAATATAAAAGCTAATCAATCAGGCAAATAATTTCTTGTGAAAGGCACTGTGAAAGAGGAAATATATCAGCAAATCCTTTGTTAAGCAATGTCTCTGGGCCTGATGGGCAATGCCAGAAGGGAAAAATGCAAATGGTAAGCATAATAAACACAGTCTCTTGCCCTCATGAAGCGCGTGGCCCAAGAGTGTGGAAAACTCTGGTCAAAAAATAAATAGGTGCAAAATCACCATGATGATAAATGATCTGAAGGAACAGTAAGTCGTTTCAAGTGAGGATAATGGGGTAGAAGGCTCAATCCTGCATAGACGGTCAGTAGAGGTTCTACTGAATAAATATCATCTACAGACGCTCATGAGAGGTTCACACTTCATCTGGGGTCTGAAGGATGAAAGAGTTAGTTTGGGGAAGAGACGTGAAGGAAACCTCTTGGGGTAGGCTGACGTCCTCCACGCCCCGTAGCAGTGACACCAGGTGCTTTCCAAGAACTAAAGAACGGCCAGTGAAGACCCAAGATAAAAGAAACTCCAGCAAAAGGAGTAGTGCTAGGATCCTGCATTATGGAAAATACCATCTGATGGACAGGCACAGGATGGAACTTCAGAGTAGACGGGGAAGGGGAAGGTAAAGAGACCAGAGCAAATCCGGAGACAGTTGCGTCTCTGAAGACAAGGGAAGAGGATGTTTCTAGTCCCTGGGACTGGAGAAACATGAGGAATATTGACCAAGAGCCCAGGAAGGACCGGACATTTTCTGCTGCATTTCCTAACGCAGAAGTCAAGGAGACTTGTGCAAAATCTACTGAAGTAGAACGAATGAACAGGAGAAAGTGGAATAAAGCAAATGAAGGAAAAAGGTGTTTAAGAGCAGGGTCTGTACCCTTATTTACACAATGCCAGAAAGACAGTAAGCTTGCAGAATTATTCCTTAGCTGAACACAGAAGCTGCGAGCTGGTTTCTCTTAATGTCTGGTACCTAACGTCTCAGAGGACAGGGTCCATACCTCCACGTAAGTCTCTCCTTCTCCATGAGAAAAATAGGACCAGCCACACAGCATGCTCCAACCTCCCTAAGAGTCAGCCAGAGATGGTCTGTCCACCTGGAATTCACTCATCTCTAGCTCTTCCTCCAGACTCTAACGCTCATGCCTCACGATATATGCACAAGAGAGAGAAAAACCCATTCTCTCAAGCAAAGCAAAAATGCCTGGACACTTTTAGATGGGCCCTAAGAGTTTCAGGTGAGGTTTCAAGATGGCGGAGAAGATATACTTTCCCTTGGCGACTCTATGATGCTTTAAGCCTTGTCCTAACTTTGACCACGACTAAGAAAAGTTCAAAACACACCAGAAGCAATCTCGCACTTCAAAGCAATGGCTCTGAGAGCCCATTTTTTAAATACATGGCATATGGACTCACCATCTGCCAGGTACACCCCAGGGTAAGGATTTGTGATGGTGAAGAAACTGACCATTAGAAAAATGATTAAATACAAGGTTCGTCCAAATGACACATATGTCCACATGCATCTCAAATCAACTCCCAATTGCAAAGAACATGTGAGCTTTCTGTTTTTTTCCCCCCAAACCCTCCCTTCATTCAGTAATCTAAAACTAGCAAGTCATATCTTTTTTTTTTTTTTTTTTTTTTGCGGTACGCGGGCCTCTCACTGTTGTGGCCTCTCCCGTTGCGGAGCACAGGCTCCGGACGCGCAGGCTCAGCGGCCATGGCTCACGGGCCCAGCCGCTCCGCGGCATGTGGGATCTTCCCGGACCGGGGCGCGAACCCGCGTCCCCTGCATCGGCAGGCGGACTCTCAACCACTGCGCCACCAGGGAAGCCCAGCAAGTCATATCTTAATCCAACTTTTTAAATCACATGAGCTATGTAAAACATATAGAAGCAGAGTGATAACAGGAAAATATTTAAAAATGGAAAAGCATGACTTTAATGGAAATAATCCTTAGAGTGATTAAATGAGATTAAATGACTCTGAAGCTAATTCACATTTCTGTCTGAAAATTAAAACATTAAAGCTCTATACAGTTAAATACTGTCAGAAGGAAACTGTTTTTCTAAGGCCAACTATATTCCTCGAGCAACAGAAATCGTTTAACCTTTCAAGATTATGGCAGACACTACATGATAAAGATGAGATTAAAGAAGAAAGTCAAATCCCCATAACTGTACCATTCCAAAACGATGAGCTTCTCAAATAATAAGAAATTAATACCAACACAAAGTGAATTCTAGGTTACATTTCATAAATGCATAAATGTATGTGGTATATTCATTTAAAATACACAGGCTTCATTTCTGGGTCCATTAAGCATATCTTTTTGCACATATATGTTTATGCATGTGTATGTACATACCAATGGAAATATCTATATTCAAATACAGGTACATGTGTGAGATAGAGAATTAAACACAGGATAATATCATCTACACTACTTCTGGAAACTCTTTTTTTTTTTTTTTTTTTTGTGGTACGCGGGCCTCTCACTGTTGTGGCCTCTCCCGTTGCGGAGCACAGGCTCCGGACGCACAGGCTCAGCAGCCATGGGTCACGGACCCAGCTGTTCCACGGCATGTGGGATCTTCCCGGACCGGGGCACGAACCCGCATCCCCTGCATCGGCAGGCGGATTCTCAACCACTGCGCCACCAGGGAAGCCCTGGAAACTCTTTTATTGAAGTAAAATCTATGCAGTAAAACAGAAAAGCACAAACTGTGCAGCGCCGCAAATACCACAAAGTGAATACCCGCTGCGCCACCAAGTAAGAAACAGGATATTTCAGGCACGCTACAAGCAGTGCGCCCACTCTCAACAACCGTCGCCCCTACCTCAGCAACATGTCTACATTCTACCATCAAACGCCTGTTTTGCTCTATTTGATATTTATATACACAACTCAGGAAGACACACTGCTTTGTGTTTGTCATGTTACACTCATTAGCATGCTTACGGGAGGCAACCATACTGTGCCCTGGGGATGGGATCCACTGACTGCCATGCCCATGTAGAGGAAGATATATGTCTATATTTTAAAACCCAAAAGTCAGTGTTACTTTTTAATTATTTAAATATTCGTGACTATATATGTTCATGTATATATTGTATAAATCTACATCAATATATGTGTATATACATTCATGGATTTATACATGTGTGACTCTCTCTCTCTCTATATATGTAGCGTGTGTGTATACATACACACACACTCTTTACCCATCGGGATGGTTGACTTTACATGTCAACTAGTCTGGGTTGACTGGGTGCCCAGACATTTGGTGAAACGTGATTCTGGGTGTGCCCATGAGGGCATGTCTGGGTAACATGAGCATGTGAATCAGTGGGCTGTATCCAGCAGGTGGCTCTCCCCATTGTGGGTGGGCCTCATCTCATCAGTTGAAAGTCTGATGAGAATAAAAGGTCAAGTAAGAAGTAGTGTTCTCTCTCTGACTGCCTTACAGCTGGCACACCTATCGTCTCTGGGCTGCGGACTCGGGATCATACTGGAAGTTATTCCACTGGTCCTCCTGCTTCTCAGCCTTTGGACTCTGACCAGAACTAATCCGTCAGCTTTCCTGGGTATCCAGCCGGCTGACTAGAGATCTCAGGATGTCTCAGCTCCCCTAGCACACGGATCCATTCCTTCCAGTGAGTAAATATATGTAGTTTTATCTACATCTAAATCTGTATCTAAATCTATGCATCCTCTCTCTCTGGACGTCTTTGACCAAGGCAACTGGGTTGTTCATCTTTGAAACAGTGTGAAGGGGCTAGTCTACACCCTCTAGCAATGTAGATACAAAGATATAGATATAAATGATCCAGATACAGATATATCTTATTGGTCCTGGTTCTCTGGGGAACCCAGACTAATACACTGAGTGTTTATTTCTATCATACTACACACGACGGGTGGTATTTTGTTCATATTTATGAATATTAAGACAAACGATGCAGTGCTTTCAAAACTGAATACAATCACACACAGGTTATGTGCCTGACAAGTTACTAAAATCCCATAAAACCCTAAGCGTAATCTAGATTATGTATTCTACTTTATTCCTACTAATTTGAAATGTAAAATTATCCATTTTATAATATAATTTTAAAAATACACTATGCCAGTGGTAGAGTCATAAGATGATTTTCAAATTTTTCAAAAATCACCTTGTATTTTAAAATTTTAGCTTTCTGAGTTCACTAAGGGTTTGTCTACAGAACATGTACAAACTGTGGGTGGAATAGTGTGAAGTTAAACTCAAATGAGGGTCTACTAGTTGTACTGTATCTATTACAAATTAATATAGAACGATTGAGAAGCACGGAATCATAACTATAAAGGAGTTTGATTTACTCACAGATATTCTATTGCTTAAAGAAAAGTATAATTTTCCTTAAAAGCTGATACATATTTCTTCCTCAATCTCTCCTACCGTCAACCCAGGTAAACAAAGAGAAATCCAGCATGTTGCAAAAACATTTCACACATCAACAGAATTGTCCACTGAATGTGTTAACCATTGTCTTTTCCAGCTCAATGAAAGTAATGACTTTTCTACAGCGTTTTTCTTCGAACATAAAGTGTTTTTTCTCCTATTTTATTGAAGATGAAATGGGAATTTTTTTTTTTTTTTGCGGTACGCGGGCCTCTCACTGCTGTGGCCTCTCCCGTTGCGGAGCACACGCTCCGGACGCACAGGTTCAGCGGCCATGGCTCACGGGCCCAGCCGCTCCGCGGCATGTGGGATCTTCCCGGACCGGGGCATGAACCCACGTCCCCTGCATCGGCAGGCGGACTCTCAACCACTGTGCCACCAGGGAAGCCCGAAATGGGAATTCTTGAATACTATTGTGAACAGCACTATTGCAATATGTACCAAAAGCCTGCTCAATTACTCATATGTTTAAC
Organism: Tursiops truncatus; assembly: GCF_011762595.2. Lineage (NCBI taxonomy): Eukaryota > Metazoa > Chordata > Mammalia > Artiodactyla > Delphinidae > Tursiops > Tursiops truncatus. Next base: position 125,932,113 of record NC_047055.1, on the reverse strand, counting down.
CAAGTAATCCCAATTCTTTCAGTCTACCACGATGAGCTGGTGTGAATTTTGGGGAAAAAAAAAAATATTAAAAGCCAGACTTATTCCTAATGCTTTCAGTGGATGGAGCTGGTGATAGAAAAAAAAAAAAAAAAGTAAAACTTTAAAAGCTTAATGGTAAGGAGTTTTGTATGTAAATGGACAGCATTGAGCCATTCAACTGATGCATAATTCCAGAGAAAATAGTTTTGTTTTTAATATAAAGCAGTTAAAATCGGGATAGGTACTGATACGGATAAAATGTATACAGGTATACAAAACAACTTGACTCCTATATAAATAGCTATGTTAAAAAGATACCAGCTGAATTCACAAAGGTGTTAGTAATCATTGTTTTGATTGATGCCACATGGGTGATTCTGAGACTGTATCTTAATTTTCCCCACTTCTCACAAACCCCACTTCCTGGTTTAAGCCTCTGCTCACGCTCATCCTAACTTGTGTCTCTCCTGCTGGTTTCATTTCTAGTTTCATCCTCCTTACTAATACATATAACATTGTTTTACTTTCAGGTGTACAATATAACACTTCGATATTTGTGTACATTTCAAAATCATTTGTATATATGGCTAAAGGTCACCAGCATAAGTCTAGATAACTAGATATCCTTTGCCACACATAGTTACCAATGTTTTTTCTTGTGATCAGAACTTTTAAGGTCCCCTCTCTTAGAAATTTTCAAATATACAATACGGTATTGAAAATAAGTTTACTAATAAATGCTTAGCAATGTAGTGGAACATGTAACTTGTTAAATTCTACTTTCTTTCAGAGGGTTAAATTAGGAGATTGGGACTGACACATACACATTACTATATATAAAATAGATAACTAATAAGGACCTACTGTATAGCATAGGGAACTCTACTCAATACTCTGCGATGACCTATATGGGAATAGAATCTATAAAAGGGTGGATATATGTATAACTGATTCACTTGGCTGTACACCTGAAACTAACACAGTTTGTAAATCAACTATACTGCAATAACACTTTTTTTTTAATTACACTTTCCTCCCCCCAAATTAATTAGAACAGATATATCACAAAGAAATACTGCATTCTCGATGTGGTATAATACCATGGGTGGGGAAAAGAAAAGGTTTCTTTGCATCTGTTAAGCTTCAGTGCTTAGATCAAGGGTCAGCATTTTTTTTCTCCCTAAAGGTCCAGACAGTACATTCTTTTGGATTTGTGGGCTCTATGGTGCCTCTTGAAACTGCAGTATTCAACACCACTGCTGTATCACAATAGTGATACAGACAATAGTAAATGAATGGGCATGACTATTCCTTACAATTTTATTTACAAACACAGGTGGCAAGATGGATTTGGCCCACGGGATGCATGCTTAGAATATTTCCCTTATCTTTGGGTTTGGAGGGTGATTTTAATATCTGAGAAAACATAAAATGTCTAGCTATGAACACTGTCTTCAAATTAAAGTAAAATAAGGACAAGATATTAGCTTCCACAAATTCAACAGATGCAATATGAAATATTTAAGATTCCCTTAGTCAATACATGATAGCATTAAATCTACTGCACTTTCATCTTTGTTATTTTAATCCCAATTAGCTCTACACTCAGGCGCTCAGAATACTTTTAAAACGTTCGACCGTGATTTCCTGTCTTTAGATTTTAAATCTGACATGCCTCCATCTCAGTCTCCTTGAAGAAGAGACCAACCCGTTTGCCTTTTGATGATGCCATGGAAACAGTCTTGAGAACAGAGTGGCAGCATCCCAAATAAACTGTAACACAGGATTGAGTGGAGGACAGAGCGAGTCCCTGGAAGCAGAGGCGCTGCAGAGTGGGTACTTCGAGACGCTGTCACTGAATATGTAACACCCTAGTCTACCATGTTCGGTGAGCATCAGTTACACGGGGGGAGCTTTCGAAAGATGGACATTGCAATTCAGTAGGTCTGTAGGGGGCTCTGGGATTTATGCGGTTGAATTACTTTAGCCAAAAAAAAAAAAGAAAAAGAAACAAAAAACTCCTTACTCTGCCTTATTTCTAAGCTCTTATTATGACCCTATATTTCATAGCCCTTATCATGACCAGATACTATACATCTGCTTGCTAAGAGATATTTCTTTCTCTTTCAAATTTCTAGTCCAATTTTCCCCACCTCTCTATGACCTTGGTGCTTCTCCCCCAGTCTTCTCTTTCCTGCATCTCCTTACCTGCTATTCACCGGAGGAAGAAGTTCCTTTGCCCTCCCAGGATCCCATCAGAGAAATGAGAAGTGAAAACCCCTGAGCTGACGGAACTTCTTTCTGAGACAGTTGGTTGGGGAGAATCTACAAAAGTTTTCCACCTTTCAGAGGCTGCCCTACAAGAGTACAACTTCTTGTTTATTTGAATGTTTTAAGATTGGATATCGGCTGCCATTCAGAAGTCAGCCTATCCAAAATTACACAATAGCTCCCCTCTGGGACCAAAGAAGCAGTAATTCAGTCACGTGGATGGTTTGGATTTTTAGTACGAACCCCTTTGTGTTTATAAATCCACATGCTTCCCTTAGGTCAGTGCTGTTACTGAGGGCTTTGCTTTTATTTGTTTCCTAATTGGAATCGTAGTCTGTGTTTATATGTCAGCAGATGTAAACCGGGCAAGCATCACTCAGATATGTCGCTAAGGCACGGTGTTTGGGGGTCACTGTCTAAGTGACCAGGATCCTTATGGGATGGGGCAGAGTATCCAAGAATGCGCGTGGTCAGGTAACTAAGCAAACACAGGCTGTTCATTTTCGGGTTTTGCTGGTTAACAAGGCTCAGGGCTGTGCTCATGCATCACACGATGCTCTGTCTCTGTGAAATTCATTTCCAAAATAACTGATTCTCGGGGGATTATTTCTGTTAGTGAATTTCCTGCTGATTCAATGCATAAAGCGACAGAGAACCCGGTATTATAGCCAACACCAGCCCTCGGTGTATGTTGACATGGGCTGTAGATGTTCCCAGCTGTGGTTAATAACGTCTTGTGTTCACATATTGTGCGACCATTCATATGGGCTGACCTAGCAGGGAACTTCACATCCATTCAGATATATATATACACACATATTTTGTGAAATATATATATTATTTATTGAAGCAGAGTTGATTTACAATGTGGTATTTGTTTCAGGTGTAGAGAAAAGTTACTCAGATATATATATATATTCTTTTTCAGATTCTTTTTCATTATAGGTTATTTCAAGGAATTGAATATAGTTCCTTGTGCTATACAGTTGGTCCCTGTTGGTTACCGATTTTATATATATAGTAGTGTCTATCTATTAACCCCCAACTCCTAATGTACTCCAGATATTTCTTTAGGTGAGGCTGCATCATTCTCACAATCCAATTTAGTTTTAGGACACGGCTTATGGTTTTCCATCAATGGTTTCTCCAAGTGGGGCGTCAAAAGATAGGCATGAGCTTTTAGTAGAAATAGATTCCCCCAAAGCTATTCAGGGGCCAGCAGCTCAGCAACGTTATTGCCTATGAGGTCAACTATGCCATACTCGTAAGTTAACACATTTGATATTTATAAAAATATCCCTCTGCCTTTTGATATTGAGCTGCATGAGCTCCTTGTAAATTTCGGAGACAGTCCTTTGTCAGTTGCTTCATTGGCAAATATTTTCTCCCATTCTGAGGGTTGTCTTTTCGTCTTGTTTATGGTTTCCTTTGCTGTGCGAAACCTTTTAAGTTTCATTAGGTCCCATTCGTTTACTTTTGTTTTTATTTCCATTTCTCTAGGAGCGGGGTCAAAAAGGAACAACCCAATCCAAAAACGGGCAGAAGACCTAAATAGACATTTCTCCAAAGGAGATATACAGATTGCCAACAAACACATGAAAAGATGCTCAACATCATTAATCATTAGAGAAATGCAAATCAAAACTACAATGTGATATCACCTCACACCTGTCAGAATGGCCATCATCAAAATATCTACAAACAATAAATGCTGGAGAGGGTGTGGAGAAAAGGGAACCCTCTTGCACTGCTGGTGGGAATGGGAATTGGTACAGCCACTATGGAGAACAGTATGGAGGTTCCTTGAAAAACTAAAAATAGAACTACCATATGACCCAGCAATCCCACTCCTGGGCATATACCCTGAGAAAACCATAATTCAAAAAGAGTCATGCACCCCAGTGTTCATTGCAGCTCTATTTACAATAGCCAGGACGTGGAAGCAACCTAAGTGTCCATCGACAGATGAATGGATAAAGAAGATGTGGCACATATATACAATGGAATAATACTCAGCCATAAAAAGAAACAAAATTGAGCTATTTGTAGTGAGGTGGATGGACCTAGAGTCTGTCATACAGAGTGAAGTAAGTCAGAAAGAAAAACAAATACCGTATGCTAACACATATATATGGAATCTAAAAAAAAAAAAAGGTCATGTAGAACCTAAGAGCAAGATGGGAATAAAGACGCAGACCTACTAGAGAATGGACTTGAGGACACGGGGAGGGGGAAGGGTAAGCTGGGACAAAGTGAGAGAGCAGCATGGACATATATACGCTACCAAATGTAAAATAGATCGCTAGTGGGAAGCAGCCGCATAGCACAGGGAGATCAGCTTGGTGCTTTGTGACCACCTAGAGGCATGGGATAGGGAGGGTGGGAGGCAGGGAGACGCAAGAGGGAAGAGATATGGGGATATATGTGTATGTATAACAGATTCACTTTGTTATAAAGTAGAAACTAACACACCGCTGTAAAGAAATTATACTCCAATAAAAATGTTAAAAAAAAAAAGAAAACCCTGTTTCTCTAAAGAGTATTATACAGCATCTTCTAGAGATAACTTACATTTTAAAAATTACACATTCAATATAGATAATTTTAAAAACAAAACTGAATGTAAAAAGAAGAAAATAATAAAATTGCCCAGAAAAATCTAAAAAAAAAAAATATATATATATATATATATATCTCTCTGCCTTTAAAACATGTGATAGACCGTATTTTTCTTAAGTTTACAGTCATTCCGAAACTACTGTTACATACAAACTATGTCTGCTCCTCAAAAATATAGCCCCACTTAAATTAAAGTTTGTTTACAGGTAGACAAATGATGCCTGATAACGATTTATAATAATTATATGCTTATAATCGTATAATACTTATATGCACAATATATAATATTGCATATTATATGCTACTCATCTATCATAATGCAGTGGTTTTATAAAGAGAGTATGTGTGTTTGCTTTATACAGATAACTGTTGAACCTTGGTGTTCAAGGTTGAACCCTGGTATGGAATCTTGGAAAAACCTTTAAAACTCAAACTCCAGTAGCCATACAAGTAATAATAAATTTGATTAAGACTGATTTGTAATAGTCTTTATAGCAAAATATAAATAAGCAAAGCAAGAAAAATCTGGGAAAATGTTTGCGTATCATATCCCGAAGGGCTATTATTCCAAATATATAAATAGCTCCTAAAAATATGTATGTGCATGTGAAAGCCCACAGATGTAATATAAAACAATGATAATACAAATTAACATGGAATTCACAAAAAGTGAAAAATCCATTATTATTAGTCATATAAAATATGTAAAATTCGTTAGTGAAAAGAGACATTATGAATGAAAAGTACACGAAGCTTACTTTGATTTAATCTTCTATTAGCAAATCTGAAATGTCCTCATACTTCCCCAGTGGGTCTACAACTAGCTACAACTGAATTCTTACAAAGGAGGATTTTAAAATATCTATGGATATCACAGTTGCATCTCCAGTTGGCCCAGAAACGCTCTTGCTAGGAACTTATCCCATATCCACACATTTATGGGAAATATGAACAAGGTAAAGTTACTGCTGCATTTTTTATATGGAATTGGATGCTTATACCGGTCATTCCCCACACAAGCAGGAAGTCTCCATCGCCATAAAACATGTTTAGGAACTGCTCTCTGTAGCGTTATGACAAGATGGTCAGGATACACTTAGGAATTGCTCTCTGCAGCGTTATGACAAGATGGTCAGGATACACTGTGAAGTTAAACAAATTTTAAAAATTTATAAAGTCAGCAGAGGAAGGTACGGGACAGTTAAGACATCTGTTGGGCAAAGAAGTTTGGGGTACGCCCACCTGTTTGTAGTCGCTTACATTTGCAGAGGGGAAGCTTTGATGGAGTCCTAAGACACTAATATCAATGTGGCTCTGTGGCTCTGAGTCAGGGTTTCAGGGGAACTGACAGTGCCCTCGTAAGGTGGGTAAATTGAGGAGCCCTGAAGGGACATGGTACAAAGATGCTTGGAGGAATGTGTCCAGAAAACCAGGAAGAGTAGAAAGATTAGTCACAGCAGGAAGCCCTGGAAACCGGAAGGGGCAAGAGAAAGAGAGAAAGAGAGAGAGAGAGAGAGAGAGAGACTGAAGGCGACGGCTTCAGAGAGACAGAGGGCCATGGAACAGCGGCACGGAAGACTGTCTCAATTTCCTGCTCTCCCCAACCCTCTGGTACCCACCGGGCCAAGCCAATCAGAAAGCAGAGGGCAGGGAAGTCCTCTGAGCTGGTCCAGAGAGGCGGGCTCCAACAGCACTGAACAGGTGCAGAAGGATGGAGTTTGCATCCCGCGGGACCAGCAGAAACGGCAGCATGCTTTGCTTTGGGGGACCCGATGTGGAACTGGGGGTTCCATGCTGCAGGAGCCGGAGTTTTCACTGCAGGACACATCCCTTCCCTTTTTGAAGCACGCATGCATTCCCTACTCAAGAATCATTCACAATGGCCCACAGAATCATCTCTTGTTAAACCGATTATATGTTCACTGCTCCTTTATCCAGTGTTTAGCATAAGCATGCTACAGGCTTAATCACGTTTTCAAGGAACGTATTTTCCCCTGAAACAAAATTAGCAACTGCACAGGGTGGGCTTTCCTGCAGAAGGCTTTACATCCTCTAAACCAGAGCTCTCACAGCCGATGCTTTCTTTCAAACAGGTTTGCCGTTGCACAAAAACCGCCCTCAGGTAATCCCATTGGAAATCACTTACTTTTCTTTAATTGGGTTCATTCGTTTCCAGAGATTTTTATTCAATATCAAAGTCATTATTCTGTTTTGCCCATAGAAAACACGGGCTAAAACTGTATTTATATATTATTATTATTTATGGCGGATTCACTTGATCGTGAATAATCTCTTGAAGAATGCTCGGATTTGAGGAGAGCTGCATTTTGCCGTGTCCACCCTAATGCTGAAACTAAAGTAGAAAATAAACGGCAGAGGAAATCTTCTGGAAGGTGAGAAACACTACCTGTGACGGCATTCTTGCCCTTTACTCCGAGTCACGCTGTTAAGATGTATATTTAGTATGCTTTGGGCGTTCAAAATACAGGGAGTTAATAAGTGATCAGTTTCGAAGAGTATCCTTGCTCAACACATATTTAACTCTGTCTTGTAGAAGAATATGTGACCAGTTCAGAACCTGGAATAATTATGAAAATTTTAACCTCTATTCCCCAAGCACGTGCAGTAGAGAGCACAGTTTTGAATGGTATCAGTTCAATGGTGATTTACTGGTAATGGTGACAATGAACGAACTAAAGTGGAAAAGATAAATGCCCACAGTCTGCTGCAAATATTTCAGTGCGATAATCATAAAAACGTGTGAAACTATGATCAAAAATGCTTTTTTCTTCCACACTTTGAGCGGATGCTACTATAAATACGTAATTCTACAAAATGGACCCATTCTTGATACAGAGGCCAAAGCCAATCTTTTCTAAAGCATTTTATTTCCCTTTGTAGGAATCTCTCAAATTACTCAAGTTTAGGACTTGGCAAGGTCTAAGTGTTCCCACATAATATAGAATTGCATCTACAAATTGCCTTTCACTCTTTGATGGGCACGCCTGGAAAATTAGGAATACTGAGATATTTATCCAGAGTCGCTGAAAAGGAAAAAGTAAAAACGGTTCTCAACAAAGATGATGCTATGTTTCCTTAACCAGATTTATCTGAACAAAATGGGCCACATCTCTACACTTATGATTCACTACTTGCCATCTTTTAAGAAATCAAATAAACGTAATTCAATCAGATATGGGTTTTTAAACACTTTCAGAAGGCAGAAGAGAGAAGCATATAAATTAATTCACTGAAGTCAGTCTTTGAAAAGCATATTTTATGATACATCGTGTCATGAATTCATCAATTTTTCAGCATGAATGGAAATTTCTCTAAGGTCTTTAACCATGAGAGACTAGGAGAAGTCTAGTTGTTTAATTCCCGAGTTTGCATATTTTCCCAACTAATCACCGTGCTTTTGCCGTACAAAATAGGTGTGTTGTTTTTGTAGTCATATTGACCAATCTATGCTTTTATAGAGGATTTTCTCCCATGCTATCGTAAAGAAGTTATGGGCTTTCTTCTAGAAGTCTGAAGCACCTGCTTTTCATATTGAGGCTCTACCTTCACCTGGAATCTAATTAATTAATGCATCGCAAAGATCCCTTTTCCATGCTTCTCTCCATATTGTCAGTGGTGGCAATACTGTTATCTGACATCACGAGAGCCAATCTCTTCTTTCCCCATAGATCTTGGATTTGTCCTGCGTGACTTATGTTCACAGTTGGGTACACCCTCCTCTTCAAACACTTTTTTTTGCAGCCAGTGATAGTTATGGGATGCATTTCTGGAAAATGCAAGGTGGGTTCAACTCAGCTGAGTGGGTTTCTGAATAAAACTGCTTTCTTCCTAAAAGCAAGGATCCTTCAGATAGGAGAGGTTTTCCCCTTTTCTTTCACCTTGTAGTGAGGACATTACTTATTTATGGAAAGTGGTCTTTGGGGAACAGTTCACCTGACACCCTGGCTTTCAGGATGATGGAGGAGCAAACAGCGAGACTTTTCTGAGCGCGTCATCCTGCATACTTTGCATGTATTATCATAGGCGAAAAATCAAATGCTGTTTGAAGAAGCCATTGATAATGACATCTGTCCAGTACAAGTAACAAGTAGATGTTACAAAAACCAGTCTTGCTACCATTATTTATTTTGTAGGTAGCACATCCTTTGTGGGCGGTTTGTCACAGAAACTTCGTAATAAGAAAAGTGCCGTATTTCTGTATTTAAGTTCCGTATTTCAGAGTTTTATTTTATCCACCCTGCCCAAACTCCACAGAGATCACTGTGTAAGTCTTGGTATCCGGGGGGAGGAATCATAATAATTATCGTCCATTCTTGTGGGACAATCTCAGGACATTTTATTTTCACATACTTTTGGGGATCAATTTGTGAAGTCAAGAAAAAACAGAATGCGTTAGAATTTCAAATCACTTTGGAGGAGAACTGACATCTTTACACTATTGACTCTGCCGTGTAACAAACGCTGATAGATCTTATTTAGATGATTTTTAATGTTGATCCTATACTTTTGTTCTGTTTTACATAAAGTTCTTAGGTTTTTTTAAAATTATATTTCTAAGAACATGTAGGTTTCTTCCTGTTGGGATAGGGAGTTTTGAACAAGTAACACTCCCATTTGGTATTTGGTAATGCTGGTGTAAACTAATGCTACTAATATATGTCACCTATCTTTTATTGGGTACGCCTTTAAAAATTATTTTATTCATGAATACATCTATCCAAAATAATTATGCCAGTGCTATCATCCGCCAGTAACAGCTGTTCCCCTCAGCTCCTTTTCCGTTTCTGCACTGACAGGACATCCAATTCAGTGCCGAACAGACTTGTCACAGTGGACACATTTATCTTGTTATTGATTTACAAGGAATAAGTCTAATATTTCACCATTAAGGCCAATTATTTTTTCTGTAATATTGTGTTTCCTTTTATCAAAAAAATCCCCTTCCCTTCCTAGTTTTGTAAGTTCATTTCACCATGCTGTTTTGAAGTTTACCAACTAATTTTTGAATCACATTAAAGGCGCATTCCAGACGTCCTGATAAGCAGAGTGATCAGGTCCGGCAGGGAAAGAGTTCTCATTTGGGCAAGGCTTTCGGCAGGATGTACCAACAGGCTCTTTTTTGGTTGATTTTGGTAAATCAACACAGAATCTATAGATTTTTATGGAGCACTGTTCCCTGAACAATTACCCAAGCAAAATAATTGTGAGAGTTTAAAATAAAAATGTTGGGACTTTCCTGGTAGTGCAGTGGTTAAGAATCTGTCTGCCGATGCAGGGGACCTGGGTTCGAGCCCTGGTCCGGGAAGATCCCACATGCCGCAGAGCAACTAAGCCCGTGTGTCACAACTACTGAGCCTGCGCTCTAGAGCCCGCAAGCCGCAACTACTGGGCCCACGTGCCACAACTACTGAAGCCCACGCGCTTAGAGCCCATGCTCCGCAACAAGAGAAGCCACCGCAATGAGAAGCCCGCACACCACAACGAAGAGTAGCCCCCGCTCGCTGCAACTAGAGAAAGCCCACGTGCAGCAACGAAGACCCAACACAGCCAAAAATAAATAAATAAAATTTAAAAAGTAAAATAAAATTAAAATATTTCAGGAACAAAGTAGCAAACTTTTAAATAACATATATTCCCCGTGCACTGCCTAGAAATCTTCTACATTACACTTTGGGTAGCGCAAACTCTGAAGCAGCTAAGAAGCATCTGAGCGACATGCTGATTGTCAAGGTCTACTTGACGCCTTGTTTTTTGTTTTTTTTTAACTGAAGTACAGTTGATTTACAATGTGTGCTAATCTCTGCTGTACAGCAAAGTGACTCAGTTATACACATACATTCTTTTTTTTTAATATTCTTTTCCATCATGGTTTATCACAAGATATTGAACTTGATGCCTTGTTCTTCTGTGTGTGTTATTACCCATATCCTGGAAATTACTGTCGCCTTTTGATATTTAGGCAAGACCTCTGATTTTTAAAAATATATAATTTCTACTGCAAGTTGTTTGACGAATGAGCTACTTAGAATATCAGCACTATTTTTTAAAATTAATTAATTAATTTATTTTTGGCTGTGTTGGGTCTTCGTTGCTGCGCGCAGGCTTTCTCTAGTTGCGGTGAGTGGGGGCTACTCTTCGTTGCGGTGCGCGGGCTTCTCATTGCGGTAGCTTCTCTTGTTGCGGAGCACAGGCTCTAAGCACGTGGGCTTCAGTAGTTGTGGCATGCAGGCTCAGTAGTTGTGGCCCATGGGCTTAGTTGCTCCGCGGCATGTGGGATCTTCCCGGACCAGGGCTCGAACCCGTGTCCCCTGCATTGGCAGGGGGATTCCTAACCACTGCGCCACCAGGGAAGTCCCGAATATCAACACTATTTAAATAGAAGTGGTTTGTGAACATTGAAAAAATGTATTTCCAGTTTCATTCATTCATCTTTAGAGGAAATGGTGTGTTTAATCATTGTTCTTCATTTTGGTTTTTTTGTTTAGATTTCCTTCAGAATTGGAGTTAAGAGGTTAGGAAATAAAAATACCGAATGCCTAACTAAATTTGAATCTCAGCTTCACAACAAATAATTTCTTAGCGTGTCTAATGAAATATTCAGGGCATAGGTTTACTGAAATTTTGTTTGTCGTTTGGTTGAAATTTAAATATATGTGAGTGTCCTGTATTTTATGTGACAAATTTATTCAGAACTAATGATAGGGTGAATTTTGATAAATATTTTATAGGTGCTTAAAAATAGTAAGTAAGGTCTTTATATTTACTTTCGGCTCTTTCAGTAGTTCTGTAAGATCAGAACAGTCCCTAGGGCTTCCCTGGTGGCGCAGTGGTTGAGAGTCCGCCTGCCGATGCAGGGGACACGGGTTCGTGCCCCGGTCCGGGAAGTTCCCACATGCCGCGGAGCGGCTAGGCCCGTGAGCCATGGCCACTGAGCCTGCGCGTCCGGAGCCTGTGCTCCGCAACGGGAGAGGCCACAACAGTGAGAGGCCCGCAAACCTCCCCCCCAAAAAAAAGAACAGTCCCTAGATCTCAACAGTTGATATAATATATATCTTCTTGAATTTGCTATTTTGGCTCAGCTACATGTGTTTCTGAAAGATGCGGAATGAAATCTCTCACATCATTTTGTTCAGTTCCTATTGTTCAATTCAATATTTTTGTTTTATTTATCTTGACATTGTAGGTTAGGACAGGCAAGTTCAGAACTGCTGTCTCTTCCTACTGAAGGATTCTGTTAAATTATTTTAAATCATTTTAATTCTAATAAGTCTTTTCTGTCAAAACCGTTATTTTATTTTTCACTGACATTCTTCTCATCCATATCTGTATGGGTAGATGCATAGATATTGATTCTGCAGTTAAATTAGGTCCAACCAGGGATTTAGTTTTTCCCTTCCCTGGTCATCCCAATAGCAGCATTTGGTATACTTAAGGTTCTTTTTGTTTAAATACGGCAATACATTTTTTTGATCAAAATATATATTAACTTTCTTGTTGCTACTATTTTAGGACTCCTGAAATTATCAGAAGGGTAAACGTATATTAAATGCTCTCTGAAGCCTTAAATAACCGAAAACTTGTGTCAGTGTTTCTTCCCTGTACTTTATAATTCCTGAGTCCCCTTGGACGTTTTTATTACAAGTGTTCTACTCCAACACATAATCCAGTTTGCGAAAACCATTCTCACATCTCCCCATGGGCCATCTTTTGTTTCTGTCTTGACGCATGTAAATTGACCACTTTGATTCACATTTTTAGGAATGCAGATCTCCAGAGAGGTGCTGTATGCATCCAGGCCTAAGAGGAAAATATTCAGTAGAACATATGCCACATATTTCAAACTAGGATTTTATTAAAGGGATTTGGCTTTGAAAATGGTATCAGAACTGTTGGGGGGAATGTAAATTGGTGCGGCCACTATGGAAAACAGTACGGAGGTTCCTCAAAAAACGGAAAATAGGATTGCCACTCCTGGGCATATATCCAGAGAAAACTATCATTCAAAAAGATATATGCACCCCTATGTTCATAGAAGCACTATTCACAATAGCCAAGACATGGAAGCAGGGACTTCCCTGGTGGCGCAGTGGTTAAGACTCCGTGCTCCCAGTGCAGGGGGCCCGGGTTCGATCCCTGGTCAGGGAACAAGATCCCACATGCATGCCACACGTAAGAGTTTGCATGCCACAACTAAGGAGCCCTCCTGACGCAACTAAGACCTGGTGCAACCAAATTAATTAATTAATTTTTTAAAAAGACATGGAAGCAACCTAAATGTCCATCAACAGAGGAATGGATAAGGCAGACATGGTAACTATATACAATGGAATACTACTCGGCCATAAAAAAGAATGAAATAATGCCATTTACATTTGGCACTTATTAAAATATGCCACATTTATAAAATATTCCATTTATATAATGCCATTTACATGCCAACATGGATGGACCTAGAGGTTATCATACCGAATAAAGTAAGTCAGACAAAGACAAATATTGTATGATATCACTTATATGTGGACTCTAACAAAATGATACAAGTAAACTTATTTACAAAACAGAAACGTACTCACAGACATAAAGAACAGACTTGTGGCTGCCAGGGGGAGGGATGGATTGGGAATCTGGGGTTAGTAGATGCAAACCAGTATATATAGGATGGATAAACAACAAGGTCCTACTGTACAGCACAGGGAACTCTACTGAATATCCTATGATAAACCATGATGGAAAAGAATAGGAAGAAGAATATATATATGTATAACTGCATCACTTTGCTGTACAGCAGTAATTAACACATTGTAAATCAACTATACTTCAATAAAATAAAGTTAAAAAGAAGACAGTGGTAACACAAATGCTAGTAGAGCAGCAGGAAAAATGAAAGGGCACAGCAGTAGCACAGTGAAGAAGGGATTGGTACCCACAGATCGGGAAGATGCTATCTACCCCTGGATGGAGCCCCAAACCCTCGGTTGCTCTATCAGTGATGATGATTTTAGACCTGGTGGTTCAGGAACTGGTAAAGAGAGTCTGCAGTGTCTGGTGAGAACTGTTGAAAGGCTGCCTGTCCAAACACAGTCACCAGCTACTACACAAGACCGCCAACAGCTCTGTTTCCTTACACACAGGTCTCTGACCCCTTTCGGACAGACTTGACAAGGAAGACAGCTCCCCAGGGAACCTGAGAAATGTAGTTTGCTGACTTCCAGCCCTAGGGACTATCAAATGGCTGCCTGAGAGCAGGGAGGTGACCCGACAACCAAATAACCAGAACTGGTGTAAATCTGTGTGAGGCACAACACGATGCCTCCTACACGCTTTTCAAGACGAAAACACACGTGATGACGAACCGTGAGGAACCCATCATTGGACGATCCTCTGCCCTTATGCAGAAAATAACCACCACTCTTTCCTGAGCTAAACTGGCTCGGGGAATTCCTCATCTTCTTATTCTCGGTTGTGCAGGAGACTCCTGGAGTTTCACACGAAAATTTCCCAGAACCTATGTCAATCTTTCAGGTATAATCGAGTAGCAATAGCTGTGCACCGAAAAGTCAGCACTTACCAAGAAACATGTTGGTCCAAAGTTCAGCAAAATTCTTTGCAACAAATAACACACACTTTTTCTGCGGTCAGCCTTCATATTTGTTTTAGTTTTCAGGTTTCTGGATGGAGAGGGGCAGGAAACATAGTATAGCAAGGTAAGGCAAGTCTTCGTTAGCCCCTGAGTACTGATGCAATGTAATTACTGTAAGCTCACGTGAAGGGACATTTTATCACGTTGTGGGTCATAACCATAGTTACTTTTGACTTGTAATTTATTCGTGTGACTTTAATGAGTAACCATCTTTGAATTTCACAGGTATTTCTGTAAACTATATCTGACCATAATTCAAAACTTTTAACTAGCACAACCTGAATTTGGTTACAGCTTCAGATTAATACTTTTCCAATTCATATTCTAATTTAAAAATAACAGAACAGAACAAATTTATATTCCTAATTGGCAAGGTCGTTGCATATTTTAACACAGATGGAACTGTAATTATTTTTGAAATTATCATAACAACTCATTTTCTCTTCAAAAGTCTAATTAATTTTTTTATCCAAAATAGCTTATTGGACTCATTGTCATATGATTTACATTTTCCCTTGTTAGCAATAATTTAGTTTTGGTCCTAATGAACTTGGAAGGCGGGGGTGTTTCTGATAAACAACTAAATGATGTTTATTCAAATACATTTACTTTCCAACTTAGCCACTCACCTTATCATGTTTTGTTCTTAATCCCTACCACAGCACTTACTTTTTAGTATCAGAAGATAAATAGATAGATAGGTAGAAATGTATATATTTCTTTTTCTTTGCTACAATTAAAATCTGGTGTCTGTTATTTCAAGTTGTTTGGAAGCAGAAGTCCTTACACCGCAATTGTTAAAAACGCATGTTGCTTAGAGATATTATGATACGAACTCTACGATGAGCAATGAGGGAAAACGTATTCCTTTGGAACGGACCATTTGAAAGTATTCTTTATTCTTATAATGCGTTTCTTTTGTAGAGAAAAATCTCATCCTCATATCACTGAGAGATTTCAGTTTCACCTCTCATGTACCTTTTCCCCTAAGTCCCTAGGATCCATTTCTTTTAGAATTTTGTCCGTATTTCTGTTAGTGCAAATGCAACTCTATTAAAGAATCCTCGCCAAGTTGAATAGGTGTGATGTTATGATGGGTAAGGTGCTTGTTCTCCCCGTGTCTTATCTACGTTCTACACACCGGCTAGAATAAACACTCTACACGTATAGTGTGAGCCAAGGACCAAGAAGCAATTTCTCTTGTACCCAGTGCCATTAGGAAATAACCAAAGGGTGCTCAGAGAAAAGAATGTGACTTGGAATTCCTCGAATTACTTTCATGAGTTTGGAGGTAAGGCTGAAGAGAGTCATGAGATGCTAGTTTGTGAAGCTGAGCTGTGCAGGTGAGAGTGAAGGATTTCCCTTGGGTTTCCCTAAGATCTTCCTAAGTACGTGTTTCTTTTGGGGATGCATGACGAAGGTACATGATGACACCTGCCTTTAAGTATCAAATGCAAAGATCAGATTACATATCAAAATAGTTTTTGTTTACAAGCAGTATATGGGGAACTGAGTTGAATCAATTCTTTAAACATATATGAGATATGTCACATCTCTGAAATAAATCAACTGTTTAAACATTTACAAAATATAGCCTAAGCCATGCTTAATTAAAAAATAATAACTTCTATTCCAAACTGTGTATCGGATTTTCCTCTCATTTCTCTGTGTCTCTTGCATGTTTATGCATCCCAGTGTTGTCTTAGGCAGCTGTGACATTGCACAAGTATGATTTGTAAGATGTAAGTGGAAAATAATTCTATTCTTTTCCTGCACTGGGTGCTTCTCTGCCCCTTAACCAAAAGTTTGTCTCAGATAATAAATCGCGCTCCAGTTATTGAAATCCCAAGAATAATCTCATGTCAGGAAAGAAATATCCAGGCTCATGTTAACAGTCAATCAGGAACTCAGTTCATCTTTATAACAAGCTGGTCATAAAATATAATTTTAATACCTCTTTTTTATGGAGGAAGGGTTACACAGAGGCAAAGGTGCCTTAGCCCACAGAAACCGTGATGTGTCCCTGGTATCTCCACACCCGCCTACCCCCCAGCCTCTAAGCTTCTACCATTCTTTAACTGTCTGCCGCCATGGCAATCATCTTCTCTTTGGGTTTTGCTCATTTATTTATTATAATTTTCTGATTACAGTAAGTTGGGAGGAAAGTGTTCTATTCTTCTTTTGACACTTTCCATTGCAGAGAGCAGCATCGTGCAGTATATGTTCAAAATGTATTTGACTGAATTCCATTGAACTGTTGCCGGCTTATTCACCAATCAAGATTCAGTACATGTGTGCACACGGACACACACGAGAATACTTAGGTACTATGGGAACTTTAAATGATATAAGCTCATATAAATTATGCAATTCTATTTTAGTGTCTAAAATTATCACCATACTTGAGAAATGGACTGAAGTTAATAGAGCTGAATTTTGTGAGAATAAGGAGCATTTTCCCAACTATTTTATCTGTTTATTTATTATTTTTAAAAGTGTATGTTTTAAAAAATTTTATTTATTTTTGGCTGCGTTGGGTCTTCGTTGCTGCGTGTGGGCTTTCTCTAGTTGCAGCGAGTGGGGGCTACTCTTCGTTGCGGTGCACGGGCTTCTCATTGTGGTGGCTTCTCTTGTTGTGGAGCGTGGGCTCTAGGCGCGTGGGCTTCAGTAGTTGTGGCTCGCGGGCTCTAGAGCGCAGGCTCAGTAGTTGTGGTGCACGGGGTTAGTTGCTCCGCGGCATGTGGGATCTTCCCGGACCAGGGCTCGAACCCGTGTCCCCTGCATTGGCAGGTGGATTCTTAACCACTGCACCACCAGGGAAGTCCTTCCCAACTATTTTAGTTGGAAATACTATCATAACATGCCATCAATGGCTAAGAAAAATATGTGTGAATTGCATTCTATATGTCTTAACTTTAACTACTATAAAGAAAAAAGTTGACCACAAACCTGGTGAGTCTATTATAATTCATCCTGTCTAGACTGGATGTTTCCCAGCAACCAAGGATTGATTCTAGATATAATTGATGGTTTGATCAATATACAAAAGGATCTCACAGATATAATAAACTGCACGTATGATCAAAAAACAGTCTCACTGTTAGTTAATTAAGGAGAAGCAACTGACATACTGATTTATAGGAAAAAATCAGAAGGATAATCTGCTTGGAAAATTGTATTTGCAGCCAGTATACATTTTATTCCAATTTTATTTGTCTTTTCAAAATAATAGAAATAATGCTTGTAAAATTTGAGGCAACATGATTCTAGCTGCTAACTAATCCCTAAATAGTGCTTATATTGGTTAAGTCTAGACCAGATGTTTAATAATTTTTTTAAATTTCATTTATTTTTATTGAAGTATAGTTAATTTACAATGTTCTGTTAGTTTAAAGTGTACAGCAAAGTGATTCAGTTATATTTATATATATATTTTTTCAGATTCTTTTCCGTTATTGGGTATTACAAGATATTGAGTTCAGTTCCCTGTGCTATACAGTAGGTCCTTGTCGTTTACCTATTTTACATATATATTTTATATATAGTGTGTATATGTTAATCCCCAACTTCTAATTTACCTCTCCCCCCAATAATTTCTAATTTCCAGCAATAAATAATGTCCCCTGTTGTGATGTTTTTTAACGTTATGTGGAGAATTTAGAACTGAAATACCCATTGTGTTCGGTAAGAACAGACACATGGTTGATATAAATGCACCATGTGCCAATGCTACATCACACTAGCAATGAATGGAACATCTTACATCCTTTCACTAGGAGGTGTCTTTAAAACAAGCAGGACAGCAAATCAGGGATGCTGCTGTGAGCTGACATCACCTTGTGTGGAATTCGTGACAAAGGACCAGGCTAACGTGACATGTAAATGAGATAGGAATGAGCAAACCTGTAAAACACTAGGTCCTCAAGAGAGATTACATGTCAGAAACCACAAATTATGTTCCCTTCAGCTTTTTGTAACAAGAAGAAAAAAATTGCTGTTAACTCATGGCAGGGAGTATTTCCTTTTGCAATTATCTCCAAGTAGGTGTCAGATCTCTCCTGGCAATGTCCAATTTTCAGGGAATTTACAGCTTTTCCTTTGACATTTTCTGCAGTTCATTAAACAATCACTTGATATGTGGTTTATTTCATTCTGATGGCTCTGCTCTTCAGATTCTATTAGGAATAAATATAACACTATAACACGGTGTTTTAAAAAAAAACTTAAACTGTCATCATTATCTGAATTGCGGTTTGAAATATTTCGCCCTTTGCCTCAAGAGTGAATAGTATAACCCTTGGTGATGCTGTGTCAGCTCTCATACGCCCCTCACGTCTTACAATTCCCATTTAAAACCACAGATTCGGGCTTCTGTAAATATTTAGATATGTCTATAAATTGAAAACACAGATCAAGAAAGTACCCACTCCTTGAAACAGATGCATAAGTGATAAGATGAAATACAATTCTGGTAAATGTATTATGGCGCAGATTAAAAAAATCTCACAGTGTGGGAGCATGAATTGAGAGTCTTAAAATATTCATGCAACTGTAACCAAAGAAATCTCTTTTTAAAGAAAAAAGGGTTTATTTTGTATATAAGCACCAGGATTATGTCTGGTTATTTTATTTGAACAGAAGCCAATTTTGAAATAAATTAATGGTTACTCTTTCACCCTGGTATGACCAGCTCTATGTACTAAACAGATAAAACAGGTGAGGGGAATTAAAAGAACGAACTGTCTAAAACCTAGAGTTGTAAAGAAAGTTTGGGAAGGAAGTTACATTATGTACCTGGGAGATAATGAAAGGGAAGAACATACAGAGAGAGTGCCTTATTGACAAGAATAATTATGTTTCTTTTTTTTTTCTTTTGGTTATGAGTATAGAAAAAGAGGCAATGCCACCTAAGACAATAGAAAAGCATAATACCAACTACAAGCTATTAAATTAGGGGTAACAAGATGAATACCAATTAGACCAGGTCAGAAATTACAAAGGCTCTAGAAAAATAAAATGATCACAAATATAAAAAATTAATAAATGGATTAAATGGATTTAATGGATTAAATGGATTCATAAAATGGTATTTCTAAGAAACATCCCGAAACCAAAGTGATAAAAGCAAAAAATATAATAATAAAGGACATGCAGGAAACAGGGTAAATGTAATGATAAATATAGAATTTACAAATGTACGTGTGTGAAAAGAATCCTCAGTACACATTTTGAGCAAAATTAAATATTTTAATAAGCTAAACTTGTGGAATTAAATTTTAGTGTTTGGATTTTAAATCCAAAAAAATAAGATGAGCAAAATCTGAGCAGGGTTATGGGTAATAAAACCAACATGCATATGTATAAAGAAAGAGGAAAAAGTTCCATAAGTCCTTGTTTTATGTCCCTAGAATATCTGTGAAAAAGCTTAAGTATGTGATCATCAAAATTTCATACAATGAAAATGTGATGTTTGCTGATATTAAATATTAAATAATCTTAAATTATGAAATTAGAAAATAATAATAATATTAAATATTATTAAATAATCTTAAATTATGAAATTAGAAAATAATAAAGGATTGCCAAAATCTTAATTGCTCACAAATTAAGAAACATTTCCCTAAATACTCTTTGATCAGATTTATCACATTAAATTCAGCCCAAAGTTGGAAAACACAGATGTCTATCTTATACTAAATGCCAAAATATATGGCCAAATATGTACTAAGTACAGATTATATAGCTGTAAATTTTATTAAAGAAAAATACTGAATATTAGGAAGAATATATTTACTTTAAGAAATTATAAAATGGACCACGTAATAAATTGTAGGCAAGTAGAACTGATTAAGATAAAAACTGGAAATCATTAGATCGAAAATAATAAATAATAGCAATAATGCGTAAGTACAAAAGCTGGTTTCTTGGGGAAAAAACCCCAGAGAAATAGGCTATCATAATACAGACGTAGTAATAAGGAAAAAATGGGCAAGGTATACAGTGGCTAGGAAAGCCGCATGTAGGTAGAGAATTATAACTTCCAATTATCTGAAAGAGATTTGAAATGGGATTATTGATTTCCGTTGTAAAGGGTTTCAGGACCAGAGAGTATCATAGGTAAATGCTGTATGATCCTTTAAATATACAAAAGTGAGCAAACAGAAACAGATGATTTTAATTCTACTTAAAGCAAGTGCTCCCTGGTTCATTTCATTAATTATTATAAATTATTACCACACCTGATTACCACACCTAACAATGATAAAGTAACTACAGATTACTCATTAATCCATATTTCTGAACGTATTTTAAAGTCACACTCAACCGTACGCTGATAAAACAATACAATTCCTTGTCTAAGGAAAGGATATTACTGGAAATTACTGGTGGTTCCTTGAAATAAACTATTATACCAACAAGACTAGGAAGGAAAAAACCCACAGGATGATAACATTAGAAACTGATAAAGCCATTGGTAAAATTTCAGATGAAATGTTAAAACCCTTTTTAAAATTAAAATGAGAAACGGTAAGTATTGTCAGCTCTATATCAAAATATCTAGTAAAAATGCAGATAGAAGGTAGAGATGTCCCTCGCCATCATTATGGTTCAGGGTTGTTTTAGAGCTCTGTAGGCTGCTCTAAGATACAAAAAATGTCGATAAACATGGGAAAATTAAAGGGCAACGTTCTTTTCATTTATAAATGACTATGTAAATGTATCTGTGTATGCCTGTGTTGCAATTAATCTATTAACAACTGAGATATATAAAATGGCAAAGTTACAAGAAGCTGAATGGGAAAAGACAACATTTATTTACACTGTGGGTGGAATTATAGATTTTTTCTTTTCTTTTTGGAAACATCCGTGATTACACCTTAGTGTTGTCTATGAATCAGTACATTAAATGCTTACCCATCTTAAACAAGAGAGCAGGAAAGGCATCAAGGCATTCATAATTTTGAGTCTTCTAGAATACATTGGTGAAAGAGTCCCAGAGGGCAAGTGACTTAAACTTGAGGTGCTGGAGTAATAGGATGCTGCCCACAACTGGTACAGAACTTTCACCAAGCTACACCATGGAGATGTCTCCAGAGGGACCCCAACGTGTGTCCCACAAGAAAACCAGCTTTGAATGCTGGTCACAGGATATGCGTTCATGGTACAAAGAAATTCGTGACAGCCACTGTGAGGCGACACTACCATTGCGCCTTCTTCGTACTGGAAGATGGAGAAGGCGGGGGGCAGAGGGGAGGGACAGCCCACAGCATGTCCCCCCCACAGGCGAGGAGGTGACCCACACTGGTGTCGAGAGATGGTTAAGCCCAAGCGGATGCGGTACTGAATCCCAGGGCTGCTGTCACTCAGGACCACGACGCGGGGGTCGGAAAACAGTAGGAAGTTCTTCTCTGAGGACAGAAGATGGAGCAAGGTGTGAGCAGGGCTGGCTTCTCCTGAGGCCGTGATGGAGAAAGTGTCTCACGCCTCTTTCTTAGGTCCTGGTGGTTGGTTGGCAATTCTTGGGGTTTCTTGCTTGGACCTGCACCACTCCAGTCTCTGCCTCCGGCTTCCCTCTGTGTTTCCACGCCCAACTCTCCCTCCTTTTATAAGGACCCCAGGCACTGGACGAGGACCCACCCTGACCCAGTATGGGCTCATCTTCATCTGATGGCATCTGCCTGACTCTGTTTCAACATAAGGCCAGATTCATGGGTTCCAGGGGTTAGGACTTGAACGTATCTTCTAAGGGGACACAATTCAACTCACGGCACGTATTTGAAAAGTTGGGTTTAGACTGAACTCATTGTATTGAAGTTGGCCACAAAGCAATGGGATCAATCGGGCCAGCCTCGATGGGATGGTGTGAAGTATCCCATGGGATCCAGGGAAGGCACCACTGCAGAAAAACTAACTCGACTTTGCACGTACAACGTGTAAATTTTTCAGAAAACTAGTCAGTTTATGTGCGTTTAGATAGTATGCTCATTTTCATTTCTTTTCTTTTCTGTTTTGTTTTTTGTTCTGGTTGCACCGCACGGTAGGCGGGATCTTAGTTCCCTGACCAGGGATGGAACCCGGGCCCCCTGCAGTGGAAGCATGGGGCCCTAACCACTGGACCGCCAGGGAAGTCCCAGTATGTTCATTTTTAAATGTTTTCTAGATTCAAACAGAAACAGTCACTGAAGCCCAATAATTTTGATGAGTGACGATTATCAAATATTATATATAGAGAGAGCGAGGGACGCCCCCGTTCTACCACGGTAGACACCAGTACAGTCTGCCTTACCTTCCTTAGAGTCCAGGCGTCTGGGTGGGAGGGAGTCTGCCGACCACAAAAGGATGAGAAGCCATTAGCTCAGGCTGGTATCAAGCCATTTATCTGCTAAACTCTACTCCCCTCTTGTTTTTCAAAACATGAGCTGTGGCTGCGGAAGACTTTGGGGTTCTTTCATGATATTTCAATTTGACTAATTAATACAAATATTGACCTTTTCTCTCCATGTCTATGCATGCGAACCTATCTAAAAGGTACTGTTATGAAATCAAGAGGGAAACACTCATGACTCAGTCACGGCTGTTGCATAATTTTGAAATCTTGACGTACTACATGTGACCAGGGATCCAAGTTTGCTTTTTTTTTTTTTTTTTAATTTTTGACTGCACCGGGCGGCATGCGGGATCTTAGTTCCCCGACCAGGGTTTGAACCTGTGCCCTTGGCAGTGGAAGCTCAGAGTCCTAACCACTGGACCGCCAGGGAAGTCCCCAGGTTTGCTTTTTAGAGTTGCCATCCACTCAGCAGTTTAAACAAACATGCCCATTCTCTTGTCTTCCACTCACGTGTTCAGGGTACTGTGTGGAATAATGTAATCGCCTTTTAAACACAAGTGTGGGTGGTAAGTACACTTGCATCTGCAGTTACCTTTGGGTCATTTCTTAGAAAGCGCGTGTATTTGAACAAGATGGGATGCAGTAGTTTGTAAGCAAAAATACAACCTTCATCCTTCAAACACTGAGTGTCAATTTCCAAAGGGGACGAAAACAGGAGAAGTTGTTTTGCTCGTGGTGGAACGTAGCATAAGTCATTCCAAAATATACCTCTTTGGAGTAAGGATTATTCTGAACTGAAGACAACTAAAGAGCAGACACAAGAAAAACTTCCTGCCCTCCCCCTACTACTTAAAAGTAGGAGATCAACTTTACACTCTATTGGCTGGAGATGGCACCAAAGGAATCTACACCACAGACTTTACTAATTACACTTTATCTACCGTTAGTTTACCTTGACCTTGGAAGCCTAAAACCACTTGCCATTGTCCTGCCTTTTCTCCAAAAGTTTTTGTTCTTTGTAGAAGATGCTACCTAAACTGGAATTCTAAGCCACCTTGGGGAGTTACTCATGTTTCCCTGGCTAGACACGTGAATAAACTTGTTTATTTTTCTCTGGTTCATCTGTCTTTCACTACAGGGGCGTCAGCCAGGAACATCTATTCAAGCCACTTCCTGAAAAGGTCTTTTACATTTTCACCCTGGCAACCCGAAAACACATCTGAGATCTGAGCATAGAAATGGAAAATGGGAGCCTCTTCCTAAGCCCTGCACATGATAACCTTTTACATCCATGAAAGGCAAAGCTTCTCGAATTTTAGCCAGCCATTCATCAGAACACATGAGAGCTTGCAGAAACAGAGATTACTGGGTCCCACGGACGGCCCCCAGGAAGCAACAGAGGTCTCTCGATGAAGCCAGTTTATGAAACCAAAAGCCCAGGGACGAAACCACTGTGCTATATGAATATTAGACGCATCACAACCGCCGTACGTCTGGGCCCCATAAGTCATAGGAGAATGAACAGCTCTTGGAAGGATTTTTTTTTTTTACCTTTTGGGAAACAATCTTTATAAAACCCTACAATGTGAAGACACGTATGCCGTTGACTACAGCACCCTTGTTTATTTTTCTATCCAACCATAAAACACTGCAAAGGTAGTATGCCATGACCTATTCCTTCTCTCAACACAAATAAGAACTGAACAGATTACAGTGCTCGCAGAAAACCATAAAGCAGTAATTGTACTCCTGCTTGATGGAGGGATTTATCACTGAAATACACGCGAGTATAAGAACCTTACTTCATCTTTAACACTTAAGTAGGAGGTAATTTAATATAAGGGGGAGACACTTGTGGTTCCAGACATAAGGAATCAGGTACCACTTTTGATATATTAAGTAAATAAGTCACACTTTGGGGCTGATGGCCTTGTAGGCCTGAGGGAAGTACCGACCAGTGGCTGAGAAATCCAGCATGTGTTGGGCAGATAATGTGTTTCACTTCCGCCCACCACATACAGGTGTAAAGTCTGTCTAGTTCCTTTAATGCTAAAAACCCCAATTTTCTCATAGGCACAGTGAAGCTAGTGATAGGGTATATGTGAAGGACTTCATTCAGTGTTTCACAAATAGCTTAACAAATGATATAGCTCTGATGATGTTTTGAAAATGGTCAAAAAAAAAAAGAGAAAGAAAATTGTCCACCTAAACTTCACAATGGCAGTGAGTAGAAAGGTTGTATTGAAAACATTTGATAAGATCTGCCTTCAAAAAAAGAAGCAGCAATTGTACACATGAACACTATTATTATTACCAATATCATTCAACTCTGATGCAATATATATACAGTACGAGTGTGGTTAAAAGTGCCACGCACTCGCTTCTAGAGAACACAAGACAGAAGGGTGGACTTACAGTTCTTTCTTTAGAAAGATGTAGTTCAGGGACTTCCCTGGTGGTCCAGCAGTAAAGAATCCGCCTTCCAATGAAGGGGACCTGTGTTCTGTCTCTGGTCGGGGAACAAAGATCCCACATGCCACGGGGCAACTAAGCCTGCGTGCGACAACTAGAGAGAAGTCCATGCACCATAATGAAGAGCCCGCGTGTTGCAACTAAGACCTGACACAGCCGAAAAGAAACAAAGAAATGAAGGAAGGGAGGGAGGGAGGGAGGGAGGGAGGGAAGGAGGGAGGGGGAGAGAGAGAGAGAGAGAGAGAGAGAGAGAGAAAGGAAGGAAGGAAGGAAGGAAGGAAGGAAGGAAGGAAGGAAGGAAGGAAGGAAGGAAGGAAGATGTAGTTCATTTCTTTGTTTTGAAACTGAAGACGAGCATCTGTGACTAATGAATGTATAAAGAGTATTAAGGAAAATTTCATGAAACTGATTGCAGTTGAGCATATCTGTGGATGGAGGGATGGAAAAAGCCTCTGGTCATTGTAATTATTCATGTTCCCCAGAGACAAAACCCCCTCATGAAGAGCAACAGAATAATGTGAGCCCATTCCATCCTGGTTTACAGCAGCCATTTAAAGAAACCAATTACTGTTGCAAACTGTGTCAACCCAGATTGACCGAATTCGATCACTGTCTGTCAGGTACACAAGCAAACCCCATTTCCAGGACTGCTTAAATTGGACGAAGGAACCTGAAATGGGCCCCTCAAGAAATGGGCTGCTGAACCAACAGAAGGCCAAAAACAAAACAATGTGGAGAGGGAAGGTGGGAGGTGCATTACAGGTGTAGGGGATTAAGAGATACAAACAATTATATATAAAATAAGCTACAAGGATATATTGTACCACATGGGTAATGTAGTCAATATTTTATAATAACTATAAATGGAGTATAACCTTTAAAGTTGTGAATCACTGTACTTTATACCTATAATTTATATAATATTGTACATCAACCATACTGCAACAAATAAAATTTTTAAGAAAAGAAAACAAAAAACAATGTGGACTCAATTCCTTAATCTGTACACTGTTTCTATTCTGCTCCCATCACCATTTTTCCACAGGTAGATGCCTCTTGAAAAGTTTTTACGTAAACTCTAACTACTGTGTGTCCAAAGGGCTGAGTGCCCTCACCTTGAGAGAGCCCAGTTCTTATGTTTGAGGTAAAGCAGCTATGTGGGAGAAAAGGAAGGGATGATGTAAATAAAAACACCTGGTGTGAACTGCAAGGCACAGTCACCCCTCACACAGCCACAGCGAATATTTTCAAGGGCAAAAGCACGAAAAGCGATTTTAATGAAGAGAACAAAGTAGAAGATGATGCCTACTGCCACCGTTATCAGTTAACACGGCCTTAGAAGCTTTAGCAAAGAGTAAAACAAGAACAGATTGGTGGGATGGACATTGTAAATGAGGAGATGCAGTTATTTTTTTCTTTCCTGATGATATAACCATATACGTGGAAAATGCGGACGCACTCCATAAAAAAGGAAATACTAGAGTTCATATTAGATTTAGGAAAACTAGCTGGATACAAATAATTGTCTTTAAAAACAATAACATTTTTCTAGTCCTGCGATTAAAGTGAATATAGAAAAATAGTAATGACTGATAGTGAGAAAACAATATTTTTATTAGCAGTTGTGAATAGTATATTATGCGGTAAAAGGTAAATTCTGATGGACAAACCCAAACTGAAAATTATTAGTTGTGTGTGACTCCATCCGATTCTAATCCATTGGGATTTTCATCTAAATTGGATTAAATAATCATAAAATGCATTAGGACAACAAAGCTATATAAGTAGCTGAAATGTGGTAAGAGAGAATGATTGTCAAAGAGATGCCAGATGCCATATATGAAAACACACATCATGGTCACCATCACAAGATCCGCACACGTCAATACAGGATGCAGGGAAAATGTCTGGGTGGAAACTCCTTATCCTTTGACCCGAAGTGTAAATAGCATTATCTCTGCCTGTATACCCTCAGCACACCCTACCCACAGAGACCCACATTGGCCCAGAAACGTCACAGCACTCATTAGCAAAGAGACCACATTGTTCTGGGCAGACACAGCCCATGCCCCAGGGCAGAAGCTGATTTCATTCTTCCTTTACCCCTGGGCTAAGTTCTTTGCGGCAGGTAAAAACCCTACACAACTCTACCTGGTGGTCTTTAGTTGTATTTAATCGTTCAAGACACCAATCATAACCAACAATTAATTGTTTTAAAAATGTGGCTTTCACAAGACATGGAAGCAATCTAAATGTCTACTGACAGATGAAGGGATAAAGAAGATGTGGTACATATACACAATGGAATATTACTCAGCCATAAAAAAGAATGAAATCCTGGGCTTCCCTGGCGGCGCAGTGGTTGAGAGTCTGCCTGCTGATGCAGGGGACACGGGTTCGTGCCCCGGTCCGGGAAGATCCCACATGCCGCGGAGTGGCCGGGCGCGTGAGCCACGGCCGCTGAGCCTGCGCGTCCGGAGCCTGTGCTCCGCAACGGGAGAGGCCACAGCAGTGAGAGGCCCGTGTACTGCAAAAAAAAAAAAAAAAAAAAAAGAATGAAAGCCTGCCATTGGCAGCAACATGGATGGACTTGGAGGGCATTGTGCTGAGTGAAATAAGCCAGACAAACACAAATACTGTTTCATATCACTTATATATGGAATCTAAAATATACAACAAACTTGTGAATATCACAAAACAGAAACAGACTCAGATATAGAGAACATACTAGCAGTTACCCGTGGCAGGGACGGAAGTGTGTAGGGGTAACACAGGGGTAGGGGATTAAGAGGTACAAACTATCATGTGTAAGGTAAATAAGCTACAAGGATACATTGTACAACACAGGGCATATAGCCAATATTTTATAAGACCTATTAATAGAATATGACGTTTAAAAATTGTGAATTACTATATTGGATACCTGTAACTTGCATAATATTGTACATCAACTCGCCTTCAAAAATGGTTTGTAATATTGTAAAACATGTGGCTTTCAAATGATTCCCCTTACTGGAAGACAAGCTCCATAAGAAACAGGAATAAATCTGTCCTGTTCATTGTGGATTCCTGGCGGCTAGAACAAAGATGGTCCCACAGCTCTTGTTTTCCGAGTCAAGATAAAAAGACGGACTGATCACAAAATGTCCATAATGGTTGAAATTTCAACCACTTCTATAAACCTCTGTCCTCTTTGATTTCCCAACCTAAACCTTCCACTCAGTTTTTGAATTTCTCCAAGTTTGTGATGATTCCCAAGGTGCTATCCAGCCAATATGCCAGACTCCCCCGGACATCAGGGGTAGACCAGGTGACCCAGTTTACAGCGAGTGGTTTCAGAGGTAAGTGGCTTGGTGGCAGGGAAACTGGACTCCGCCCCTTCCTGGGTGTCCTGGAGCAGGATAGGTGGCAGTTCTCTCCAATGGTCAGCGTGGCAGGCAAGCCCATTGTTCACTTTGTAGAACCTCCCACACGTGGTTGGAGTTTGTTCCAGGCTGCGTGAGCCATGAAGATCGGACTCTCTGGCGATTCTCTGAACTTTCTATTATTGAGTAAGAAAAACCTTTCCTGCCTAAGGCGTTCAATGTGAATTCTATTCATTGCACCAAAAGGACCTGGATTGATTTCGTAGGGCTGCCACAGCAAAGCATCACAAACCAAGTGGCTTACGCCACAGCAACGTGTTCTCTTCCAGTTCTGGGACCAGAGATCTGAGATGAAGCTATGCCAGCAGGGCTGCCCTCCTTCTGAAGGCCACACGGGGGAGGGTCTGTTGTAGGTCTCTCTCCTAGGTTCTGGTAGTGGTTCCTGCGTCTATGGTAGTATTAGTCCAATCATCACATTGGTTCCTCCTGTGTCCATGTCCCCAGGCCCAAATATCCCCTTTTAATAAGGACAGCAGTCATACTGGATTAAGGTTCCACCCTACTCCACAATAACCATACCTCCAGTTTGCTAATTGTACCTTCAATGACCCTGTTTCCAAATAAGGTCACATTCCGAGCAACTAGGGGTTACAATCATGGGGGGAGGGACAATTCAACCTATGACAAAGGATGATGGACACAGGTATCAAGAAGGCTTGCGAGATGCACCCCAATGTTTGTAGCAGCACTGTTTACAAGAGCCAGGACATGGAAACAACCTAGATGTTCATCAACAGAGGAATGCATAAAGAAGATGTGGTGCATATATACAATGGAATATTACTCAGCCATAAAAAAGAACGAAATAATGCCATTTGCAGCAACATGGACGGACCTAGAGATGATCATCCTAAGTGGAGTCAGACAGAGAAAGACAAATACCGTATAGTATCACTAATATGTGGAATCTAAAAAAATGATACTGGATTTTCTTGGTGGTGCAGTGGTTAAGAATACGCCTGCCAATGCAGGGGACATGGGTTCAAGCCCTGGTCTGGGAAGATCCCACATGCCATGGAGCAACTAAGCCCATTCACCGCAACTACTGGGCCTGCGCTCTAGAGCCCACGAGCCACAACTACTGAGCCCACGTGCCGCAACTACTGAGCCCGCGTGCTGCAACTACTGAAGCCCGTAAGCCTAGAGCCCGTGCTCTGCAACAAGAGAAGCCACCGCAATGAGAAGCCTGCGCACCGCAATGAAGAGTAGACCCCACTCGCTGCAACTAGAGAAACCCTGCATGCAGCAATGAAGACCCAACACAGCCAAATAACTAAATAAATAAAATAAAAAATTTAAAAATGACACAAATGAACTTATTTACAAAACAGAAATAGACTCACAGACATCGAGAACAGACTTAGGGTTACCAAAGGGGAAGGTGGGGAGGGATAAATTCAAAGTAGGGGATTAATAGATGTACACGACCATGTAGAAAATAAACAAGGACCTACTACATAGCATAGGAAACTATACTCAACATCTTGTAATAACCTATAATGGAAAACAATCGAAATAACTGAATCACTTTGCTGTGCACCTGAAACTAACACAATATTGTAAATCAACTATCCTTCAACTTTAAAAAGTTAAAAACTTTAAAGAAGTTTTTAATTATTTTTTTTTTTTTTGCGGTACGCAGGCCTCTCACTGTCGTGGCCTCTCCCGTTGCGGAGCACAGGCTCCGCACGCGCAGGCTCAGCGGCCATGGCTCACGGGCCCAGCCGCTCCGCGGCATGTGGGATCTTCCCGGACCGGGGCACGAACGCGCGTCCCCTGCATCGGCAGGCGGACTCTCAACCACTGCGCCACCAGGGAAGCTCCTAATTAATTAATTTTTTTAAATGGCTCGTCAAGACTGTTGTGGAGGTGCTGAGGGCAGGTCCAGGTACGCTCATCTCTTTGAGGAAGATTTCTCCCATCTTTACACAGGTTGATCCATTCGTTTTCAATGCTGTGATGGTCCAGCTGTCCACGCCTGCCATGAGGAATTCAGGCTCTCCTTGGTGGTTTTACAGACATACACCCGACATCACAGTACCTACAAAGCGTTCTTTTGGCCTAAGAGCCTGGCAACGAGAAGGTCATTGTGAAGACCTCCAGATGCATGGAAAATACTAGGAATAAGAAAATGACGCGTGCGCCGAATCTCTTACAAATGCCCGTCAATCAATGAACTCATGGGGCTGATTTTCAAGAGGATCCTCCAAAGATGATTTTTCTGGGCTCAATCCTCACATCCAGTGTCTATTGTTCCTGCCTCTTAGTGGCTTGCAGGGTGGGCCATGCAAATTTGGATATTCACAGAGTGGCTGAATATATGCATTTTGCGATGTCCCAGATTCCCGCTGTATGCACTCCTTCAGATGAATCTCCAGCTGTCTAAGCCTGAGCACACACTGTACATTCCAAAAATAACGCATTATTAACTAAGCTGCCTAGCTGCCCACCTAATGAACAAGCTGAACAGCGAAACGAGGTCCATTTCAAATATATCACCTATGGCTCCAAGGACCAAGAGGAGAGCTTCGGTTTCTCCAACTGCCACGTGCATTCGAAAGAGTAACAGAAATTAGCTCCGTGCTGCAGTTTTGGAATGACACCCGGCTGTGTCTCCAATGAGAGCGATGTTTTCAGAGTAACTCACACGCGTCCTTCGTTTCTGTACAACGAGGGGGCATAAAGTCAAAACGTGAGGTCTGCTGGAAGCCTCTAAATGAAGCCAAACAAGAGACAGAAAGAGGAGGGAGGGAAATGAAGCGATTATGCGGGGAATCTTTTCATTTCTACTGCCAAGAGCTAAAGGTGGCAAGGAACGCGTTAGGAAGAAAAGGCACACGTGAGTGTTACAGGATTTCCTGGGCCTGGGCTCATAAAGAGTAGACAGCAGCCCTACGACAATGCTGGGCTTCACTTCCTTCGCTTGGTTTTGCCATTTTTACGAAGTTGCCCTCTTCCTGCCCCCTTTAAAATGCTTAATTGTTGTGTGCACAGAAATGCCACGGGGGGGGGGGGTCATCGGAAGAGGGTACCATGAACGCGGGTCTGCACAATGACGTGGCGTTTCAGTGCTGGCTGATGTAGCAGAAAGGGGGGCAATGGCTTTCGAAACCAAGCTGGTTTCACCGTCTAGGACTTTATCACCGAGCAAAGGCTGGGAAGGAGTATGGCGACATGACGCCATTCCTGTCCGATATGGGAAGGCTGTTTTTGTTCTCCATAGAACGCTCTAACTCTGTTTCCAAAGCAGCGGCTTTATCTTCATGAACATCGTATGACCTTTTGGAGTCATTTCTCTAATTATAGGATAGAGTTTTGTCCCTACTCATGAATTCTTCAGTCACATTATAAATACTGTGGCCATAAACCCTTCGAGTTAAAATTATGGTCAATGATGATTTTTAACATTTTCTGGCAATTCTTGTAGAGTATTGACTTTTCTCCAACCAAGACAGAAACAATATGTCTCTAAACACTTTCACTGAGAGAGACTGTATTAGCCCCATGTTATGCTCTTCTCACAATTAGGACATCCAGGTGGCTATAACCCACAGTAATTATTTGTGCATAGAATTTCGAGAACATCTGGAAAGATGGGATTTTTAATGCCTTCCCATTTGTAAAAATAACACATTGCATAAATAATGTATAAAATAAAGATCAATATATTTTCATCATGGGGTCAACATAATCTATAAAATAACCACAAAACATATTTCATATTCAAAATATGGAGCTTAAGAAAAAAAAATGTCATGAAGAACCTAGGGGTAAGATGGGAATAAAGACTCAGACCTACTAAAGAATGGACTTGAGGATATGGGGAGGGGGAAGGGTAAGCTGTGACAAAGTGAGAGAGTGGCATGGACATACATATACTACCAAACGTAAAACAGATAGCTAGTGGGAAGCATAGCACAGGGAGATCAGCTCCGTGCTTTGCGACCACCTGGATGGGTGGGATACGGAGGGTGGGAGGGAAGGAGACGCAAGAGGGAGGGGATATGGGGATATATGTATACGTATAGCTGATTCACTTTGTTATACAGCAGAAACTAACACCATTGTAAAGCAATTATACTCCAATAAAGATGTTAAAAATAAAATAAAATAAACGTTTAAAAAAATCACTTGGGATAGCTTTCCAGTCTATACAGTTGTTTTTAAAATGAAAAAATGTGGTAGGGCACTGGGAACTAACTATTTGTGATGCAGAAACTGTAGGGTGGTCCACAGGACCCACCTCCTGGTGGTCACACTGTCCCCTTGTGTGAGTGAGAACGATGCCTTGGTCTAGCCAATGGAATATAACTGGCATGGTGAGGTCACCTCCCTTGATTAGGTCACCTTCTATGGCAATTGTGATGGATATGCCTTTTCTGATGATGTTTCTTTATATAAGACTTCACTCTGGACCCTCCTCTCTTTGAAGAAGCAAGGTCCTATATTCTGAATTCTGATAACAACCTAAGTGAGCTTGGATGCCAACTCCTCCCATCTTACAACTACAAGGACATGAATTCTGACAGCAGCCTAGGTGAGCTTGGATGTGGGCCCATCCCCAACCAAGCTTTCAGATGAGAATGCCCCAGTCTTACAACTACAAGGACATGTATTCTGACAGCAGGCTATGTGAGCTTGGACGTGGGCCCATCCCCAACCAAGCTTTCAGATGAGAATGCCCCAGTCTTACAACTACAAGGACATGTATTCTGACAGCAGCCTAGGTGAGCTTGGATGTGGGCCCATCCCCAACCAAGCTTTCAGATGAGAATGCCCCAGTCTTACAACTACAAGGACATGTATTCTGACAGCAGCCTAGGTGAGCTTGGATGTGGGCCCATCCCCAACCAAGCTTTCAGATGAGAATGTCCCAGTCTTACAACTACAAGGATATGAATTCTGACAGCAGCTTAGGTGAGCTTGGGCACGGGCCCAACCCTAGCCAAACTTTCAGAGAATGCAATCCTGGCACTAACCTTCACTGCAGCCTTGCACAGAACTCAGCTGTGCGGTGTGTGGACTCCTGACCCACAGAAGCTGTAAACTGACAAATGGGTGTTACTTTTCATCGCTGGACATGTGGTAATTTCTTACGCAAATTAAAAACCCATACTTTTGGTCTAAGATGTTCTCAGTGACAACGGACTTACTGTGACAGTAGGAATCACATGGACATAGTTGACCTTTAGTTCTATAAATTTAATTTCATCACATAATTTAATCTTCTTAGTAAGTAAACTAATGTGTTTACTTATTTCTTGACAACACCATACTATTAGAACTGCTAATACATAATATATATATATATATATATATATATATATATATCTCTTTATGGAAGTTTCAGTTTCATCTACTCATTCCTCAGTTTCAAATTTTCCTTGGGTATGACTGCACCTCACTTGTCCTCACAAATTTTACAACAGCTTGTCAATTTCTACCAAAAAGACAGGTACTTTCTTTGGGATCATATTGAATTTAGCTTCATGAACATCTTGCATTTTTAACAGTATGGAGTTTTCCCATCTACATGTATTCATACTTCATCTATTTTTGTTCTACAAATTATTATTATTATTACTTTGTGGTACACGGGCCTCTCACTGTTGTGGCCTCTCCTGTTGTGGAGCACAGGCTCCAGACGCGCAGGCTCAGTGGCCATGGCTCACGGGTCCAGCCGCTCTGCGGCATGTGGGATCTTCCCGGACCGGGGCACGAACCCGCGTCCCCTGCATTGGCAGGGGGACTCCCAACCACTGCGCCACCAGGGAAGCCCTGTTCTACAAGTTTTAAACAGTATTTTGATCTTTCTCCCCAGAGATCTTGCATGTACTGGATATAATCTTAGCTGATTAAGAAAATATTTCCAACATTAAATGTTCAGACAAATAAAAACTGTGTAATTTTATGCTTCATGTCAATTTTTAAAATAAATCCCCCCAATTTCCCACTCCCTCTGTCCCCACCACATATTACCAATTTTCTAATGTTGATGGACATTCTTTCCATCTATATTTTTAAACATTTTACATTTAGGTATCTTACAGGAAATTTATTTGATTTCAAACTGGACACACAATATATCTTCCTCTCCATATATTTACATGTATTTTTGCTACTTATGTCTTAAAAATTTATTTTACTGAAGTCCAGTTGATTTACAATGTTGTGTTAATTTCTGCTGTAGAGCAAAGTGACTCAGTTATACATATATAGACACTTTTTTTCATATTCTTTTGCATTGTGGTTTATCACAGGATATTGAATAGAGTTCTCTCTGCTCTACAGTAGGACCTTGTTGTTAATTACTTATTATTTTCTTTTTTTTTTTTTTTCTTTTTGACTCAAACCTATGCCTCTGAGATTTATCCTATTCGGCAAAGGTCAACCTAGTCTGCTGTTAATGGTGTATATTATTCCATTCCAATGGTGTATATTATTCCATTTATTTACATTTATTTAGTTTATTTAGTTTATCTACCCATTCCTCTCTACATTTAGGGGCATACTTTAGATTGCTTCCAATTTTTCACTGTTTCAAAACCAGAATGAAATGATCAACTTTGCTGTGAGAGACGACTCAAAAGATGGACGTTGTACTTCTAGGTGGATAATGCAGTGTGATGGTCAAAAGTGTGATCCTGCTGCTTCCTGGGAGAGCTGTAGGTCCAGGAAGAGCACCATGGGGCCATGAGAGGATCCATACATGTGGAGACATACGCACGCACGCCTAGAACCTTCCTCCTGGATAACTGTTCTTTTGGTACCACTTCACTGTATTGTCCTCCTGATTTCTAGACTAAATGAATTAGGAGAAATGGTCAAATATTTTAATTTTAGAGATAGTGTCCACCCTTTTGATTTCATGGATATTCACTGCATGACAAATATTTTCATTACTCAAACTTCTAAGTTCCTTCAGGCTATACATTCAACCTCTTTTTAAAAATTATTTATTTATTTATTATTTATTTTTTGGCTGCGTTGGGTCTTCGTTGTTGCGCACGGGCTCCCTCTAGTTGCGGCGAGCAGGGGCTACTCTTCGCTGAGGTGCGCAGGCTTCTCACTGCGGTGGCTTCTCTTGTTGTGGAGCACGGGCTCTAGGTGCACAGGCTTCAGCAGTTGTGGTACGTGGGCTCAGTAGTTAGTTGTGCCTCGTGGGCTTAGTTGCTCCGTGGCATGTGGGATCTTCCTGGACCAGGGCTCGAACCCATGTCCCCTGCATTGGCAGGAGGATTCCCAACCACTGCGCCATCAGGGAAGTCCTATTCAGCCTCATTTTGATGGCAATGAATTTGATGGTCATTTTCATATGAAATTCCCCCACCACCATAGTGTATATTAAGTTATTTTTCTGATGCAAATCATCTTTTGCACAAACACTAATGTCTACCATTTTACGAGTTATAACGTTTTTCTTCATTATGCCTTTCTTTTGATAATAGTAAGAGAGGATTAACTACAACATTTGCTATCGTGATCACGCTGTGCACACGGTTTTTGCCATTTTATGTGTTATACAAATTTTTCTGCATTTATGCCTTTCTGCTTTATAATTCACTGTTAATAAAAGAGAAAATTAAATATTTCTGCAATGGAAATGGGAAATTAGGAAGGTTTTATTTTTAGTATGATTTCTATTCTTATCACCTGGACATTCAACAAAATGAATCATTTTGGTATTTCAGAGAACAT
This sequence comes from Tursiops truncatus, assembly GCF_011762595.2. Lineage (NCBI taxonomy): Eukaryota > Metazoa > Chordata > Mammalia > Artiodactyla > Delphinidae > Tursiops > Tursiops truncatus. The sequence goes on along the minus strand of NC_047055.1, from coordinate 125,895,617 downwards.
TTTCAAAGAAACCAACTGGGAACCTGCCAAATGGGTCAGCTGCCATTCTTTTCAGGCTTGGGCTTTTGTCAAAAAAAAAAAAAAATCTTTTTTTAATAAATAAATAGCACAACAGCCTTTTAAATCATTAATCTCCGTGTCGGCTTTCAAGACATACAGGCTGTATGAGCAGTTGCCATGGCGTCATAGGATTTGTGCTGCGCACATTGCCCTTGTGTATGCAGCCTCTCGTCTTGGTTGACACCACACACCTCAGCATTGCTCGTTGCCAAAATCTGCCCACAGCAGCCTCCACATGTGCACTGGCTGCAGGTCACAGGGGAGAACCCTTGTTCCTCCTGTAGCATCTCTAAGATGAAGCCAGTCCCCAGGGTCTCGAGGATGAACAGTGGTTGGATGGAGATGTCTGAGGATTTTGTTTGCGCTGTGCTCCTTTGCTCTCCTTCTTCCTAAGAGTAACTCCTGTGTCCCTGATTTCACACAAGGAGCACGGCTCCCGTTCCTTTCTGCACAGGTGGTATGTTCTGGTCTCCATTATTTGACAGCACTGGAACTTGTGACCAACTTTGCTTTCTTTTAGAAACAGACTCCCCAGAATCCCTCTTACTGAAGCCGAGTGAGACACGTTCTGTACATTACCCATGGGACATTTATTTTGGGGCTAAGCTCAGACACCTTACTTTTTTTTTTTTTTTTGCGGTACGCAGGCCTCTCACTGCTGTGGCCTCTCCCGTTGCGGAGCACAGGCTCCGGACGCGCAGGCTCAGCGGCCATGGCTCACGGGCCCAACCACTCTGCGGCATGTGGGATCTTCCCAAACCGGGGCACAAACCCGAGTCCCCTGCATCAGCAGGCAGACTCTCAACCACTGCGCCACCAGGGAAGCCCCCAACTTAATTTTTTTTTACATGACTTTTCTACCAGAGCTCCAAAATTTAGAGCATGTAATTTATTTATCATTTAATGAAGTACCAGAGAAAATGAATTTCTTCTGAGAAAATGATATGTTTTCTTCATTGGACAATAAAAATTACATATTCCTACACAGTTCCATTTTTGCATTAGCTGCAACAGAACTAAAAACATCTAGATTCCATAACAAATTATTGCAGTGAAAGATTATTCTATATTCTGTAGTGCTTTTATGCTGATATTGTTTTAGTTATCCTCTTTTAAAACTATGGCTAATTGTATAAACCAAATCCCTTTGGATCTCTCTCTGTATGTAGAAATATATACTCGCTCTATCTCCTGTGTTTCTCTCTCACACTATCTAAATATATATATATATATATATATATATATAAAATACGCATATATATCATCCTGTATCTCTCTGAGTATATCTATTATACATGCACATATATATATTTTATATATAATATAAAAATTTCTCTGTGAGAGAGACAGGCAGATTTCTAATATATATACATATATTTATAGTATAAATCAACACACGTACAAATATAAATCAATGCACACATGCATATATAAATATATATACACACCTGTATATTTTCAATGTGTGTGTAGGTAAAAATAGATGTGTGCATGTTACTTGCTACAGTTTTTGTTAAATTCAGTTTTTTTTTTTTTTTTTTTTTTGCGGTACGCGGGCCTCTCACTGCTGTGGCCTCTCCCGTTGCAGAGCACAGACTCCGGACGCGCAGGCTCAGTGGCCATGGCTCACGGGCCCAGCCGCTCCGCGGCATGTGGGATCTTCCCGGATGGGGGCACGAACCCACGTCCCCTGCATCGGCAGGCGGACTCTCAACCACTGCGCCACCAGGGAAGCCCCTAAATTCAGTTTTAAAGGACATTTATCTCTTTTCCAGTTAAGGTTTTGGATGAGTCAAATAACTTATCAATAATCATTTCACCTTGTTAATACCAACCCACTTACCAGGTGATTATTTTTTCACTTCTGTTTTACCCGACTCCTTCATAGTTATCCTCAACCAAACCCACTGCCATGGTTGTGAATTCCTGGGACATTCCCCTATTTTTAGATAACTACAAGCATTGTCCAATATGTGATTTGTCTGGAAAATACACATTACGGGGTGATGATTCTACCTCCTTAAATATTTTTACTTGAAACAAACAAAACTAAAAGCTTAGGCAGAGTTGATGTGATTTACCATTGAAGCTCATAGATGAGAGTCTGACAACATGAGTTGGACCTATTAATATGTTTCTCTTTTTTCCCAATTGAATTCATTAATGATTAAATGGATTAATCAATTGAATGTGTTTTCTCATTGGCTGTTGTTTCAGAGACCATTTTCCCACATTTTAGTATAAAGACTTACAAGGTACTAGATTTTTTTTCTGCAAATGAAAAGGAAATTGGGTCTCTTTAAAAACTATAAAGAGAAAAATCTATTTTGAATAAAATTACAGTTGATTGCATTGCTCAACTGTAATACCATCCACAGCACAATTTACAACAGAACAAGTCACTATAGTTCTATGATAGCTATAAGCACTTCAAAGAATGTCCTTCATGTGACAAAGATGCAATATTTTAATAGGGATGCTATTATAATTGGAAGAGATGGAAAGTAATGCATTGGCATCAATTTTTTTTTTTTTTTTTGCTGGTAGTGTTTCATGGTAAAATTTTACGGTTATTAATCTTGGTGGGGTACTAGGTTATTTCCTTCAAATCAAAGTCTTTATTTATATGTAGTCTTTCATAACCAAGGATATAACTGATGCTTTGGCTCCTTTTTTGTTTTGTTTTGTTTTGTTTTTGTTTGTTTTTTGTTGTTTGTTTTTTTGCAGTACGCGGGCCTCTCACTGATGTGGCCTCTCCCGTTGTGGAGCACAGGCTCCGGACGCGCAGGCTCAGCAGCCATGGCTCACGGGCCCAGCTGCTCCGCGGCATGTGGGATCTTCCCAGACCGGGGCACGAACCCGTGTCCCCTGCATCGGCAGGCGGACTCTCAACCACTGCGCCACCAGGGAAGCCCTGCTTTGGCTCTTTGATGTAAGTGATCGATACATATCGTGAAGCTGCTGTTGCTACCCAGTGTCATCTGCAAAATAAACTTTGTAGTCTAACCCTTTTCTGACCATTATTCCTCCCCCTCACAAGAGCAGGATCCCTAATACTGGTTTCCTTGCTTATTTTTGGAGAGGTTTTTTGTTTGTTTGTTTTGTTTTTTCGACAATGTACCATTGCACCATTTGACAATTTCGCCATTCTATAAGGAACTCTGCACTAGGGACTTCCCTGGTGGTGCAATGGTTAAGAATCCACCATGGTCTGGGAAGATCCCACGTGTCGCGGAGCAACTATGCTAGTGCGCCACAACTGCTGAGCCTGCGCTCTAGAGCTCACGGGCCACAACTACTGAAGCCCGCACGCCTAGAGTCCGTGCTCCACAACAGGAGAAGCCACCGCAATGAGAAGCCCGTGCACCACAGCGAAGAGTAGACCCAGCTGGCCGCGACTAGAGAAAGCCCATGTGCAGCAACAAAGACCCAGTGCAGCCAAAAGTAAATAAATGAATAAAGTTAAAAGAAAAAGAAACTCTGCACTATAGGTCTAAAATAACAGTATTAGAAACTCCACATCTCAGTTGCTCTCTCCCCATGGATTTAAGACACCCAGACTGGAACAGTGTCTTCCACGAAATGAGAGTAGGTCGGTACAGGTACTTTCTGGGGCTTAGCCTCTGATTACTGGTTTTCTAACTCGCCCCTCATTATTGTAAACCCTCCAAGGTTCCAGATAACTCCTCTTGTCTCTCAGCGTAAGTCCATACTGACAAGAGCTTTTCTAACTATGGGTGGCAGGCAGAAGCGCACGCCAACTCCTTCCAGGAGACACTTCCAAAACAGCTTTTCCCTTTCGTCTGCTGGATTTTCCAAGCCCGTACAGCTCGTCCATTCCCTCGCTGAGGTTAGAGAAAGTCTTCACCCCTATTGTACTTGGCTGAAACTGAGATCTTAATCCTTATCAGTATGGCAAGCCCCCCAAGGGTCAACACCTTGTGCTTCTACCAACTGCCCCATTTGGAGGCTGTGGGTTTCCACCCCCCATCTCTATCCATGAACACCAAGATTTCTGTCTCCCCAAACCTGTCAGGCATTCAAGTCACCCGGAGAGTTTGTGACATGTTCAGGTACATGCACATCATTCCTTGATATTCCAGTCCAGCAGGTGTGGAGTGCAGCTAGGGAACTGTATATTTAAAAGCTTCCAGGTGATCCTAATGGAACTCGTCGATAAACTGTCATTCTTCACTCACTCCAGAACTTTGAAAACCAACACTGACCAACCCACACTCAAAAATCACCATATTCTATTATCTTGTTGAACACATTCCTGGAAGTAGCAATCCATTTTTCTTAGTTAACAGTATGTCCAACTTATGGACTATTTCTCATGGTCTCTGACTGTTGCTTAAACCAAAAATTTCTTGGTACCTTCCACTTTTCGGTAAAGTTTTTATATCTTTAAAAGTACACTTGGGATGAAAATGATTCTCATAATCTCACACATGGGTTGAGCATAGAGAATGTTCTGGATATGCTTCTTAGGAAGCACAAGTATAATTTCTGAATATCCACAGTAACCCTAGCTCCACTGTAACCCACTGATGCCTCATCGCTCCAAACTATACACTGGATTCCATGCTGCCTTTGGTGTCATTTAGAAGGAGAGGTTATACATGCGAGTAAAATGAAATGAAATGGCATGACAATAGTTACCTCAGCAATGTGAACAGATTTCCCGCTATTTGGAACAAATGCTAGTGAGTGAAGTGGAAAAAGAGACCACCGACTCTTTTAGTCATAGTTTACAGATGAAAAGGACCACATTCAAGGTCAGAGCCACATGCCCCACCAATGGTGGGGTGAGAGGAGCTGATTTTCAGTTCACGGGGCATCTGGTCCACTAGACGGACATCATACCTGCGTCCAGGTAGGATGCAGTAAGGTGGGAAATCGCAGTGTCTCATCTTCCCTCTGTCTGTTGAGTTTGGGATGCTGGAAACATCACATCCATCTTTTTGAAGAACTTCCACAGCAACACATGTGAGTCATATTTATCAACATATGGCAGAATGGTACAACGAACCACAGCCCCTCAAGAAGATAACCAGTATAGCTGCACAGAAGGAACTCTTGCTACATCATAGCACATAGATGGGGCAATACTTGGCATGCAAAGATTCACAGAATTTACCTGAACACTTCCACAGAAATATTTATCCTTGCTCCCTCCAAAGTCAAACACTGAGAAAATTAAAAATTACAGGCAAACAAATACTTTTTTTTTTTTTTTTTGCGGTACGCAGGCCTCTCACTGTTGTGGCCTCTCCCGTTGCGGAGCACAGGCTCTGGACGCACAGGCTCAGCGGCCATGGCTCACGGGCCCAGCCGCTCCGCGGCATGTGGGATCCTCCCGGACCGGGGCACGAACCCGCGTCCCCTGCATCGGCAGGCGGACTCTCAACCACTGCAGCACCAGGGATGCCCAAACAAATACTTTTTGATAGTCATACCTGAAAGCCAATGTGAAGCTAAAAGGTTATCACTTTTTCCCTCAATAATTAGAAACGGTCGATATTCTTTAGAGTAAAGGTGTGGTATCTGCAATTTCATCAGAACGCTAACAGTGAATTTTCTGAGACAGAAGGAGTCCACGGCGTTTTTGCTATTTATATTTTAAAATTCTGTATGATGGCAAAAGACAGGAGGAAGGTCACTACAGACTGTGAATTTGTTTCAGTAAGCATAATTAAAGCTGATGGAAGTCTGCGGCACATGTTTCTTTTTAATAATGGGACCAATTAGCCCGATATTAAATTCTTCATCATTCCTCTGAAGAATAATTAGAGATGAAACATCATAACATAAACAAGATATTTGTTCTGACCAATACTGAGACTGTTGTATTTTAACATCGTGCCCTATTCCACTTCATGGACATATAGCCTGAATAACGCCAAATTAAAGGATTTTAGTCAAATCACATTTCCACACTACACAGATTCCAAGAAAACAGTTTCCTTGAATGACCTCTGAACATCTAAATTGCTGAAAATATATCTTTCATCTCCATAGCTTAAAACAGCTGTTTTAAAACATTCTTTAAGGAACCCAATCATAATTCTGCTAATAATTACCTTGTTGCATTAGCTACCTTGAGGGCAAACCCTTCGAGAATCAGAGTGAAAAGAATCTTCTGAATTGCTTTTATTTACCTAAGCACACATTTGCATAAGTTATTTCCCTATAGCATTTACATGCATATATATTATGCATATAAATATATATTTTACCCTCATCTACCTTGTAATAGCAATATAATTAGGTTAACTATTTCTAATGGCTACCTGGGATTCCACTAAGACGTTGAATTGTACATAAGTATTCTGATGTTTTCCTGGGAAACTGCACATTGGGTTTCTTTCTGCTTGCAATTCATATTAGTGTTTAATCATCTCTTTTCCTAAACTCATAATGACATTTCAAAAGAAGTTTGTTTTACCTACATCTATCTAAAAATTTCTTTTAGAGAAATTTTCTTGTAGATATAAGATATATAATCTCATATTCTGCTATTTTATATCTCAATAATTGTATGTTGGCAAATAATTATTGCTTTAAACAGCTTGATTCAGTCTGTTCCTGCTGCTATAACAGAAAACCACAGACTGGGTGGCTTATAGACAACAGATATTTATTTTTCACAGTTCTGGAGGCTGAAAGTACAAGATCAAAGTGCTGGCAGATTCACCGTCCGGTGAGGGGGTGCCCTTCCTGGTTCATAGAGGATGCCTTCTCACCGTGTCCTCACCTGCAGAAGAGGGGAGGGAGCTCTCGGGGGCCTCTGTTATAAGGGCACTAATCCCGTTAATAAGAGCTCCACCCTCATGACCTGATCACCTCCCAACTGGCCCACCTCCTGGTACCGTCACTTTGGGGGTTAGGATTTTAACATGTATTTTGGGGAGACACAAACATTCAGTCCATAACACAGCTGGTTTTAAATATCCACATGAGGGAATGTAAACTGGTGCAGCCACTGTGGAGAACAGTATGGAGGTTCCTCAAAAAAGTAAACAGAGTCACCACATGACCCCTCAATCCCACTCCTGGGCATATATCCAGACAAAGCTCTAATTCTAAAAGACACATGCACCCCAGTGTTCATTGCAGCACTATTTACAATAGCCAAGACATGGAAACGACCTAAGTGTCCATCGACAGAGGACTGGATAAAGAAGATGTGGTACATATATACAATGGAATACTACTCGGTCATAAAAAAAGAATGAAATAACGTCATTTGCAGCCACATGGATGGACCTAGAGATTATCTTACTGAGTGAAGTAGGTCAGACAGAGAAAGACAAATACTGTATGATATCACTTACATGTGGAATCTAAAATGTGACACAAATGAACTTATCAACAAAATAGAAACAGACTCACAGACATAGAGAACACACTTGTGGTTGCCAAAGGGGAGGGAGGTGGGGGAGGAATGCAGTGGGAGTTTGGGATTAGCAGATTCAAACTATTATATATAGAATAGATAAAAAACAAGGTCCTACTGTAGAGCACAGGGAACTATATTCGATATCCTGTGATAAACCACAATGGAAGATAACATGAAAAAGAATGTGTATGTGTGTGTATGTGTGTATATATATATATATATATATATATATATATATATATATACACACACACACACACACACACATGTACAACTGAATCACTTTGCTGTACAGGAGAAATTAACACAATGTTGTAAATCAACTATACTTCAAAAATAAATTTTAAAACAATAAGTAAATATACAGATGATTACCCTTCATTTAGTTTTAAAAAGTGTCCACATAGTTTAAAAACTGGTGATGAAAAGCTTTGCCAAGCAGTTTTGTAGAATAACTCGGAAGTTTTCTCTCAGATAGCTTCTCACTTCCTAGTTTTATTTCTACCAATCAAAAATAACAATTAACGTACCTCACATAAAGGGACAGTGTCAGGATTACAAATAATAGAAATAGAGTTGTCTGGCTTATTTAGGAACTAACAGGTAGTGATACTAGCTATTAATAAATTACAATGCCCAAGTAAATTAAGCAAAAAGCAAACCAAAAAAAATGAGCTCTTAAAGATTAATCTGTAAAGACAAATATTTGTAAAGCCCAAGAACAATGAAATTAAATAGCTAACACAATCATAATTTTACTTTAGAGAAAAAAAATTCTACACTTTCAAGGGAAACACTTTTCTAGATTCTTTTAACCCAGAAGGACTGTACAATAACTGTGAGACCCTCTGTTCAAGGGGGAACCTTCACCAGATTATTTTCATATGGAAAATTTCCCAAATAAGTCACAAGAACAGTTCGATCTCTATTCTGTCAATGCCTATCTGCACTGAGAACAATACTGTGATTTCAATCAATGAGAACGTTTATAAAGACACTGAACTTGTGCTGAGTTACAATTATGAATGGACTTACAATGATGAACTGCTTTTTGCTGCAAATAGTTTTGAGAAGCGGCAAAAGATTTTTGGTTGGTTTATTCTTCACCTGCCATCTTCCCAGGGAGGTTCCGTTCCTTGTACACTGGGATCAGGTGGGCTTGAGAAATCATAGATTCACCTTTGGTAACCATAAGTCTGTTTTCGATATCTGTAAGTGTGTTTCTGTTTTGTAAATAAGTTCATTTTTAAAACAATTAGATTCCACATATAAATAATATCATATCCCGTTTGTCTTTCTCTGTCTGACTTGGTTACCAAAGGGGAAACCTGGGGGGAAGGGATAAATGAGGAGTTTGAGATGAACATACACACACTACTATATACAAGATAGATAACCAACAAGGACCTCCTGTAGAGCACAGGGAACTGTGTTCAATATGATGTAACAACCTAAACGGGAAAAGAATTTGAAAAAGAATAGATACATGTGTGTGTATAACTGAACCACTTTGCTGTACACCTGAAACTAACACAACATTGTGAATCAACTGTACTCCCATAAAACCAAAATTAAAAAAAAATAAGAAATCAAAGATTTATAAAGATTCGATGTGTGGTTGACACTGATGATAGCCAATGTCCAAGGGGGTCTTCTGGGGGCTCCAGGAGCAGCTGGTAGCTCAATGAATCCTCTCATGCAGCCAGCAAGTGTTTCTCTTCCCGGTGCCCTCCTGTGCTCAGCGAACATCCACCTGTGCCCTTCTGGTGAGATCTCTGGACCTTGGGTGGCTTTGCCTGTCTCTGCTGCCTGGTAAGGTCAGCTGTTTTCCTCCTCCTGGTAGAAACGCTGTGCTGTTGCCAAGGCGACTGAGTGTGATGGGATGGATCACGGCAGCCTCCACTTCACATGGTCAGAACCTATAGAAAACTGGGTTTGCCTCACTCCTCTGGCAAAGCATGTCGCGGGTCTTTTCTGTTCTATTCAGTCCGCGTCTCCACAGAGTCTGGCTGACCTTTCCAATCTCCCTTGAATTGACTTTCTTTCTTAGGATTTTCAAACCCTCACAGCTTTCTGTCATTTGATACACTGGGTTTCCTGTTCGGACCAACACTGTGCTCCGGACACAGCTCCCACTCAGGGTCAGTCCTTTCTTGAAAAGTATGGGTTAAGCCTGCATCTTTATTATATTTCAGTTTCATTCTACAATACTGGACTGTTCCCACTAAGGCAGTGTTAACTCTCATCATCATAAATTTGGGAGAAAAAAATGCAATCTTATTTAACAACAACAGAAAAAGACTAAAAACACTATCCCTGTGGTTAAAACATAGGAGTGTAAGATAATTCTATCAGACTATGCTCTTTGGATTAGTATGACTGTTCATTTATGTCATCAAGCTTACTTAGAGCAGCTATTCTTTTAAAGTGTTAATTATTGTCAACCTGAAGTGTATCTCTTGTTGTCGTCGGAGAAGATTCAGTACAGAACTTTAAAAAGTCATCTTAAAACGAAGAGTCAAGGGCTCATCCTGGTTTCCACGACTGAATCTGCATTAAACTGGCCAACCGTTCCGTGGGTCTATGCCCCAATTATTGTATCCAAAACGACGACTGAGATTAAACAGCAGAGGCTCGGCAGTGAAACGATGCTGTGACCCTAGCTGTTGCGTCTACATGACATAAAGCAAACAATTTAACTCTTCTTTTTCCACCCACTTCCCATTAAATTGGCCAATTTTTTGATTAACAGGCTGGCTTGAGCATATACTGATTTCAAGGAGATGCTATCCATGCTAATTAGGTGGCAGAGACCATGAAATTCTAGAGGCTGGGACTTGCAATGATAGCTTCCACTTGACATAATTTTGCAGGGACCCCCTCCCTCATATTTTATGGTAGTGTCTTTCAAGTCATATGCTCCTGAACTTAGATGACACAAGAGACACCAGACAGGACCGAACAGGTCGATCCAATGGAGACAGACCATCGCTGTTTTACATTGCTCTCGGTTAAGGATTGAAGAATTCCCAGGAAACTTACCTAACAATGATAGAGAAGTATCCCTCAGGGGAAAGCATGGAGTGGGGAGTGTACTGAATTGGAGGAGAGAAAAGCACGTTTTGAGATATAAAAATATCTGCAGTCTCTCCCTATATGTATCTGGACATATACATATTATTATTATAAAAGACCTGTACGTGCCAGGGGAAATTTAGGTTAGAAAACATCTCTGTCAAGAGTGAGTGTCTTTCCCAAAATAAGCATCTGATTTAAGTCATGTGGTTAGAACTGTAGATGGAAAATTCTGCTGCACAAAGGGGTACGAGAAAACCAATGTTCACGATGCTTGCGTACCCCAAATGTCCTATGTGTGCACACCCGTGTGTGTGTGTGTGTGTGTGTGTGTGTGTGAGAGAGAGAGAGAGAGAGAGAGACAGAGAGACAGAGAGAATGGAACGGAGAGGTTGAGAGAATGGAGGATTCTTTCGAAACCAAAATATACCAAAACACACTTTAACAAACATCGAATATTTTATACCCAGACCATTTATCTAAAATAGAACTTTAAAGATTCAAAACCTATTTTTTTTAATAAGTCAGGTCTGCTCTCCTGGGTGAGAAAATTGCAGTGGATTTTCCATTCTCACTCTACGTGTAATTGTAATCCTTCTATATGCAGAAATGCAATAACCAAGCAAGAGATTTTCACAGACATTAGGTGGTGATGTAGGTTTGCACCCATTGTGTCTTTTTTCCTTTCTTTGCTATGGAATGATTTAAATAGTGGCCCCAGGTCAAAGATCCCTGTGAATTGCAAAGAGTTTAAAGCACATGTGAATAAATTAAGGATCAAGTATCAGATAAAGGTCACCTTTTTTTTTTTTTTTTCCCACAACAATGTCACCCCTGATCCTCCAGCTGGGAAATAACTGTTCTACTTAAGAATGAAGGGTATTGGGAATATAGTAGTATTTGGATTATATCAGAACTAGGGTTTTACAGCGGAAGTTCCAAAGACGCACTTGACTCATCATTAATACTACTCACTGGATATGCGTGTGCGTTTGCAGGATTAAACAGGGAAAGAGCAACAATAATTAAATGATGTTCGCACATGGCAAACTTTTAAAAATGTATACTTTCATGCTGTGCCGTTTTTAAATTTTAACAATTTCAGTAACGTTGAAATGGCACATTTGCTGTCAACTTTCGAGCTGTGTCTGAAAGCATATCAAAGTGTATGCTTTGTGGCTTAGAAAATTCATTTGGCTCAAATGATGTACTGCTGATGTAAGGGGATGCTGCCAGGTCTTCCTCGGCCTTAGAGAGGAATTCCTACACAATGTGAGACATGGTTATTTCTGGCTGCAGAATCTTTGGGGTCTATCCTCTGTGCCAGCTGTGCACAAACATTTTACTGCAGCCATTAAACGCGGTATCTTATTCATAGGCAACTATGATCCAACCCAGACCTTTGCAGGGAAAGCGTCTATCACCGTAACGGTGGATCAAACCGAAAAACAAACAAAAATCCACCGGAAAACACAAACTTTACATGAGGCCTTTCGAGGAAATGTCTCCAAGATAAGATTTAATCTACAGTCTCCCCAAAGAATACCCCCAAAGGGGATGTTAGTGCCTGTGGTTACACAACTCTTTATCTGCTCAGTTATATAATGAGGCGAATAAACAATGCCCAGGAACGCCTTGAACACTTACCAGTGCTAGAGAAACCCAGAAACAGAAGGATGGGTGGGTGTTCCCTGATTCTTATGGAGACCCCTTGCTGAAGGATCTCTCATTTTCAAAGACAGACCATGCATCAATACCTCCCTTCGTGTCTATTTAAGACCCACGTTTTCCTGGAAGGGCTGAGTTTGAACATCAGTTTCAAATTTAGGAAGGAATCCGTCCATACAGAGAGACCAGACCCAGGCAAGCTGGCTGTTTGCCACCTCGCTTTGCATCTTTTCCTCCAGAGCTTTGCCAACAAGCTCAGTGTGGATACCAGGCCAGCAAGAGGAGGTGGGGCAGGGCGCAGCTTCAGGCACTGGAGAGAGAACCCAGAACCCAGGATCTGCAGAGTCCCAGCTAATAGAGACGCCAGACCAGCAGAGGTAGGAATACAAATCCTCATCATTACACGTCAGAGCTGTGCGATGACAAATCCAAAGACCTAGACCACAGACCAGCTACACCCTCAGCTCCTGCAGAATCCTAACTTGGGACCACCTCCGTGAGAGGGACCCCATCCTTGTCCATAAATGCAGTCGGGCAACTTCATTCACGGAAGCATCAAGTTCTTCCGACATCTCATGTCCAATACTTGTAGTCCATAGTTTCCGGGCAGAGAATCAGAACTCCGTGTATGGCAGCAAGTTTAGCATTTACCCTCTAGATGCAAAGCAGCATCTGCTCCCAGCTGTGACGACCAAAAATATCTCCTGGCGTTGCTAAATGTATCCTGCGGGGTGATACTGGCTCCAGGTGGAAATCACTCTCCAAGCCCTACTCCGGATTCACTGCAGTCTGGTCATCAAGCCCTCAAGATGGAATGTCCCCCTGCAGTGCCGGGCTCCAGTTTCCATTCCCATGCTCCATAAATCGAGACCCTTGCAGAATCAGAGTCTACAGGCTTGGAGCCCCTACAACGCTAGGAAGTCTCAGACCCTACCAGGACCCTCTGTTAACGGTACTGGGTTGCCACTGCCTCATGTGTTCAGCCTTGGAGCCTACAAGGTTTCAGCACAGGAAGAGTGAGAAATTGAGAAACGCAGAGACCTGGATGGAAGACCCCTGATCTGCCACCTACCAGCCAAGACCAAGGACCCCAGGCCACACAGAGAGAAAACAGTGTAGAAACTTGGAAACTGAGCCCGCAGGGCGGAAATGCTGGGAGCGGGGTGGTGCTGGGAATGCAAGGTTGGGGACACAGTGCTATGGTGATCATGGGGTGGAGAAATCTGGGTCAGTACATGTTAGACTGATCTCACGCTCTCTGTATATCGCTGGAGTCCTTGCTCCTGGCAGGGTATGTTGTGGAGGATTTCGCTTATACCTAGATTATAAATCAGTATACTTAGGGTATTAGCTTTAAAAGATAGTTATTTGTACTGTTCTAAACACCAGTTCAGTATTTTCGTGATTATAGACTGATCCAACCCGGTGGAAAACTTTTAAGCATCTCTTTAAACACTCGGGGATAAAGAATTCTCTCATAACCTCTCCACATGTTTGTGAGAGACATTCTCCTGAAGACCCCTGAGAGAGCACACTCTGTTCTCTCAAGCACCCCTGAATGCTTGGCAGGAAATAAATCCCCTCATTCTCATTCTGCGGGAGTAACCCTCCCTTGATGTGGAACCCTGCAGCATCTTGGGAGCCGCTGGGGAAATGAGGAACCACGTCGGCAGCCATGAAACCAGAAATGCCTGATAAACACCAGATGCGGGATGGGCTTGCCTCATGCAAATGAACCTCTACTCATCTTAAAGGACGTCTTCGGGATTTTTAAGATGTTGATAGTAAAATTACCCTCCTCTGACTTACGTTTGCTGTACTGGTTCAGGAATTCTGAAAAAAGAATTTATTAGGCAATGTTGCTCCAGAAGAATGCGAAGTGTTTATTTTATTTTTGGTGTAAAACTTAATTAAGAAGACAGTAATTGTGTGTGTGCATCCTTCATATATAAAATAAAATTATTTATAATATCATTTCATATATGGACATATATATGCATACTATATGTATATACTATAATATAGTATACTATAATTAATATAGTATGCAATATATAATATATATCAATACATAGCACATACAACATAGTGTGTGTTTCAATATAAATAGTGTGCTATTACATTGTATACTTTATATAAAGTATACTATGTATACTACACATGTGTTATACGTATACACATGTATATATGCTGTACAGAATGTTGACAGTATACAGGTAGTAATTATACATCTATGTTTTTATTTATGTAATATTTAGAAGGGATCTTTTTTTTTTGTTTGTTGTGATGGTAACATGAGAGGTATAGACTAAGAGAGAGAGGCATTTGTCTTTCTTTTAGATGCAAGAATGTCTGGCTTTGGAGGTTTCTCATCCGTTTCACAGTGAACTGCTTTTGAGCATCGCAATGCAAGTCCTTGGCAATCACACCAAATTTCTGACTCTGAAAGCCCAAGAACAGCTTGGCACCAAGACAGCTCCTGTAGCATTAACGGAGCTGGGGTAGATATTCCATCATCCTTAGTCATGAAGAAATCAAGGTTATTGGATCCCAAAGCATGAGTAGCACGTGGTCTGTGAAAGATCTACTTCGGTACCCGAAGCGCCCAGAGCCCTCAGAACAGGTTTGTGGGAGGAAAGAATAAATTACATGAATGAATGAAAGCAGTGTGGGTGTTCAGGGGACTTGTGTGGATTTCCTATAGGGGCACGGTACGTTTGGATACAGAAGCGAAGTCTAACCATGGGTGTTTTTCAAAACTCACACGCATGAGTTTAGCAACGAGAGAGTCTGATGTAAACATGGAAAGTGTGGAAGCAATGTGATAGGGAAGGTTTTCCTTGCTTTGATGATGGATTAGAAAGGGAGTGGATGAATCCACCCGGACGATAGGAGGAAGGAGGGGGAAATCGGAAAGGTCTGTGAAGAAAGAGTCAAAGAGAAGTGGAGAGACTTCTTTCAAAGTCTTTAAAGACCTCCTTTAAAAGTCTCATGGCACTCAATGGACATGGCTTTGTGGTTCTTTGTAGAAGTCAAGATGGGACCTGGGATGGAAAATCCACTGGTTATGTTTCTGGCCCTAGCTCGATGGCCTTGGGTGAGCTCACTGGCTTTGCATGTGTGTGTGTGTGTGTGTGTGTGTGTGTGTGTGTGACTGTGTATCTTAGTGTATGTGTGTGCCTTTGTGTGAGTGTATATGTGAATGGGTGATGGGGTGTGTGTGTGTGTGTTGATGCATGTGAATGTGTGAATCTAAAATAAGGAATTCATCTTAATACCTGCCTCAGAGCGCTGCAGACACTATATCAGTTAATATGTAGAGAATATATCGCTTAATCCATGGATTTTACCAAGGGTGTCTGGCTCACGGCAAGTGTTTAAGAGTCGTCAGCTCTTTTTCACAACCACTGTTAAGTGCTGTGCTGAAAGACCGAGTCGGATTCACCCGGATAGTCCCGAGCTTAGGCACCTGTCCGCACACGCTCACACAATGCATACGCAAAGGAACGCACCCAGCGATGGCTTGGTTTCGGGGTTGCCGGGACAACGTTTAGATTTGAAACTAGAGCAGCATCACAGTTGCTAGGAGGAAACAGAGCCAGGCCAACGCTCTTGTCAGAACTGGAGGGATTTTCCATCAGATTGGCAGGACACAAAGTCAAACAGTCCGTGCCGGTGGCACAGCTGTCGGAGAGGAACCCCCTCGTGCTTTCTTGGCGAGAGGGGACAGGCTGGTGCCAGCCGTGTGGGACACAATGGGGAAGAACTGTCCAATCGACAGGGGCACTCGACCACTGGACCAGCCATCTTCCTGTGGTCACTGTACCCTCCAGACCCATGTGTACCTGTGTGAGGTGATGCGTTCAGGACACACTGCCTTGACACACAGCACCAGGGCATATTGAGGGGTTTAAGGTGACGGAATCTGAGCAACGGCAGGTGCAGGAAGGACCTTCCCCTGAAGCGGGTCGGGAAACCCTCGGGGGCATGTGCCGTCCATATACCCAGAGAAAAGGAGTATCCTCCTCTCGCAGATGGAGGGGCACCGAGAGGAACTGAAGCATAAAGAACAGACCTGCTGTCTCTCGCAGTTTACTCCATGTGCCCCCAAACTGCTGTCCTGTCACGTGTATGCACAACTCTCCACTCTTCCTCAAGCCCAGTATAAACACGCTCGGGCCTACGGGGGGACCTAGAGGTGATCATACTGAGTGTAGGAAGTCACACAGAGAAAGACAAATACCATATGATATCACTTATGTGTGGAATCTAAAATACAGCACAAATGAACTTATCGACAAAACAGCAACAGACTCACAGACACAGAAAGCAAACTTACGGTTAGCAAAGCGGGGGAAGGGGGAGGGATAAATTAGGAGTTTGGGATTAACAGATACACACTACTTTATATAAAATAGATAAACAACAAGGACCTACTCTATGTATAGCACAAGGACCTATATTCAATATCTTGTAATAACCTAGAAGGGAAAAGAATCTGAAAAAGAATATATATATATATAACTGAATCCCTTTGCTGTACACCTGAAAGTAACACAATATTGTAAATGACCCCTAATTCAATTTAAAAAATGCTCAGGCGTAACTATTTCTTTGGGTTATCATTTCCTTACGAAGTCTCCCCTGTGACATAAAACTTCTATTAAATAAATGTGTATGCTTTTCTTTTGTAAATTTGTCTTGTTACCGAGACACAGCTGAGAACCCAGAAGGGTACAAGGAAAAGGACATTTTTCCTCTCCTACAGAAGGGACGTATGTACGTGTTTATTTACGGACATGTTTTCTGTTGTGTCAAGAGACTGGAAACAACTTATGAGGATCAAGCTAACCAATGCTACTCTATGGAGGCATAAAAAAAAAAAAGAAAAATCACCTTATGAAGGGATGTGAAAAGGCTCTCCAGATAAAAAATTACTTAGGGAATAAAAAAGTGCAGCTCTTCTAAATTTTGAACGAACAGGAGAAAAAATTCCCACATTTACATCTATTGTGTGTGTGTTTATTCTATTTGCATGCATATTTATTTTTGATTTTAAGTATAAAGAAACAATGGAACAATTTACAAAAATGTACAAGGTTCTCTAATGGGGTCAGCAAGGCTGGCTGTATGGGGCATACACAGAAGCTAAGCTTATCAATGTATATCCGTTTATACATTTGTTTTTAAATTTTGAAACATGTGAAAGTATCACCTACTAGAATTTTAAATGACAATGTATTTTATGGCGCTACCCAAGCTTAATGATTTTTCTTGGATGTTCATAATTTTAGACTTAAGAATTAAAAAGATAGGAAGAATTATTAAAAGGTAATGTTTACAATTTAGATATATGTAAGTACTATATTGCCTGGAAATATTTGTGTGTGTGACATTTCATTAATAGAGACTGTGGGAAATCAGCAAGGATTTCCATAGCTTATACTTCTCCAAATACCTTCATGTAACTATGAGACTGAAATCTGATAAATTATTTTTAAAAATTAATCTATGCAAGCAACATTTACCAAGCAGTTACTCTTATTAGGCTTTTCATGGATGAAATAATCATGTGTGGTGGTTCTTTAAAATTCACTCCCAAGGATGTCACTGAGTGAACGTTTCCTTATGTAATTAGAAAATAAGATTGACAAGAGATGGCCAATGGCTTCAATGAAGAAGAATTGCACGATATTTTACAGAAAGGTCAATTCTACAAACTGGGTCCCCAATTATCCTGGTTTGATAGCCATGTTTTAAAAAGCATGGCCGTTTATATCATGTTTTTCTGAAATAATAGAGATGCACCTCTTCATTTCATTTTGTCCTCCAGAATCGTTAGGTTTTTGGTTTCAACGCTGGCTAGTAGTCTTTGTACAGAATTTCATTCAAGCAATGCGATATTTGGGGACTTTCCTGGTGGTCCAGTGATTAAGTCTTTGCCTTTCGATGCAGGGGGTGCAGGTTAGATCCCTGATCGGGGAGCTAAGATCCCACATGCCTTGTGGCCAAAAACTAAAACAGAAGAAATATTGTAATAAATTCAACAAAGACTTTAAAAAATGGTCTACGTCAAAAAAAATCTTTAAAAAAGAAAAAGAAATGCGATGTTTGCCCAAGCCTGAGTGGTCACAATTTTTGCCAACATTACTGAACATTTGCACCCAATATACAAGAGGACATCTGCTCAGTACTGAGAACATTTGCTTTGAAATGAATCAAATTTCTTCTAGATAACTAGGGGGGAAAATCGTGTCCTTTTTCTTTTTTGATGAAAGAACACATTTTATCAAAGAATACAGTTTATCCAAGTAAACCACACTTACAAACAAATTTTCAATTAACAAGTAGAAAATGCTATGGACTTTTTACAAAATGCAAATAGATGCACAAGGGCCAGATAAAGACACAGAAAATGATCAGAGACTCAGAAACCAGCTCTCACGTCTCTGCATCAGCCAGAGTTCCCAAAGGGTAAACACTGTCCTGACAGCGAACAAGATTGATGAGTTTTGCATTGGTTCTGACCTTTTTATAAATGGAAAGCTTGAGAACCATCAAGTGGAGGACATCACTTGAGAGCTAATTAGACAGAAGGAACCAGAGGTCACGCCCCACACCTGCAGAATTAGAATCTGCATTCTAACAGGTTGCCCTGGGGGCTTGCTTTCCTCTTAACCTGTGATTCCTGCTGATTTAAAAGAAACCACCGCTTCTTCCTTTTCTGATGACCCTTATCTCATGACCATGTGGTCCCCCCCCCCCCCCCCCCCAACACCATTTGTTGGTTACAGGAAATAGGCTTCATTCGGCCCCCAGGACCTTCCCTGAGTTCCAACGGGGCAGGTTCAAACAGATGCTAATCAGGGAAGGGAGGGGATGCAGAGACAAAAGAGGAACAGTCAAGAGAAACAATGGTGCAGCCTGGGGTCCTGGTTTCCCCTCAAGGGATACATGTAACAATATCTTTCAGCTGTGTTGCAGATACTGAAAGCCCCACCAGGTGGAAGAAGTTAACTGCATGCTGCCCACCAGCACACAGACCCCAGACCGGCTGGAACCAGAAGGTCAATGATGCTGACTTCCAATGACCTCACCACCAACCAATCAAAAGAAAGTCCATGAGCTGATCACACTCTCTTTGAACCATAACTATAAAAGTTTCTACCCTCTCCAAGCTGGGGGACACGGTTTTGAGGGCATTAGCCCACTGTGTCCCCCTTTGCCTGGCAAACGAATACAGATATTCTCTTCTACTTCACCCCAAACTCTGTCTCTGAGATTTACTTCGCGCCGGGGTACAGAGGCCGGATTCGGCTTCACTAATGGACCATCTCTGAAAGAAGGGTCCCCGCCGCAGCAGTTCACATATGTCACAGTATCTTCTGGACAGTGGTAAAATGTGTGTTGCACGGATTACGTCTTAAAAATTGCTGAAAGCTTTTGTAACTCCTTGCTCTAACCCTGATACAGACAGCTGAAGATATACGAAAGGCTAAGGGTATAGGAAAGAATGAACTAATTATTAGTTTGGTCAATTAAAGATATTTAGATTGACATACGCATTGTATAGAGTGATAACTTTTGCCTGTTTTTGGTATGGATATAACTCCTTTGCTAATACGCGAATTATGTGGTTAGGATGGTGGAGGTGTTTTCATCAACAATTACATTCTTTTTCCTTAGCATTTTCTCTTCTCTGTAACAGGCTAGTCCGTACTTTTGACCAGGTGGTTACTTCCTTGGCCTCTGTCTTGATTTGTCAACCAAAGTGTGCTTTCAGCTTGGACGTCTGAGGTGGTTTTAAGGTCAGCTCATTAAGCATCACCTTTTTATGTCACCTGTACGTAGGTCATTGCCTATACTTCTATTTCTTTCCTTGTTTGTACGGCTACCACAAGAGTCTGCATCATTGGCCAGCTTCAGGAAATACGTATCTTTTTTCAAAATTCAGTGAACACTGTCTGTCTACAGGGAAGAAACCTATTACGGCTTTTGGATTTTACAAAGGTTCAAATATGTAAACCTGAAAGAGGAATTCTCTCTTACAGGTTCCTGGAGGAATTTTCTGCATTATTCAAAAGGTCTCTCCTCTGCGACAGAGTTTGTATATTGTAATCCTGCCATCCCACCCACTTGCCCATGGCTTCAGTGACATGCGGTCATCATTTTCTTGTCATTCTTGAACAAGCCATTGACTAAAATTGCATTATTAAATTACTTGGCAAAGAAACAGTTATCCTGACAAGTAACATGTATAAAGAACAAGAACCCATATAAAGTAGTTCTCCTTACAAACTGATGAGTCTTAAAGAGATAAAATTACAGAAAGGTCAGATCTCAAAATGCCTCTTCTTTGAAACTTACTAACATGATTAAAGAAGTAAGAAAGTATCATATTAAAAATACACTGACTGAGAAAATATTTGCAACTCACATACCTGACAGAGGAGTAATAGGCAGAATATCTAAAAAATGTATCCAAACTCAACAATAAAATAAATCAGACAATCCAATTAGAAAATGGACAAAACACAGGCATTTCACAAAGAGGTTGGACTGATGGCAGGGAAGCAGATGAAAAACGATACAGTGTTATCCGGAATTAGGGAAATGCAAATTAAAATCACAAAGACATATAGCCACACACCTATGAGAATGACCAAAAAAAAAAAAAAATACAACACCAAATGCTGGCAAGGATGTGCAGAAACTGTGTCACTCATACATTTCCATGGAAATGTAAATGGCACTGACCCTCAGCAAAACAGTTTGGTAATTCCTCAAAAAAAATAAACAAGGAGCTACTTACTATACAACCCAGAACTTTTGGACATATAGCCTAGAAAGATGGACGTTTGTGGCTTCACTTGTGCATAAACTCTTGTTCATAATATTCTTACCACCTTTATTCATATCGGCTCAAAGTGGAAGAGGCACTAAATGCTTCAGCATGGGAACGGTGACATAATCGTGTACATCCACAGAACGCCATGTTACGTGCTTGAAATTAAAAAAAAATATATATATATATACACACATACACGTACCGCGAGAAGAGAGAAGAGATTGGTGGTTCTCAGGGGTGAAGGGGTTGTTGAGAAGGGTAAGGAAGGTGGAAGTGGCCATAAAAGGACACATGAGGGGGCTTCCCTGGTGGCGCAGTGGTTGAGAGTCCGCCTGCTGATGCAGGAGACACGGGTTTGTGACCCCGTCCGGGAAGATCCCACGTGCCGCGGAGTGGCTGGGCCCGTGAGCCATGGCCGCTGAGCCTGCGCGTCCAGAGCCTGTGCTCCGCAACGGAAGAGGCCACAGCAGTGAGAGGCCCGCGTTATCGGAAAAATGGAAATAAATATAAAGAGATTTTAAAAAATATATGCATACACACTTAGTCTTGTAATTTCAGGCAAGTAAGTCTCAACACCATTTTGTATCTGTTATTGTATAATCAGGATAACACAGATATCCTGGCCTATTGTAAAAGAAAATTATGTACTATCAGTCAGTCAAATGTGAATGAACACGCTTTGGAAATTAAAGGATAGAAAAAAACAAAGGATTCTCCACGTGAGGAAAAGTCTGTATAGCGGAAATGACTAGTGGTTTTATTTGTGCCTCTGAGATAATGTCTACCCTAGATGACGCCTTCTTCCTCTGAATATTGCTGGATGGAATACTGAGGACTGAGGACTGTGGAGAGCCCCAGCATAAGTCAGCTAGGGCGTCCATGACAAAGAACTCCAGACTTTGGGTCCTGCACAAGGTACAGTAATTGTTTCCCAGTCCTAGAGGCTGCAAGTCCAAGATCAAGGTGTCTGCAGGGCCGGCCTCTCTCCTGGGTGTGTAGACAGCCATCTCCCTACTGTGTCCTCAAAGACTTGTCCCTCTGTGTGTCTGTGTCCTAATCTCCTCTTCCTATAAGGACACCAGTCCTATGGGATCAGGACCCACCCTAATGACTTCATTTTACCATCATCCCCTCTTTAAAGACCCCAGCTCCAAATACAGCCACATTCTGAGGTCCTGGGGGTTAGGGATTCAATGGATGAATTTTGAGGGGATGCAATTCAGCCCCTAAGGACCCCCAGTACCCTTCAAGAACAATCTTTTTTTTTTTTTTTTTTAATTTCAGTTACATTTGGGGCAGAAGCTGTGTTAGAGTTTGAAGAAACAATGCCCATAGTCTCTTCCAAAGGCAACCAGGACAAAGATGAAGTTGGAGCAAAGGTGTTAGGTTTTTGTTGTTGTTTTTTTTTCCCTTACTTCCAACATGCAATTTTCCTCTAAATCTGACACGTACCTTGAATTCTTCCTCTTCTCTCCATCTGCACGATTAATACCCCAGTCCAAATCTCTATTGTCCCTTGTCTGGACTACTGAAATACCTCCTAGTATGTCTCCCTGAGTTTGCTATCATTTCAGTCCTAGAATCCATTGTCTGCAAACAGCCAGAATAAGCTACTGATGTTTTTGAAACTTATATTAAACGTATCACTTCACTGCTCAAAATGAGCGGATTTCTGATGCGCTAAGAATCAACAGCCCACGATGTCCTAGACAACTTTCAAGGTGTTAGTTTTATCAAGGCTATGTTTATGGCACCAAAAACACAGAAGGATTCTGGAGTTAATGTTATATTTCAACATAAATTCTCCGTATCTGTTCTTCTCTTTCTTTCCAGGCTGCTATAAATTTGTATCATGTGGGTAAAGGAACTGGATATTCATGGACCTCCTTTCTTATCTGTTTTTGGTGGGTTATGGTGAAGGGAAGCATTCGTAACATTGGCCTTTTGCCTGTTTCTGCAGAAACTCAAAGGTAGAGATTACATTCTGGTCAGGTGGAGGTGTTCTGTTTGTGTGTTTAACATTTATATTTTTATTGCCTTTGGACGCTGTTCCACTTAATGCTTCTCACTCAAATGGCTGTTTATGGGTGAAGAAGGACTCAGAATACGAGTGAGGGAACTTCATCTTGAAAGAAGAAAGTAATCTAGTTGGACATGAAAAATGTGAAAGGAAAAAAAAAAACTTCCTGTGGATAAAATGCTTGAGGTATTAACTAGAAATAGATTTATTACAGATTGAAATTATTAAAGATAAAGATAGTAACTTATTAATTATCTTTAGGAGTATCACAACAATCATTTCTGCATCGGGTGTAAGTATAGAACATACAACTGAACATGAGTACTGTGTTCTAACTTCTACCTTACTAGGCCCTGATATTAAAGTCAATATTATACTTGCATTTAGAAGAGTCTATGCTCAGTTTCCGTGGAATAGACTCTTCTCAATAGCAACATGATTTTTGAAAGAGATGATTTTCTGCCCATGAAAACAATGAGAATGCTTGCTAACTTTACCGGGTTTCTCCACCCCAAAATCAAGTCTTCAACCAAATGTGTATGTATTTTTTCACATTAATTTGTATGCCTCATGTCTTTCAAACAGCCCTGTAGACTGCAAGCCTTATTTTAAACTCAGTGTGCCTCTTGCCACCAGCGGTTTATTTGGAGTAATGTAATGCATATTGCAATCCATTTCCTTCAAGAAGGAAAGTTCGAGGCAAGTGAAGACACCAGTCCCTTGGTTTGTCATTAAACTCTTAAGGGCTTGGGGGCCAGAATGGCCAGGATCAAGGATTTCCATTTGTCTTTCCAGATGCAAAGTTTAGCTGTACACTTAGCGTTCCAGGAACAACTAAATTCACAGACAATAGAATTTGCCAAAGGTAAACCAGGCAGGGAAAGCAGATGCTATCAGGTTGCTTGCTAGGTGTAGAGAGGCCTGAACGGTCTCCCCTCCCAAGAGGAGCCTCGTGAAACATCTCCGTGGTCCTCTGCCCTCCTGGTTGTCAGGGAGATGGCACGATGAGAAAAGGGATTCACAGGAGGTGAGCAGAGAGTCAAGGGCCCCGCTGTGGCTGACCCGGAGCCACGCCTGCGCTACAGTGATCCCGGCCTCCTCAGGGTCAGGGGCCCATCAGAAGCATCCCGTGGTCTGATGTGAGGCCTCCGATGGGCGAGCCCTCCCCGACGTGTCAGTCAGCAGAATGAAGGTACCTGCCCAGGAGCTGCCTTTGGTTGAAGGCAGCATTTTCCAGATGCCACATCTGGAGGAATATTCCCCACGTTCATGGTGACGGGAGGGACATCTAGCTGTCACAGTGGATTTATTGTCTTATTCTTTAAAAAAAATGAATAGACTTTATTCTTCAGAGCAGCATTACGGTTACAGAAAACTTGTGCAGAAGGTACAACCATTTCCCATATCCTCTCCCGATACCCGTGGTCCCCCCGATAATTAGTACCCTGCACCAGTGTGCTGCATCTGTTACAACTGATCAACCTACTGTCCGCTGGAAAAATGCACAACCTAAAAGTGGAGAATTATGTTTTATTGCGCAGATTTCCTGAGAACTTAAGCCCAGGAGGCAGCCTCTCAGCTCCGTTCCCAAGAGGCAGGGGAGGCGCAGGGGTTTTTGCAACAAAAACCAGGTAGAACATCAAAAGATTACTGTTCATTGAAGAAAACCAGGCATCTCCAGTTAATGAATTTAGTACTTTTCTACGTATGGGAAGATGCAGGAGTCTGGGCTCAGTGAAAAGTCATTCCTTTGATGTGCACCTCAGCTACCTGGGGCCAGTATCCTGTTTATCTCCATCCTGAATCCCCTCAGGGGGCACCGCTGGGAGCACCTTCAGTGACTGAGGGCTTAAAGGCATCAACATCCTTTGCTTACCAATATGGCAGGTAACATTCTCCATCCACACACTTCATAGACACATCAGCGGGGCGCCTGAACTCCATAGTTTACATTCAGGTTCACTCTCGGTCGTGTTCGTTCTGTGCCTTTGGGCAAATGTATAATGACATGCATCCACCATTACGGTATCACACAGAGCAGGTTCACTGACCCCAAAATGCTCGGCCTCTTCACCGTGGACTTGTTTGTTGTTTTCATGGTTGCGTCCTGTGCATTCTTTATGTACTCTGGATAACAGTCCTGTATTGGATGTGGAGTTAGCAAATATTTTCTCCCAGGAGGTACTCTGTCTTTTCACTGTCTTCACACGAGCTTTCAAGTAGCAAATGTTTCTAATTTTCAGGAGGTTCCCTTATCAGTTTGTCTCTCAGTGCGTCACGTTTTTATGCTTTGGGGATCAGCTCTCACAACCCTGAGCCTAGCCCTTGATTCCAAAATTGTTTTCCTGTATTTTTCTTAAAAAATAACACTTACACATTTGAGTCTATGATCAACTTTGAAGTAATTTTTGTTCAAGATTTGTGGTTGAGGTTTTGTGTTTGTTACCTGTGGACGGACGTCCAACTGAGCCAACATTTGTTGAAAAGCTACCTTTCCTCCGTTAAATTGCTTTTGCAACCGTATCAAAAATCAGTTGACTTGTGGGTTGTGTGTGTCTTTTTCTGAGTTCACTGTTGTGCTCCACGGAGCTCTGTGTGCCCCTCCACCAATATGCCACACTGTTTGATTACCATGGAAATATGACACGTCTTACTTTATGCTTCTTTTTCATCAAATGCTTTCAACTATTCTAGGGCCTTTGTCTTTCCATATAAATTTTATAATAAGCTTGTCTATGACTACACAAAAAACCTCGGTGGGATTTTGATGCGAATTGTATTAAAACCTACCAATCACTTTGGGGAGAATTTGACTCTGGTGTCTTTGGGTGTCAGGGCTAGCAGGGTAGGAGGATGCTACCCCCCAGCCACGTATCGTTGGTAGGACTCCACATCAATCTCCTTTTCTGGTGGTGTTGGACTCAGGTAGAAAAGCATGGTTACCTGAGGCATCATCCTCTGTTGCAAGGATGGCGGTTCCAGGTCTGCATATTCTTCTTCTGTTGAGCAGGGCATCCAAAGACACCTGCTGCTATGTCCTTCCCCCAGTGTTGAGATCCTAAACCACGCTGCCTTCTGCTTTTTGCCTTTCAGACTTCTCCTTTGGTTGTTTCCTGCACCACTTCTAGGGCTTATAGTTGCCCTTGATGGAGAGGAGTAGGGAGAGAGGAATCAAAATCATCTTCTCTATACAGGAAGTAGATAGTGTTTATATTACTCCAAAGTGCACTACTGGATCAAATTAAACATCTTTTTTAATAAAAAATCTATTTCTGTTCTATCTAGTTAGTTATTACTTACTTTTGGCGGCACTGGGTTTTAGTTGTGGCACGTGGGATTCTTGGTTGCCCCATGCATGTGGGATCTAGTTCCCCGACGAGGGATCGAACCTGGGCCCCCTGCACCGGGAGCATGGAGTCTTACCCAGGGAAGTCCCAAATGAAACATGTCAATCCTACCTGCAGAACTAGTGCTAGATGGAAATTCTAGTCCTTACAGATAGAAGAAAACCAGTCATCGATAACCAAAGGCGAAGTGACTGACTTGGTTTTTTTAACATCCAGGTAATAAATCAAATATATGGGCTTTTACAGTGCTGGTAAATATTTAGCAACTGCCTACAGGGGAAAAGGTCTGATCTGTAGCCGCCCCCAAGTTATCTGATGTACATATCCCCTTCGCTGACAATTTTAAGCTACCTACATGACATCACGCAGCTCACAACGTTCTGGAAAATGTAATCAGCTCTCTCAAGCCAGGATGAGTTGGCCCCAGCACGCCACCAACTCCAACGCCAAAAACACAGGTGAGGTTGTGTCTTGTGAAAATACTGAAGTGGGTCTAAATGCTGTGGCATAGTAAGTAGCATTTCGGGCTCTCAGAGCTGCAAGGTCGTTGGCAGATTCTAAACACATCATTTCTTATTGACATACAACGAGCACCTTTCAAATACACTGAATGGGAGATTCTCCCCTTGTCAGGAAAGAAGGCTCACTTCTCTTCTCTTTCTTTATGTAGATGTGTTTCTCTAGGAAGCACCACTAGAAAATGAAATTAAACCATCATCTGGAATTTTGGGGGGTATGTTAGTCACAGAAATTTGATTCCTATTGGTGTCATTGACTGACATAGACAGAATAAAAGATATTATCTCCTGAGATAGTGGGATTTGACATCAAAATCTCAATCTCTGCATTGTTCCTGTCTATAGATGGTACCACTTGGCATGAGAGAGCTTTAGACAGACATACCCTTCGGCTGGAGGAGAAATAAGCTAACATTTGCGTCTTTCAAATTAATTTTTGTAGGTACTTTTAGATGAATCTTTCCTGTAAATATGTAGTCTGAATATCTTTTACATGTCTGAAACTTTGCTGTTATCCTTTTTTAATTTTTCAATTTATTTTACTGAAGTATAGTTGGTTTACAGTGTTGTGTTAATTTCTGCCGTACAGCAAAGTGA
The DNA here is from genome assembly GCF_011762595.2 of Tursiops truncatus. NCBI lineage: Eukaryota > Metazoa > Chordata > Mammalia > Artiodactyla > Delphinidae > Tursiops > Tursiops truncatus. The sequence goes on along the minus strand of NC_047055.1, from coordinate 125,868,082 downwards.
GCTAGTTATACATACATATATGTTCTTTCCCAGAGTCTCTTCCACTGTGGTTTATTACAGGATATTGAATATAGTTCTCTGTGCTATACAGTAGGACCTTGCTGTTTATCCATTCTATTGAACCTTTTAATTGATGTCCTTTTTTTTTTTTTACATCTTTATTGGGGTATCATTGCTTTACAATGGTGTGTTAGTTTCTGCTTTACAACAAAGTGAATCAGTTATACGTACACATATATCCCCATATCTCTTCCCTCTTGATGTTCCTTTTATCAGCATAAAGTTAGTTGGCCAAAAGTTATCCTTTTCCCCAATAATACACTATCATGATCAAAGGTTGGCTTGTTTTTAATTTGTAAAAAGTTTCACAGATTCAAGTTGAAGTGTCCTCAGCATGGCTGTGGATCATAGGTTGAACCTTTAACCCCCAAGGGAATGGTATTTGGAGAAAGGGCATTTGGGAGGTGATTAGGGTTAGGTAAGGTCATGAGGGTGGGGACCTGACAATAAGATTAGTGTCCTTATAAGAAAAAAATACCAGAAAGCTTGCTCTCTCTTTGTCTCTCTGCCACGTGAGGACACAGCAAAAAGGCAGCTGCCTGCAAGTTAGGAAGAGAAATCTCACCAGAGCCTGACTCTGCTGGCCCCCTGATCTCAGACTTCCAGCTGCCAGAACTGTGACAAAATACATTTCTGTCCTTGAAGCCGCCCGGTGTGTGCTATTTTGTGACAGCAGCCCGAGTTCTCTAGTAAAGCGTCATAACCGTGATTTGTGTTAAACTCTGGGGAAGACAGTTCTGGCAGCAAAAACTCATCAGCAGTGCAGTGAGTGTAGAAGACACAGGGGGAAGAATGAACATGTTGCCAGGTGTTCATGCATTTATTCATGTCTGCCTGCCCCTTCCTTGAATGAGCTCATCAGGTGTGGACAAAAGACAGAACAATGCAAAAACAGAAAAAGCTTTCAGGGCAAATGCCCTCTTTTCTTTTAAGCTCCCTGGTTTCTCCAAGAAGGTCTTTGCCAGCATGGACCCCACGTTTCACTGCACACTGTGCACAGCTGCCTTCGAGCATGGATGGAGTATGGATGGCCTGCATCCCTTAGGTGTTTACCCAAGGAGTAGAATTTGAAATATCTGAGGGCAGGGATCACGTGTTTCAATGCTATGTTCTTAGCATCCAGGAAAACCCTTACACATCACAGAACGTTAATATATACTCGTGACCGAAGGAATGAAATGCAAGAATACAATAAAGGTTGTCATCTTCCCTGTGGTGAGGGAGTGGTTATGAAACGCACGCACTGTTTTCTATATTTCTCTCTTCCACTGCCCATGCCGTGCTCTGTTCTGCAGGCGTGAGCGCCCTCCCCTGCCACAGGTGGTAGGAAGAAGGCTGCCCAATGCCCCCTATAATGCTGGCCTTTATTTTCCTTCAGAAACAGGACATTCTCAAAAAAAAAACAAACAAGTGAGACAAATTATATTAGATGCCTTACCAACGTGATTTACTTTCAAAAGTTACCTTTGTCTTTTCATTTCTAATTAGACTAATTTTCCTCCTTCAGAGACCCTTATGTAAATACGACGTTTTCCTTTGGATTTGGCTTCGGGATGAATTCTGACTGGATATGTTTCTCATTTTGTGGGGAAGGACACGCAGTAGCCTGGCCATTGGCAGTTGGAATCAATATCTAATTCCCAGGAGGGTATTAGAGACAGCAGAGGGGGAGCTCCAAGCACTGCTTTCTAACGAAATGCCAAGGGTAGATTCAACATCGTCTTGGTCATTAATTTTGTCAGTCGTTTGCACGCTACTATTTATAAAGATTTCTCCCGTCAATCTATGACTCGTTTTCCTACAGGTCAGCAACTTGAAAATGACCATTTTGTAAAAGAATCTAATACCAACACCAGTCCCCAGGAGCAAGCTCATGTATGGAAACATGGTGGGGGGGGGGGGCGGTTAGTGACATCTGACTTTAAAATAATCAAAACACTATTTAATCCTTTGTGAAACTGTAGTTTATCGTTCGTTGGTATCTGTAAGTTATTGTCATAAATATTACCTGTATTTTTTTGTTATATACAACTTTACACTTTGAAGTGTGTATCTGTGAATTTGTAACTGAAATTTATTTTGCCAATGTTTTTGAAGGAACTGAACAAAGCTTCTGTTGTAGCATGCCAAAAACAAAACAAAACAAAAGCAAAAACCCACAAAACTATTCAGAGACGGAAGAGTTTGAAGAGACTGTTGATATCATTGGGTACCAGCTGCACAACTAAAACTCCCGTGCAAAAAAGATACACTTTTTTTTTCTGTAACAACTGAATTTTGGTCTTTAGCCTCCACTTCACCAAGGCTGGAAATGTAATTTTGTTGATTCATGCTCTTGCACTAACCAGGTTGTTTAGGGTTTTAACTGATGGTTGTGGAGGAGGGGGAGGGTAGACAAAGAAGGTCCAACTTGTGTTTGGCGTTAGCTTCTGCCCAGACGTCACTACTTGATAGATGCCAATTCCCATCTGGTCTTCAGGGGTGGGGCTGTGCTGGGCTCTGCTGTGGGTTTTTTTTTTTTTAGTCCCTTTGGCTTAAACTCATCCCCTGCCTCTTTCCATGTGCTCCCAATGGGTGGAACCATTGCTACCAGCTTGCGCCATGCTGGGTCAGAGTCCATTCCAAAGAACCAGTGGATCCCTCTGCCTAGATATGCCATAGCTACTGTTATATTTCCAAGGGCTATGGCAACAAGGAACTCTAGGAGGTCAGAATTTCCCATGAGCTAGATCTGGAGACAGGAGAAGAAAGAACTGTTTTGGTTTGGAGGGCCCAGAGCAACGCTCCTGACCACAAAGATCAATGTTTCAGCTTTCCTGATGGCCCCTCAAACTTCCTGTAGTCTTTGGAATCTTTATTCCACTGAAAAGTGAAAAAATCTTCACTTTTTGACCTGTATTCATTCAACCCATTTGGCTATTCCAGGAACGTGAAACTCAATAGCCACGAATTGACTTTTCTGCGCCTTGTATTCTGTGGATTAATGACCTCTTCTTAAGTTCAGAGAATGGGCCTGGATTTATAAAACTGACTGCAGAAGGGCACATCACATCAGGAAACGTGACTGGAGGGCAGAAGACGAAATCACCATAGTTGTCTCATCAAAATGATACCGTGTCCCACCCGGCTTTCACTGAATGTCACCTTGGTGAATTCCAATTCAATTTGCATAGTTTCCAGAATAGAAAACTCTTCATCCTCTCTCCTTGGAAGTACATGTCAAGTCACAGCTTCTCCAAAAAGATCTACCCAAAGAATTGTGTTGTTTTCTGGGCACACGGTGTTCTAGGTTAACCTGCATCAGTTGTCCACACTCATGGCACCGCCATTTCTGGAGACAACTATCATCCCAACAGGCTTCTATGGACCCCAGCTCCTCCCACCCACGTGGCTATTTCTCTGTTCCTACAACCCTCACAGCCCCTCTGACCACACAGTTTGTTTACCCTGTGACGACCATCTATTTTGAGCTGCATTATTCCATCCCTTTGAACGTGAGATAGCGTTCTCTTATGTGGTAAATTGGAAGCAGTTCAGGCCACTATTTCTTTTGTGTTCACTGGAATTCCAGCAAAGTGAGAGCGAGAGAAACAAAATCCCTCACTTGGTGCTCCCTCCAAGGTGAAGTATTCCAGAAAGAGATGAGAAATAGAGAAGCCCATCAACCCAAACCCTACGTTCTTTTCAGCCATCTGGTCAACCTTATTAATCACCATGTCTTAGAAAGTATTATATCTTTAAATCACAGCTGTAAGAACTATAGCTCTTTATCTATATAACTTGTCATCGGTCGCATTTTAAAAATAACAGATATTGGTCTTTAATGACAATTCTCTGAGAAGGCTAAAATACACAATTGGAAGTCCTCCAATTCACAGTTCTCAATAATTACCTGGTTTGGCTATTTCTCGAGCATATACACGTGAGCCAAACGGATCTGTCATCATTGACAGCAATAGGATGATTTTTCTCTAACTGGAAAGACCGCTATCTAAAGTATAATGTACATTCTCTGTAACATATCCTACCAGAAACACATGCACGTGTAATTTAAAGATGTATATTCCCCTGAGTTATCAACCATGTGGTGAATATTCAAGAATAAATCATTTTAACCCTACTCTTCATCAATTACTGAGTTCATTCTGACAATAAAATCATCTCACTGGAAAGAATCATGCTAAAAAATCAATACCCTGTGATATATGTGCTAAGCTTCTGGAGAAAAAAAAGGACAATGAATCATTAACATTTATAATATAATCTCATCCTCTGTGATGTTGCAGGTGAAATAATCTTACAGAAATGGAGAGTGTACGTTCTTATATTTCTCGATAGCACAATGTCACTGTTACCCATCTATGGCAGAGTTTCAATTTAAAAAATAACCTGTCAACAGGATCAGGTTTCCAAATTTCTAATGAAATGTAAACCAGCTATAAGTATTTCATAAATCTGTTTTTGGCTACATAGCATTTGGGATCTGAAAAAGAAACAAAAATGTTATCTGAGAATGAGGAATTTCCCAAGAGAGCAGGGGACATTAATCTCACTTTTGAAAAGAAGACCTGAGAATCTTAATGTGGAAACTGCTGTTTAAAAAATAAATTAAAAGGATCTTGTAGTGATCATAAATACATTGTCACAGCATGCTTTTTTTTCTTATTATGGCTAAGTTTCCCCTAAGCATTCCTGATACAATCATGATTAGGCCCTGCATTCATTTTTTTATTACTGCATCATAAATTACCACAGGAACTTCCTTTGTGGTCCAGGGGTTAAGACTCTATGCTCCCAACGCAGCGGGCCCAGATTCGATCCCAGGTCAGTGAACTAGATCCCATATGCATGTCGCAACTAAGAGTTCACATGCCGCAACCAAAGATCCCATGTGCTGCAACGAAGATCCAGCGCAGCCAAATAAATAAATAAATATTAAAAAAATATTACCACAAATGTAGTGGCTTGAAACAAGCCCCAGGTCCTAGCTCACAGTTGTGTAAGTCATAATTCCAGCATAGCGTATGAGTGTCTTCTGCTCAGGTCTCACAAGACTGTAATTAAGGTGTTGACCTGTTCTCTTCTTGAGCTGAGAGTCCTTTTGCAAACTTCAGTCATTCAGTTCCTTGCGGTTGTAGGAATCAGGTCCTCATCTCCTTGCTGGCTTTCCTCAAGGGGCTGTGCTCAGCCCCCAGAGGCCACCTGCATTCCTTGTCATGTGGTTCTGTCCAAACTTCACAGCTAGCCATGTAGAATCCCTCTCTGGTGGAATTCCTTTCATGCTTTGAATCTCTCTTGCAGAGAAGGATGCCGTGCTCTTGAGAGTCTAACCTGATCAGGTCAGGCCCACCAAGGATAATCTCTGTTGAAGTCAACTGTGCTTTCTAACATCGTCTCATCATGGGAGTGAGAGCTCATCACCGTATTCTCATACCTTGCCACTCCCAAGGGGAAAGACTTCTACAAAGATGTAGGTCGTCAGGGACCGTATTACAATCCTGCCTACCATAGGACCCTGGGCTTCTTGACCATCACAATGAATAAAACATAAATCTAATGAGCATGAAACCATGAGCTGAAATACCACGATCTTGGGCGAGATCAAGCAGTTAGAATGAGGCCATGCTCTCAAGAACGTAAAGAGGCATGAGAAGTTAGACGTGAATATCCAGCCATGATGGAGCATTTTTTCCCTTCTTAAGACAAGACACAGAGTGTGGGCTCACCATCCTACTGGTCCTGTCAGAAGAGCATCTGAGGCTGAAGACAGCCAACGATTCCGAGCTCTTGCCTGTGTGCTGCCACCAAGGATGCATCCCCTGCAGTTCATCCCCCGGCACAGAGAGAGCCCCCAGCCCTGAGAAGAGCGTCTTCGGATATTCTGAGCAGGTGATGAGATGACACAGTTGATACCTGTGTGTCACTCAACTTCCTTCTCTGTCCTTTTCTTTCATCAAACAAACCCGTTTCCTTTTGTAAAACCAAGGTACTTAGACACTACATCTGATTGCTCCATGCGAAGGATTTAAAAAATTACATTCAGAAACCATCAGAAAAAAAATCAGTGAGATAAAGTATTGGTGGGAATTAGCCATTTAAAATCCTTTACCCAACTGAGGCTTCACAGCAGGGCCAGCGCAAAGGACAGCCACTGCATTCCTATGCCCCAGGCAGCAGCACTTAGCAAAATGAAGTAGTAACATAAAAAGTCACTCCACTGTGGCCATGTATGTGGCAGCCCTTACTAGTACTAAACCATTCCCTTTGGATACCTGAATACATGTGTTGGGATGAAACATGTTCATGCACATAAAATCTACCCTGCTAGTGATTTTCTTTCAGCAACTCACGTGTAAAGAGGTGGAATAATCATACTTCACTGATATCACTGATCTATGTTTTATTTTCTTTTATCCACCCATCCATCCATCCACCCATCCATCCACCCACGCATCCATCCATCCATCCATCCATCCATTCATCCATCTACCCACACACCCAACCATCCATCCATCCATCCACCCATCCATCCACCCACCCATCCATCCACCCACCCATCCACCCACCCACCCATCCATCCATCCACCCACCCACTCATCCACCCACCCATCCATCCACCCACCCATCCACCCACCCACCCATCCATCCATCCACCCATCCATCCATCCACCCATCCACCCACCCACCCATCCACCCATCCATCCATCCATCCATCCACCCATCCATCCACCCACCCATCCACCCATCCATCCAATCACCCATCCATCCATCCATCCATCCATCCATCCATCCATCCATCCACACATCCATCCATCCATCCATCCATCATGTATTCATTCATTTTTAGCAGTATAATAATTATCAGCCTACAAGCCAAAGAAAGAACGAGAATATTACCAAGAACTTGGATCAATCTACAAGTTATTTCCCTAAGTAATTGATAGCTCGAATTTTTATGGAACATTCCCTTCATTTAAGTTTAATCTTATAAAGTTATATACTGCTAATATAAACAATTATTGATGTCACTTGGTTTTGTGCTGAAACTAAAAAAAATGGAATCATGGGTTAGAGAAACATTCTGAGGATTTTTTTTACAGCTATATATTAAGGTGTTAAGACCCACCAGCTTAGTTTTGTGTAGCTACAGTTTATCCACTTTCTTTCTGTATAATATTTCGTTCTCATTTCACTATAATGTCACTGGAATGAGGAATTTAACAGGAATTCAGATTTGTTTTACTGCATACCAAAGTACAGTGAACCCTAGCTCACTATGCAGTGCCATTTTTTTTTCTTTTTTTTTTTTAAATCTTTTTTTTTTTTTTCTCTGGACGCGGGCCTCTCACTGTTGTAGCCTCTCCCGTTGCGGAGCACAGGCTCCGGACACACAGGCTCAGTGGCCATGGCTCACAGGTCCTGCCGCTCTGCGGCATGTGGGATCTTCCCGGACCCGGGCACGAACCCGTGTCCCCTGCATCGGCAGGCGGACTCTCAACCACTGCGCCACCAGGGAAGCCCCTGCAGTGCCATTTTTTACTAAATACTTAAATCTCCACATGCTGCCCGGAGGATTCGGTTTTCTCTCTCGGTGTAATGAAGATTGCATCTGTCGGATACGATTAAGCCAGTTGTGATGATTCACAGGAGCCTGAACCCAAAGGAGACCATAAACCAGAAAAATAAAACCAATTCTATCATGTTTTAAAATCCCCATAGTTTTAAAATACTCTGGTAATTCCAGGTAACATTACATTGACAGAGATCAAGCAAGTTCTTAAAAATGATTATCCGTGACGGACGATTCTCCATTTCACGTTTCCTTAGTGGGGAGAAAATAAATGTTCAGTACAGGATGAAATAGTTCCTTCTGATGTTACTGAAATTCCCCAAACGTATTTTTCCTCATACTTAACAAAGTTATTGAGAGTTTGGACTTCCACTGTGTCTTTCACGTAAGATAAATCATCTTGTCATTAGCAACTGAATTTCTCTGAAAAATGATTCTTGTTACCTTTCTGGAAAAGAAGAATGTTGCAAGTATTTAAATCTTAGAACACCCATCTCCAAATATATTACATATTCTCCTACAGGAGAAGAACACAGCCTAATGAACATGGTTTAAGTAACTGGGGGATACAGATAGTCTGCAATGAATCAATTCTTTTCTTTTCATAAATTTATTTATTTTATTTGTTTATTTTTGGCTGTGTTGGGTCTTCGTTGCTGCATGCGGGCTTTCTCTAGTTGCGGCGAGCAGGGGCTACTCTTTGTTGCGGTGCATGGCATTCTCATTGCAGTGGTTTCTCTTGTTGCAGAGCATGGGCTCTAGGCACGCGGGCTTCAGTAGTTGCAGCACGCAGGCTCAGTAGTTACGGCTCGCGGGCTCTAGAGCGCAGGCTCAGTAGTTGTGACACACGGGCTTGGTTGTTCTGCGGCATGTGGGATCTTCCCAGGCCAGGGCTCGAACCCATGCCCCCTGCATCGGCAGGCGGATTCTTAACCACTGCGCCACCAGGGAAGTCCTCATCTTTTTCAATAACCTAACTTCTTTTCTCTCATGCATGGTGACGGCTCTGGAGAGCGTTGACAGGGAAAGGCCACCTCTGAGAGAAGAATGTTATTTTTACAAGCTGCTAATGACAGAACAGCAAAGTAGAAAGAGGGTCAGTGAAGCACAGGGATACGGCCACACTCCTTGAACCAGAGGCAACACAGAACACATCTTGTAAGCCCAGGAATTCCAGCAACAGGTGCTGCCTGTGATTTGAAGTCTCCCCAGCTGCCTCATGACAGTACAGACGAGAGGAGGACATTTCCCTCTACCCTTCCAGGCTCCTCTGGCTGGTCTAAGAATGAAATGGATATGAGACAAATGAACAGGAGAAAATCACATAACATTTAATCACACGTACACATGGAAGAGACCCGGGAAAACTGAGTCACTCACCAAAATGACTGAACCCCTCCCCTTAAATACCATCTTCAGTTAAGACAGAAGAGCCTGTTGGGATAGTGATTTGGGACCTCAAAGGGGAGGAAGGCTGTTCCCATGGAGACGGAGAAGCAAGTGTTTGTAAGCAAGTGTTTGCTGGGCCTGCAGAGACAGGGGGACACAGACAGGGATTGTAACAGGCAGACCTTGCTGGGTTCCTCCCCACCTACACACCCAGTTCACAGTGCAGTTATCTAGGGTGACGGCTCCCTTCCTGGGGCAGGTCCTCTGTCTACATTCTTCAGGCAGTTGGGGGAAGGTCCAAGTTTCTTCCTGAGTTTTGATGGGGCCTTGATTGTGCTCAGCTAGAAATAATCCACATGGCACAGAGATGTGTTAGGGTGGCCGGTTTTGCTCCCCTACACTGGCTCCCCTGCCATCTGACCTCACAGAGCGGATATCTGGCAAAATCCAGGAACGATTATTGACTCACCGCAAAGAGACGGGTAAGTCCGGGTCCTGAAAGAGACCAGGACACATTACTTATCAATTTAAATGTCACAGACATTGTCTAGGTTTTCTGCCAACTAGTGGGAGTTGGACCAATCGGAACACTTTATATTAATCTGACAAGATGGAGGAGAAACATTGTTCCAACCTCTAGTAAAATGGGATGAGCTCCAGGAAAACAGATACAGTGACGCAAACACACTTGTGTCTCTATTTTTACTCATAAATACACGCTCCATGTATTTGCTTGTATAGGAAGCATGTAACGTACGACCTGTGACAAGTCGATCCAAACAACAGATGATGCTGTTTGCTACTGGGCTGTTGATCTGGTTGTCTTTCGTTCTTTTGAATTTGATACCTTGTAAGGCTACTTAAAAATACATATTAAAAAAATCATCCGGGTTTCCGTGGTGGCGCAGTGGTTGCGAGTCCGCCTGCCGATGCAGGGGACGCGGGTTCGTGCCCCGGTCCGGGAGGATCCCACATGCCGCGGAGCTGCTGGGCCTGTGAGCCATGGCCGCTGAGCCTGCGCGTCCGGAGCCTGTGCCCCCCAAAAAAAAAAAAAAAAAAAATCAGCCATCACGGAAGTCACATACTGGTAATGCTTTGGAAGGCCACCATCTTAAACTTGATGTTTGCTGGTAAAACGGTAACAGTAATACAAACTGGGTTAAGGATTTCTAGAGTAATGAAAGAAAATGTATTCATTTAACCAAAATGTGTGTAGAAATGATACAGGCTTTGGAAAGAAAACGGCTGGATTTTTTTTTCTATATCGGCCATACTTAACGGCTTCATATCTTCTGCTCCAAAAACATGTATAACATAGACACTTTGGTTGCAAAGCATCTCTAAATTTAATTGCTGTGCTAACATTGTCTAATATTATGATTTTTAAAGAAAAAGCCATTTTGAGAATAATAAAAGGGATGTTTGGAAAATATTATCAGGACTTTGACACACAGATAAGCCTAAAATTATCATTCAGTTTAGCTGTCAAAAAACATCTCAGTTATTTGGACCTGTGAATGGGCTGCCATTCACAGGTCCTCAGTGATCTGTGCTTTCCTGAATTGTACAGATTTTTACAAGCATAATGTTATTATTGAATTTCTTCCTTTTAATCAACCTCCTCTCTCAATTCTCTTCGTTCCATTGACTTTTCTATTTGTACTGACTATTTACAGATCATGCTTTTACAGATCTTGGAATTGAAAAACCCATTTTCTTGGGGCCAACATGCTCACTGATTTTCACTTGCCAGATTCTCCGCTATGAACGTTGACGCAGCCAGATAAGACACTGGCTTGAGAGAACCTTGATCAACTGCCTGGCTTGAACTTAGCCAACTACTTGGAAGATACACCTCTGTTTTCAGAATTCTTCCCACCTTTCTGACAGCTAAGCAGAAAGAAAGTCAAAGTTCCCCTTAAGCTAGAAAAACCTCAACAGACTGCCCCAGAAAAAACAGGTATATTCTCATACAATAAACAGTTCTTCTACATGAGCATCTAGTGATCAGTAGAATTTAACTCGTGGAAATAAAGTCATCCCGCATTAGAAAAAGATGGTAGAGAAAATAAGGGAAGAGAGGAAGATACGATATGTCTGTATATACACACCCAGGCAGACCTCAGTTTTTTCTGTACTTCACAGATACCGCAGTTTTTACAAATGGATGGTCTGTGACAACCTTGTGTCCAGCAAGTCTACTGGGGTCATCTTTCCAATAGCATTTGCTCATTTCATGTCTCTGTGTCACATTTTGGTAATCAACACAGGAATTTGCGGGGGCAGCACAATTCAGCCCATTACAGCTGTCAGAAGTCCCGATGACACCAAGTATGATTACAAAAGAAAGTAAAATTTATTTTCATTACCTAAATGACAACGATATTATTCCTTGATATCTGATGCTCAAAACCCAGGTGCTAGAACGGCACCAATCACACCTCGGAGTCGTGCGAAGAGCCACATCCCTGGCACACGGCACACCTGACCGTCTTCTCTCTGCGGCTCCCGCGGGTCCATCTCAGCAGCGGGGAAGCCCAAGGTTCTCACAGGCAGATTCTCACTCTTTAGGACCCTTATCATTCTACAGCTTCCTGTGAGCAGGGCAGGCACAAAAGCAGATGTCCTGCAAAGCTCAGAGCCTGGACAGCAAAAAGGTTTACACCTTACTCGCCTCACGTTGAGGTCAGAGAGAAGAGGGCTCAGTCTCACCTGGGCTGCAGGGACCGGGATGCCAGAAGTTTATGGTTTCACCCATCCCTGAGGCCTTCCGTGTCCGCACACTGGATCCAAAGGACAAGCCCAAGACCGGAGGACAGAGTCCACTCCCTCCACAGAAAGTAAAGCTCCTGACTGGGATGCGACTGTCACTCCCATGGTTGAGTTATGTTCTATGCCACAGGTAACCTTAAGATACCAAGATTATTTCATGGGCGTGATCCAGTCTCATGAACACACCTCTTACTCAAATATGAAAAGATGAGGGGGAAAAGGGGGATTTATGTTTGCACATTTTGAAACAGAGAAAGTAGAGAAACTAAAGAACGCACGGAATGAGGCATACGTATCTCACATCGTAAGTGATGATGCCGCACTTTGATTACGACAAATTAAGACAAAGACCCCTCCACGATCACTTCCACACACAGACACGCCAGGAACATGATCCGGATCACAAAATGCAGAACTGCCCCCTCTTGTGACGGATTCGGGGGCTGCTTGTTTACCAATGACAGAGGTAGCCTTTCCTGTCCTCCTCGGAGATAAGAATTATTGACATACTCTATCATAGAAATATCTCCACATTCCAATCCAGATAAACCTCCAATCCTTTAGATGGTCCCCAAATACCCACCAGCATCCATCCTAGGACAGCTAATTGTAACAACTTCCTACGGAGACAGCCCATGGCCCCCATGGTTTGCAGTCTCCCTTGCTGCAATGTGTAAAAATGCCCACTTGCCCAACGACAAGTATGTTCCTTATGACTTTCTGGCATTTGCCCAAAGACCCCATTCTTCTTTTCAAAAAGTGTAAGTATTTTAGACATTTGCCTTTAACAAATCACTTCATATCAACATCCGACAGACCACACTGTTCTTCAACAACAACGCCATTGAGTTAAAAAAACACAAGTATGACTACAAAATAAACATCCATGTCAATTAGAAAATATATGTAATAAGTAACCCATTCTTCAAACCAAAAGCTTTGTGGGCAGAATCCCTGTATATGGTTCACTGGAATGTACTTAAGTTGGTAAGTTTTTGGAAGACAGATAAATTGGTGGATTACTAAAATTTATATCTATAACACTTACATTAAACAAGCACTGAAAGCTGACCATGATAAAAGATGATTACAAAAGAAAATCCTGTGAGGCATCAATTCCTTTCCAGCATGATTCAGATAGTGATCATCATAAACGTGGCTTTAACTGATTCCTTAGACAGCAAACTCCACATTTTCTTGCCACTTGTGTTAATACCAAGACATCCTTTCACTAGACACACACCTTCGCTTTTTACACATACAAGGCAAATAAAGAGAATTAATGAAAAAAATGGCGGTGGTGACCCCAATGGTATGCCATGAACAAAATTCACGGATCGTGCTTTGTTGAAACCCACCCTTGTGATATGCTTTTCAGAGGCAATTCAGACGGGTCTTACCAGCGACCAAATGTACGATCCTGCTAGACAGACTTCCCTCAGCTTTTATAAACCGATGATGATGTCTCAGAATTGAATACTCCCCACCCGGTTATGTATTAATCACACAGAACTGGTTCTACAGCTAACAGTTTTCTTCTACAGAAGCTGTGGAGAAACACAGCATCACAATATTCTATGTTCTCTTGTTGCAATGCTTTTTTCTTGGATAGAAATGTGGTCCCAGAGTGTTTCCCCGTAGGTGAGGTCTCTTTCATCGACAATAAACTCACCCGTGAAGCCTGCGAGGAGGGTTTGGATAACAGATGGCTGGCAGCCCAGTTCCATCCTCGGTGCAGTGCAGAGATCTGTCTGCTGTCAGTGGTCTAAGGAGACCCCTGCGGAAGAGAGAACAGGCTTATAGCAGCAGGACACACCAGCTGAAAGCAGCAAGAGAGAGAGAAGTTTGTCAAATGATGACCGATTATTCTGAAGAAAGGATTATTACATCAACTGGCCATTTTTTTGACATTTCTATGGAATGTCAGTGTCGGGTGCAGACTTTTTCAGTAAAGACACTCGGCATAAAACTCCACATCAAATGGATTTCATTTTCCAATTTGCAATTTTTTTTTTTTTCTTCCAATACCAAGGCCAACTCATTAGTTGACTGAGCCCGTAAGTGTTACGAATAATGTCTGTTTTGCGGAACTGTACTTCAGGCAATGCCTAACACCATGTGGCTCAGACAGAAAGGCAGACTCTTACAAAGGGCACACGGGGAATCTTCTGGAGGTGAGGCTCACCCCTGAGACCTGGAAACTGGATGAACACACTGAAGCCACGCCATACAGCTGAACAGGGCACCTTCAAGGTGAGTCTCTAACGTTTGTTTATTATTGATTTTTGCCTGAGCAGGATATAAAAATGTGCTTCTGAAAACGGTGCTAACACACCTTCAAATGGCAAAACATCTTATCCACTTGGTCCTGTCTATTGAGAGACAGAGGCTCTTGGATAAAACGAGTAGACCTGCATTCTGTGCAACGTAGGGGATTTTCTAAGTTCTTACTCCACTTCCCAACCTACTAGGGCTGGTTTTCCCCTTTCGATTGCTCTGAATCATTCACAAGGTAATTTACCATTTCAAGGCTAAAATGTCACCCAAACTATTATCTTTGTAACCTAACGGATGTCTGTATTCCTTTGCTATTGCTGCATAAGGAACTCTACAGGTAGCAGCCTAAACTCACACTGATTATCTCACAGTGTCCGTGGGATAGGAGTCCAGGGCTGAGCTGGGTCCTCTACTCACACGTATTAAAGCCAGGTGTTGGCCTGGCTGCATTCTCATCTAGAGGTTTTGGGTATTTAATTCCTTGTGGTTGTAGGACTGAGGTCCTGTCATTTGTCAGCTGCTGGCTGAGGGAGGCTCAGCATCTAGAAGCCACCTCTTCCAAGTGTACATCACAGGTGTTTCCTGTCTTCCCTGAGCCCTGCAGGAGTGCACCTGCTTTCATCCCCTGATTAGGCCAGGCCCACCCACACTAATTCCTCTTTGGATTAACTCAAAGCCAGCTAGTTAGTAGCCTAATCATAGGAAATAAATCCCATCCTATCCACAGTCCCACTAACACTCAAGGGGATTGAATCATACAGGGTGTGTACCACCATGAGGCACGATTCTTTTTTTTTTGTAATGTTTATTTATTTATCTTCGTTGTGGTGCGCGGGATTCTCTCTAGCTGTGGCACATGGGCTCCAGAGTGCATGGGCTCTGTAGTTCCTGGCACGTGTGCTCTCTAGCTGTGGCACGCAGGCTTAGTTGGCCCGCGGCATGTGAGATCTTAGTTCCCTGACCAGAGATCAAACCGGTGTCGTCCCCCTGCATTGCGAGACGGATTCTCAACCACTGGACCACCAGGGAAGTCCCAAGAGGCAGAATTCTTGTTGGACATCTTTTTTTTTTTTTTTTCTTGTTGGACATCTTATAACCCTCCTTGCCATAACATACTCAGAGTTTATAATAAATACTGTTTGTTTCCTTGCAGTTGTTATTGTGATATAGTGTATGCATGCAAAAGAGTGAAAATTCCTCCTTTCCACAATTAGTGGCAACCCCATCTCTGCCATAGAACCAGCATCAATATACTCATGTATCTTATGGTATCTTGGACCTATCTTGCAACGATGGGATGCTGTGCTAATGAGTATAGCTTTACAATATTTTTTTTTTTTACTATCCATTGGGCATGTCTCCCTATCTTGTTCAGTGTTTATTCATTCCAGAAGAGATAATTACCCATTTCTAAAGCTCCTCCTTTCTTATCTACTGTGCTTATTTATTTTGGCACTTGCCAGGAAACTTCCACTTTATGCTATGCTAATATCTTGGTGCACCAGAATTGGAGTGTTTTCCTATGAAACCAATTATTTTGACCTGTCCCTCGTCTTTCTCTTTAAAGCCTCAATACACTGACTCAGTAGAATATCGGTGGTCATGTTCACCAGGTCAACAAATTATCTCAAAACCGAAGTCAGTATCTGTGCCCCTTCTGCCTTTCCTGGTCTTTTTTTTTTTTTTTTTTCCTGAGCATTCCCAACTTTCTTGTCAGCCCCTGGATGTGTCTTAGACAATTTTGGTGTATATTTTACTTGTTTACAATCACATCAACTCAGAGATCTGGTCAACCTCAAGTGTAGGAAACCAAAGTCTCAAAAGGCTTTCATTCTGTAATGTCCCAAATATTTGTATCTTGATTGCCAGCAATAGTGTTTTTCTTAAGGTATCTCTATGGAATGAGGTTCTCTGGGGAGAACGAAACCCTGAAGAAAAGTATATTGGGATATATGTCTATGTATAGCTGATTCACTTTGTTATACAGCAGAAAGTAACCCACCATTGTAAAGCAATTATACTCCAAGAAAGATGTTAAAAAAAATAAAATTTAATTTAAAAAAAGAAACTAAGGTCAAAGAAGATGGGTTAAAACATAGAAAGTGGAATGACAGTACTAGAATAGGTGGGTTACATATGCAAGGGGGTTGAACTGTGTCCCCCCGAAAGATACACTGAAGCCCCAACTCCCCGTCCTGCACAGTCTGAGCTGATTTGGAAATACGGTCTTTGAAGATGTTATTACATAGGTAAGATGAGGTCACCCTGGAGGAGGTGCCTCTGCTCTTTTTATAAGATAGGAGAAAGACATGTGGAGATACAGTCAGAGAGCAGAAGCCATGTGAAGACAGCGGCAGAAATCGGACTGATGGGGCCACAAGCCCAGGGGTATCCAGGGGCCACCAGAAGCCGGAAGAGGTGGGAAGGACCCTCCCCTGGAGTCTCTAGAAGGAGCGAGGCCTGCTGACACCTTGATTTTTGGACTCCTAGGTTTCAGAACTGGGAGACAAATTTCTGTTGTTCTGGATCCCAGGGCTTGTAGTATTTGGTTAAGAGCAGCCCTGGGGAACTAATGTACCCAGAGGTACCTAGCCGCAATCCAAGTGACTTTGTATCTTGGGGTGCACAGACAGCTGAAGCACAGCTTCCCCTTCCAGGTGCTCAGTAGACATGAGGTCCGGGCATCCTCCTGTTGCTGCTACCTTGAGTCGCGGCTGCCCCTGGGGATGTCTTGAGCCACAGAATGTGGCTTTGGGCTGCTGTGAGTACTCTGGGAGGATGCTATACGTGGCCCTGACATTTGTACTTTGCCCGTCTTGGAACGCAATCGTGACCTCGTGGGGAGGCTCACGCTCCAGGATTTAAGGCTGAAACAGCCCAAGAAGAGGCAGGTTCTGCCACGCCAGCACCTCAGTGGAGGCCAGCCAGGGCTGAACATCTCTCTGAATGTGAGCTTGTGAGTGAGACCAGCCTAGATCAGCAGAGAAACCAGCAAGGAACATGCATTCTCATGCGAAACAGGAAAACATCATGGTACTAGGACACTGCAGCTTGAGGGCGGTCTGTAATGCGGTGAGAGGTAAGGGGCACTGCCTCGATTCCCTTCAACTTGGGCGGCAGTGATTGAAGAATCATCCTTTTCAATACTGGAGAACTGTTCTGTAGAAATCTGCTCATTTTTTTTTAAAGGTCTTTTTCTGGTTCCTCCCTGTCTTTATAAAACCCTTTCTCTTTTTGTCATTTTTTCCCCTCTCCTCTCCTTTCCAAACGTTTCTGTTCTTCCCTTCCCTCTGTCCTTTCTTCCTTCCCCCTGTCCTTCCTTCCTCCCTCCCCCGCTTCCATTTTTAAACTCTTATCTAAGTGTTTTTTACATAAGAGTTTAAAAATGGAAGCAACAGGCACGGCCACCATCAACACCTGTAAGTGGAGTTTTAACCAATCTACCTGCAGAGACCAACGCTGGGATTCGCCACACTCAAGAATAACCAGACAGGAAAACTAAGCAGTATCAGGTAGAATGCTAAGAATTCCTAAGAGGAAGCTGGGAAAAGCAACCTCTAACCTCACTAGGTCAGCCTGAAACACAGATATGTGTTACTAGGAGCTCATGTTCTTTTTTTTATTTTCTTTTTGGTTGCGTTGGGTCTTTGCTGCTGCGCATGGGCTTTCTCTAGTTGTGGCTTTGGGCTGCTGTGAGTGCTCTGGATGGATACTTTATGTGGCCTCGACGTTTGCACTCTGCCCCTCTTGGAACCAATCATGACCTTGGAACCAGCCATGATCAATCATGACCTTTCTCTAGTTGCGGCGAGCAGGGGCTGCTCTTTGTTGCGGTGCTCGGGCTTCTCATTGTGGTGGCTTCTCTTCTTGCACAGCATGGGCTCTAGGCCCGTGGGCTCAGCAGTCGTGGCCCGTGGGCTCTAGAGTGCACGGGCTCAGTAGTCGTGGCTCATGGACTATAGAGCCCAGGCTCAGTAGTTGTGACGCACGGGTTTAGTTATTCCGCGGCATGTCGGATCTTCCCGGACCAGGGCTCGAACCCGTGTCCCCTGCCTTGGCAGGCGGATGCTTTTTTTTTTTTTTTAACATCGTTATTGGAGTATAATTCCTTTACAATGGTGTCTTAGTTTCTTCTTTATAACAAAGTGAACCAGTTATACGTATACATATGTTCCCATATCTCTTCCCTATTGCGTCTCCGTCCCTCCCACCCTCCCTATCCCACCCCTCTAGGTGGTCACAAACCACCTAGCTGATCTCCCTGGGCAGGCGGATTCTTAACTGCTGTGCCACCAGGAAAGTGTCAGGAGCTCGTGTTCTTTAACTGAGCTCTTAACAGCAACCTAGTCCTGACAAAATCAACCAGGATTTTGTGCTGCAACGTGCTTCACGGGAATTTATTTTTTCATGACGCATCTACATGCTTTTGCCTCTGTGTTTGTTTTATAATTTTCAAAATATTTGGGGAGCATCTGTATAATCATCTCTAGCTGAATCCATTTGGGGTTCCCTTAAAATATGTTTTTAACTCCATCACAAGCTGTGTCATCTTTCTACACTATTCACAGAAGATAGAGCTTCTTGATCCAACTTGATTTTAATGTTAAAATAGCTTGATTTTTTTTTTACTTTAAAATTCACATGATTTTTACGTCACTTCCACAAGGAGAATGGTAGAATTAACTTTTTTTTTTTTCTTGAGAGAAATTCCCAACCTTTGAGTGTCTCAGTTTTCATGGACATCTCACCCACCACGTACAGATGTTTGTTTTATTTTTTCTTCTGGATTTTTTTTTTTGCTCCTACAGTAAATATTTCTCCTTTAGAGCTTCCACTGGAAAGGACCAAAAATAATATAGGACCCGCTCGCGCACACAATCATCTAAGTGTACCACATGTCAATAATCTGACATTATGCTTCAGATGATTATATATTTATGTATAACTCTACATATATAAATATATGATCAATGGATATTGATCAGAAACAGAGCCATTCTCAGCCACTCCCCCCCCCCATTTCCTTTCTGTTATTCTCCAGAAATAATCACCATTCTGAATTTTATGTACATCTCTCTCATGCTTAATTCAATCCAGGATAAGCTGGATTTATTTATTTCAAAACAAAATTTGGAGATCTCTAAAAAATAAAGACTACCAGGGCTTCCCTGGTGGCGCAGTGGTTGAGAGTCCGCCTGCCGATGCAGGGGACACGGGTGCGTGCCCCGGTCCGGGAAGATCCCACATGCCGTGGAGCGGCTGGGCCCGTGAGCCATGGCCGCTGAGCCTGCGTGTCCGGAGCCTGTGCTCCGCAACGGGAGAGGCCGCAGCAGTGAGAGGCCCGCGTACCGCAAAGAAATAAAAAAATAAAAAAAAATAAAGACTACCTTCAGTATATGTTATCTGGTGGCCTTTTAACATCATACTATAGTACTGCATTTGAAAATGTGTGACTGACTTTCTTTCAGTCTAAAGGTACACACAACAAGGGTGAAATGGGCTGTCCTTTTTCATACCTCAAGGCAATCCTATTTGAAAAAAAATGTGGAAATCTCAGGCATGAAATTAAAGTTTGGCTACATTTTATAATTTTGAAAATAGAGAAATAGAGATTTTTTTTTTCTTATTTTAAGCATAATTGTTCCTCTTCAATTAGCAGCAATGCATTGCATTTAGTCTTTTAGGAGCCTATGTGTACCTGAAGTTTTAATGAAAGTCTGTGAGAAACCACAGTAAGTATCGTCTGAGGGCAAGTTTCATTCTAATTCTGCCTGTGCACCTGTGCAGAGAGGCTTCTTTTAAATAAGATGATGGATGATAGGACTTCGAATTCTAAGTGAATTTAAAAGTCTTATATACACATAATGTATCTCCAGCAGTAACACAGCCAGAATCAATTTGGGGATGAAGGTCAGTAAAATGCAGCAGAAAACTGAAATGAAAATATGTTGAAGGGATTTTAAGATACTAATGGAAATGGTCTTCTATTAAAGGGAGCTGCTTAACTATAAACAGAACAAAGCGAAGGGGAATCTGATTAGCTGTTTCTTAATTAAATATTTACTTTGCTTAGCAATTTCATCTTATTTTTACACAGCTGCGGAGGGTGTCTGTCAGAAGAGAACTGGTTAGCTGTTAAGATGCTTTCTGACGACACACAGGATACAGCGCCTGACTCAAAAAAAGACGGGGCGTTGAGAAATTATCTCACTGTGAACATCTCCCGTCCCTGAATTCTCACTTTCCATGAATACATTAAACAGTGGCAGGGTCCACTGTGAATCCTGGCAGTGGGTTCACATCTGAATACACCAAGATGAATCAGAGGTATATGCCATCTTGAAAAACCTGAAGTCTAGAAGGAAAGTCATATGTGTACACTGATATGTTCAAAGTGTCATATACAATATTATGGTCCAGAGAGAGAAAGGTAATTGGTAATATAAACGAGGAACTTTCTTAATGGATAGCCACAAAAAAGTTTACTTAAGGATTTTTTAATTTTTGTTTTTTTTGTTTTTTTGGCCACACCATGCAGCTTGCGGGATCTTAGCTCCCTCACCAGGGATGGAACCCGTGCCCCCTGCAGTGGAAATGTGGAGTCCTAACCACTGGACCGCCAGGGAATTCCCAAGGATGTTTTAGATACATCATTTGAGGAGTGAAAATCTGACAGGGAGATTAAAACAAGCAAGAATAAATTAGAGGGCTTTGTGCAGAATATATCTGTTTCAGAATGTGTAGTCACTATATAATCATGTTTTCGTGAACAAGTTTTCTTTTTGCCTTTTTAAGAATCCCAGCAGAAAGGAATTTGGACAAATTCTGAGAACTATACTACTCTAAATAGGTATCAGTTTAATTGATCTGCATGTATGTTTTTAATATTCCAGTATTTCAAGAAAAGGAGTTGGCAGTGTGCAGCCTGAATTGGAGTTTTCCAGGTTCTTCTAATTTGACATAAAATTCAAGAGGTTCTACTTAACGTGATTATCGTTATCTCTTTTTAACAGTCAAAAAAATAACTCTAATGTTTCTTTCTTTTGCTTTAGCAGCTTTACTGAGACACAATTGAAATACAATAAAACCTGCAGGAGTTTAATACATAAAATTGTATGAGTGGACGTATGCATACACTATGATACCATCACCACCATCAAGGAAGTAAACGTACCCATCACCTCCTAAAGTTTCTTTGTGTTCCTTTGTGTGTGTGTGTGTGTGTGTGTGTGAACATGCTAGTAAGAACACTTAATGTGAGATCTACCCTTTTAACAATTTTTTAAGTCCACAATACCATGTCATCTATAGGTACAGTGTTGTAGAACAGATCGCTAGAATTTATAACTGAAACTTTATATCCACTGAGCCCCATCTGCCAGTAATAATCAGCATATACGTTACACGGGGAATTTTTAGTTTTTAAAATTATTTTATAGATTGGGGAACCATCTGGTAGCTCAACTAATATGTGCTGATAAACTGATTTTTAGTAACATTCTTGTGCACTTGTGTGAAGAAGGACAGAACAGCTTGCTGGCGAGTTACCAACTACGAAAAGGAACTCCTGCTAAAACAGTTTCATGTTTAAGTAGCTAATATGATATTTGAGGGAAGGAGAGGCTGAAGGCCCATTCCTGTTATTCATCTCTCAGAACACAAAAGAAAGCAAAAGTGGACTGTACTACCACACATTTATTGAAAAATTACGTTTTACTTTGAGAGTGAGTCTGGCTGTTCAGGATGTCTATCTATGAACTAAGCTGAATCAGGCAGTGATTTCTGACTAGGCAAAAAATAAATGGCCATTAAAAACTGTCAATCATTATCATCACCATCACCCTCAACATAATCATCATCAGGGAATCATCATCTCCATCACCCTCATCATCAAAATCACCACCAGCATCATCACCATCGTCATCACCAGCATCATCATCATCACCATAACCACCAGCATCTCCATCACCATCCTCACCACCATCATCATCATCACCATCAGCAGCAGCACCAACATCATCATCATGATCATCATCATCATCACCACCATCATCACCACCACCATCATCACCATAATCATCACCATCATCACCATCATCACCACCACCACCATCACCATCATCAGCACCATCACCATCGTCACCACCACCACCATCATCACCATCATGATCATCACCACCATTATCATCACCATAATCATCACCACCATCACCATCATCACCACCACCATCATCACCATCATGATCATCACCACCATCATCACCATAATCACCATCATCACCACCACCACCATCATCACCATCATCTCCATCAGCACCATCACCATCGTCACCACCACCACCATCATCACCATCATGATCATCACCACCATCATCATCATCACCATAATCATCACCACCATCACCATCACCACCACCATCATCACCATCATGATCATCACCACCATCATCACCATAATCACCATCATCACCATCATCACCACCACCACCATCATCACCATCATCACCATCATTTCCATCAGCACCATCACCATCGTCACCACCACCACCATCATCACCATCATGATCATCACCACCATCATCATCATCACCATAATCATCACCACCACCATCACCATCATCACCACCATCACCATCATCACCACCATCATCATCATCACCACCAACATCACCACCACCATCATCATCACAATCATCACCATCACCACCTTCAGCAGCAGCAGCAGGACCATCATCATCGTCACCACCACCACCATCATCATCACCATCATCATCTCCATCACGCTCATTACCATCATCATCATCATGATGGCATCATCATCTCCATCACCCCACCATCAACATTGTTAAAATCACCACCACCACCACCATCAACTTCACAGTGTGTTCTTACAACAATCTCTAGGTATATTGCTTATTTTTCACCAATTAGGGTGTCTTCTTCATCAGGGTGGAAACCAAGTTTGTCTTTTTTATCTCCCTATGCCTATCTCCAACAATCTATCTGGTCTAAAAAAGACGTCAGGTCAAATTACGTGTAGATGGATAGACTGATTAATACTTTGTTGGTGGTGGTGATGAAGGAATCATGTAGATCATTACGAAGACATATAAACCTTATACTCCATTTGAACTGCATCAACTAGAGGCATGGACTTCTAGCTTACAACAAGCTTGCTTCATGACTGGCTGGCAATCAGGTGTTGATATACCAACACTTATCAGACATATATTGAGGTTACTCATGTTTCTGAATTTGGTAAGTATCCAACAGCCTCTTATGTTGAACTTAGCACCTCTAATTAATAGATCATCTGGAGCCTCGGAGAGTCTTGGTGAAAACAATTTATAAACAGGATGAGATCATTCACTCACTTCTTAAAAACCGTTGAGCATTCACTCTTCTGCACCAAAGGCATTTGAATCCTAGAATAAAATAAATTCTAGAATAAGAATAAAAAAGATGGCCCAGGTAATAACACAAGGAAGTATCCATGCATTCCTTGATTTAATCATTCCAGAAGTAATTACTTTTCTTATAAGCAGCCACTGAGCTGGGCCCTGGATGCTTAAATGTTAAGTAAATATGGACCTGATCCCTCATCCTGGATGGGAGACAAACATGTAACAAGATACTCAAGACAGAGTAAGAATTATACAGAGTGATCAAACTATGCTCTGAGGAAATAGGCAATCCTATGGAGCCCGGCAGGATTAGGAGATAGTCAGAAGAGGAACAGGTGAGCTGTGTCTTTACTTATTTATGAGATTCTCCAAGGTGAAGAGGGTGAACAGCGTTTGCTTTTATATGGAGTGGGGTCAGCCTCAGCAAAGCCACAGAGCGTAAGTGTACACTTTAAGTACAGCCGTATGAACCCTGTGGGAAGTGGAAAGGCAATAGGCTGGCGCTGTGGGCTTAGTGTCCAGGAGGCTATTAGGAGAGGTAAGTAGGGGCTTAGATCATGAAGGGTCTCGCACCAATGTAGGCATTCAGCTTCTCCTTAGAGATGGCAAATAGCTACCGATGTATTTTAAGAAGAAAAGCGACAGGGTCAGATAGATAATTCAGATGCCTCTGAGGTTATGCACGTTTTATTGGTCTGATTGAAACATTTTTTTGAGACCTTGGAAAAATGCCGATTGGCCTCAAAACTGTCTGAGATCAAAAGGAGCATGACGGGGCTTCCCTGGTGGTGCAGTGGTTGAGAATCTACCTGCTAATGCAGGGGACACGGGTTCAAGCCCTGGTCTGGGAAGATCCCACATGCCGCGGAGCAACTACGCCCGTGAGCCATGGCCGCTGAGCCTGCGCGTCCGGAGCCTGTGGTCCACAACGGGAGAGGCCACAGCAGTGAGAGGCCCACGCACCGCGATGAAGAGTGGCCCCCGCTCGCCGCAACTAGAGAAAGCCCTCGCACAGAAACGAAGACTCAACACAGCAAAAATAAAGTAAAAAAAAATAAAAAGGAGCATGACATTCTGAAATGGATGTTTTTCCATCTTTATAATCTTTTTTTTTTTTTTTCTTTTTTCTTTTGCGGTACACGGGCCTCTCACTGCCGGGGCCTCTCCTGTTGCGGAGCACAGGCTCCGGATGCGCAGGCTCAGCGGCCATGGCTCACAGGCGCAGCCGCTCCGCGGCATGTGGGATCTTCCTGGACCGGAGTACGAACCCGTGTCCCCTGAATCGGCAGGCGGACTCTCAGCCACTGCACCACCAGGAAAACCCTTTTTTTTTTTTTTTAATTCAGCATCAAATACCTCTTTTGTCTTCATTTTATCCCTGAACTTCTGTTTCACCCTGTTTCTGACGATTAACTAAAATTAAAAGAATCCTAATAACACCCAAAGTTTAACAGTGTTCTTTGAGTCTGTGTCCAATTTTTCTCACTTTCAGTTGCTGCGCTGAAACAACTGGAACTCATCTCGCCGCTGACTTGTCTCTGACTTTGTGAAAGAATCCCAAGGACTTTGAAGCGCTCTTTTCATGATATTTTGATAAAACTCCGAATCTGCTACTACAGCAGGGCACTGGCTGGACTTAATACAATAGGCATAATGATTGCCCTATACAAAGAGATACCATTCATTTCCTCATCTTACAGCAAATCCTTATGCTACGTAATGTGTAAATATATAGGATGTATTTACATAGCCCCGGCATTTATTCTTCAGTGGGCAAAAGAGAACAATTATACAGTGAGCACTACTTCTGGCAAGGTAGGAAAGTATGAGTATAAATGGTCCTACAAGTGTTTAAGGCTGAGAAACATCACTGTTGTTGATGCAGAAAGCAAAAGGTGTCCATTGACAGAGTGGTGAGAGCAACTCTGTGTCTTCCCATCCTTCTTCTGGATAGAAGAGTTAACGGTAGAAAACGACACTCATTCTCCACTGCCTTTCTGTTACCCTGGAAGAAATCTCCTTCCTCTTATCATACGTCATTCCTTACTTACTGATTTATTCCTTATTGATTCTTTCCCTGCAATGTGAATTCTTCCTTCCTATGGTGAAATCCGCAGAAAAATGTCAAGTTTCTGTCACTCTGTGGGCAGGCAGACCAAGAGTATGACTCATTATTGAAAATAAACTCCAACTATGCAGCAGAAGCTACCGCCATCCCAGGGATGGCGGTCCTCATCAGAGAAGCTTGCAGTGTGGGCTGTGCTCCTACAATCAAACGAACACTGTACTAGTCCATGCTGCTGACATGCGCTTACATGGATGTGACTGTCTGCAGCTGAGCACCCTCACGTGTGGAGCATCCCTGAGAATGATCCGTGGGGGAAAAGCATATAATTGACGTGGGTAGGGGGTGTCATGAAAAAAAAATAACTTTAAAGAAATAATGTTTCGTTTAAGACTTGAAGGATGAACAAGAGGGATTCAGGCAAAGACTGAGGCAACCCATATTGGAGGAAGAAAATAGGACATGGTGGGTAAGAAACTTGGAGGATGGGGAGGCCTGAGTAGCTCGGGAAGGAAGGGATAAGCTGAGGTGATTGGATTTAGTCCTGAGTTCACTGTGAAGAGATGCACAGTTCTACAGAGTAGAGCAACATAGTCACATAGACACTTTTCAAAGAAATACACTGCTCGAGTTCTGTAAAACACAGATTAGACAACCACCAATCTGTTCTCTGTATCTGTGAGTCTGGGTTTTGTTTGTGTAGATTCCACACATAAGTGAGATCGTACAGTATTTGTCTTTCTCTGTCTGACTTATCTCACTAAGCATAATGCCCTCAAAGTCCATCCATGTTGTCACAAATGGCAAGACAGCCTTCTTTTTTTATGCCTGAATAACATTCCAGTGTGTGCACGTATATGTGTGTCTGTGTGTTATAAGTGTGTGTGTGTGTGTATATATATATATATATATATATATATATGTGTGTGTATATATATATAATCTCCCACATATATACATCTGTATATCACATATATATGCATGTACTTTATATATATGATCACATTTTCTTTATCCATTCATCTTGAGGCAAGGTGGGGCGGTGAGCAAAACAGGTGAATAAAAAGGTACAAACTTCCAATTATGAAACAAATAAGTCCTGGGAATGGAATGCATAGCATAGTGACTATAGCTAATAACACTGTGTTTTTAAATATTTATTTATTTATTTAATTTATTTGGCTGTGCTGGGTCTTACTTGCGGCAGGCATGCGGGATCTAGTTCCCTGACCAGGGATCGAACCCAGGCCCCCTGCATAGGGAGTGTGGAGTCTTAACCACTGGGCCACCAGGGAAGTCCCTAACACTGTGTTTTTATATTTCAAAGTTCCTGAGAGTGGATCTCAAACTTTCTCATCACCAGAATAAAAAATTTATAACTAGACTTACTGTGGTGATCATTTCACAATAAGCGCCAATATCCCATCATTATGTTGCACATACACTAATATAATATGTTAATTATATCTCCATTTTGTAAAAGACAAATCAGGAGGAACTCTGAAAACACCAAACAGACAACGCACATCCAGACCCCTGGAGATGACACAGACCGGAAATCTGCAATATTTTCTTTTCCAGAACAGTCAAATAAAAAGTAACTATTTTAGGTTTTGTGGGCCATATGGTTTCTGTCAACAAGTCTCAACTCTGGAGCTGTCGCGTGAAAGCTACCGGAGACGTGTAGACAATACAGACACGGGTGGTCACGGCTGTGTGCCGAGAGAACGATCTACAGATACACGCAGCTGTCCGGGTACGGATTCTGAGCTGTAGTTTGCCGATCCATCACCTAGATGATGGTGGAGGTCTGGGAGCTGGAGGGATAGAGTTTGAAGGTGAAACTAGCAGGAAGTGATTATATCTACTTCCAACTCTTGGCTGGAGTCTTAACAAATGGAACCCAACTGGGGGTGATTCTGCCCGTAGCGAGATTTGTCAAAGTAGAGAGAGACTCTGGGTCCTCACAGCTCGGTTGGCAGCTATCATGGGAGAAGACCAGGGGTGTTGCTCCACAACCTACAATGCCCAGGACGGCCCCACATCGGGGTTACCTAGTCCACAATGTGAATAGTGCTGAGATGGGGAAACGGTGCTGGAGACCAATGGGTTACCAAGTGGACTCGTTCTGTGAGCAACATTTAAAAGGAGAGTTCGAGAGGAGAAGAAAAACTGAGATCGTTTCAGAAGCTGGAAGGGAGCTCCCTGGCGGTCCAGTGATTAGGACTCCCTGCTTTCACTGCCGTAGCCTGGGTTTAATCCCTGGTTGGGGAACGAAGATCCCACAAGCCATGCAGGGCTGCCACAAAATAAAACAATAAGAAGCTTGAAGGAAATGGATAGAGGACACATTATAAGTGGACTTAAAAATGCAATTCTAAAAAGAGAAAACAAGATACTTGATATAATTTCCTCTATTCCTTAAAATCGCCTTGTGAGATCATGTCCTAATGGTGAGAATCTGGACACAGAAAAGATAAGCATTCTGCCTTGTCGTGTTAAAACCAGACAAATTCAATCTTGTGGAATAAATCTGACCACACAGAGAAAGGACCTGATACAGGATAAACCACCCATTTCCCTGCTGTAGGAGGGGAATTTCACAAGATGGACACGCTTCCACGTAATCTGTCCTTGTTCTGCTAAACGGGATACAACAATACAATGAAAAGCAATCTATCACCTCAAATGGATCTGTCCAATCCCATGTCGATAAACTCCCTAACGTGGCTCTTAATTATGCCCGGACAATGGCTTAGTTGTTTCCTGCAAGCAAATGTCTCCCAGCATGTTCGTCTTAAATGTTTACAATACAAGCAAATGCGATTTAATTGTACTTTGTGTCATATTCTACTTTGCTTTGATGCAACAAGGGATCTTATAATCTGAGAATGGATTGTGTCTTGGGGAAAATTTGGCCAATACTTGTGTACATAACATGCTTTTACTATTTGTTACTGGTGGTGGTGGACAGAGTGACGGTGTGTGTATTTCAGAGGAGGTGGCAGGGTGAATACACTAATCGGTAAAACTTTTAAGAAAAAATAATAATGACATATTTCTGTACCCCAAAATATCATGGTTAGCAACATCTGTGAGGTTTAAAACTTACTGCTGAAGTATCTGGAAATGTTCATGGAAATTCTAGAAAGCTGGGGGTGTTTTAGAATCAGTTCAGACATTTCGTAGAAAAAAAATATGGCCAAACAATATACGAAAAATTTACTATCTTCAACATGAGGAATAGAAAATAAAAACTACAGTAAGACATGTTTCCGCCAACAGACTGGAAAGAAATCAAACTGCCCCATGAAAGCAGGTGTTTGTGAGGACATGAAGAGTGGCGTCAAAACACCTTCGGGATATACTGACTGTAAAGTGTATTTCCTGGGACCCAGCACTTCCACTCCGAAGCGTAATACCCAGGACCAGATTCTTAAAAACTTCAGTAGGAGTTCTGGAAAAGAATCCTCAAATCAGCACGCATTCAAAAACTGATTTTTTAGGAAAATAAAACAAGGAAGATGTCCAAACACAAGAGGACAGAAAAGGCTTGTTCTCTTCCTATTTTGGAATGTTATATGTTGGTGAAGTTCGCTTAACTGCTATTACATGAGAGTGCATTTGTAAGCATAATGCTGAGTAAGAAACGCAGTTGGCGTAAGTTTCTACACAGTTAAGGCGAATGTATACAAACCCATAGCGAACCTAAAAATATAGTGTTTAAGGATATATACGTATACCCGAGAGCAAAGAGACAACCAGCAAAAATCCATCACCTTAATAGGCAACAAAGGGATATGCTTCTGGAGGTGCCTACAAATACTGATCAGAGTCTGAGGCTCCATGTTGATTTTAGATATAACATGGTTCATGTTTACTAGTTTTTATGCATGTTATATATGTCATATGTAATTTTACATGTATGAATACTTCAAAAATGTTTGGTAGTCATCACATGGATTTTGTCACTTACAGTGAGATGGCTACTGCCTTCACTTATTCAACATCTCGACTTCCAGCAAAACTACTTGCGTTTCCTTTTGATACATGCTCCATCTTTTTTTTTTTTTTTGGAATTGAAGTATGGTCGCTTTACAGTGTTGTGTTAGTTTCTGGTGTACAGTGAAGTGATTACATATCTTCCATGTATATATAGGGGTGTGTGTGTGTGTGTGTGTATGTGTGTATATATATATATATATATATATATATATATATATGTATTCTTTTTTCAGATTCTTTTCCATTATAGGTTATTATAAGATGTTGAGTATAGTTCCCTGTGCTCTACAGTACGTCCTTGTTGGTTATCTATTTTATATACAGTACTGTGTATATGTTAATGCCAAACTCCTAATTTATCCCTCCCCCCTCCTTCCCCTTTGGTAACCATAAGATTGTTATCTATGTCTGTGAGTCTATTTGTTTTGTACATAGATTCATTTGAACTATTTTTTAGATTCCACATATAAGAGATATCATATGGTATCTGTCTTTCTCTGTCTGACTTACTTTACTTAGTATGGTCCATTCATGTTGCTGCAAATGGCATGACTTCATTCTCTTTCATGGCTGAGTATTATTCCATTGTATATATGTACCACAGCTTCTTTACCCATCCATCTGTCGATGGACATTTAGGTTGCTTCCCTGTCTTTGCTATTGTGAACAGTGCTGCTGTGAACATGGGGGGTTCAGTCTCAGTATCTGACCTTTATTGTAGAGTGATCCTACTTAAGAGATCTTGGGGCTGTCCATATCCCATGGAAGCACCACCACATTCCATCCCATCACTAACAAGTTTAGAGGTGAAGGTGGTCCAAATTAATCCAAGAGCGAATCCTAAGCATTTTACTGAGAAAATGAAGAAAGAAAATCTACAGCCACTGGATCTGCTTCTCTGTGAGCTCCTTCTGAACAATCTCCACTCCCCAGGAAAGGACCCGATGATTCATGAAGATGATACAAATGAAAGCAGAGTGGCAACTTGAAAGATTCTTGTCCATTTTAATGGATAACCAGCATTGCTCTTGAAATTTCTAACATTCTCCCATTTTTAAAATGTTTTTCTTCACTAGTTAGAGTTTAGTTTTTCATACCTACATGAAATATAGCCTTGACTTATACTGAATATTATGTTAAACTTAATGTCTCCACAGCAATGCAATGCTTAAGATCTTGACACTGGACCAATATTATTCAACTGAAGCAATAAGATATTTTAAACACTTTACCTGCTCCATATGGCTTATTCCATAATTGATGACATTTTTCAAAACCAGTAGAAAGAATTTTAAATATATCCTGCTGTTGGCATGTTTGATAATTCATGCTTGTACTAAAGTAAAAAAAAAAAAAAATTTTTTTTTCCCTCTGGAACGCCACATACACTC
Source organism: Tursiops truncatus (assembly GCF_011762595.2). NCBI lineage: Eukaryota > Metazoa > Chordata > Mammalia > Artiodactyla > Delphinidae > Tursiops > Tursiops truncatus. Next base: position 125,837,149 of record NC_047055.1, on the reverse strand, counting down.
AGAAGATTCCTTTTAGTGATGATAGGAAATAATCCATGAGGGTGTGAGTTTCAGGATCATTAATTCACATCCTGGTGGCACAGAGGATGTTGACACATGTCATAACAGCAGTGCCAGCCCTTTGTGTAGGTCAGGTTTGCTAACTGATTAAGCAGTGGCAGAATTCAGGCATAACGGGGGTCCTGTGAATGGCAATAGGAAACTGCTCAAAGACCATAAATGTGTGATCAAATTGGGAAAGTTCATGTGGGCGAATGAAAGAGAATTAAATAAAACGATTGAGAAGACATAAAGTTGAATTTAGACATCACATTATAAACATTCTTTTCCATATTTTTTTAAAAAGGAAGATTGTTAAGGGTTTATCATAGTGACCATATATCAAAGTGATTGATATGATAGTGGTACGTACAGTAATTGTGGCCACTTAAATTACTGATAAGCAAACAGTCATGCCTTCCCACCTGTACTAGTCAGTTTTCCAGAGGAACAGAACCAATAATACGTGTTTATGTAGATAGATAGATACATAGGTAGATAGATAGATAGATAGGTAGATAGATTTATTATGAGCCATTGGCTCATCTGATGATGTAGGATGGTGAAATCTGTAGGGTGGTCCAGTGGGCTTGACACCCAAAGGCCAATGGTGCAGATGACGTCCAAAGGCCATCTGCTGGACAACTCCCTCCTGCTTGGGGAGGCCCATCTTTTTGTTCTATGCAGGCCTTCAGCTGATTACACAGGGCCCACCCACATTATGTAGGACAATCTGCTTTTCTTAAAGTACATCAGTATAGATGTCAATCTCAACGCAAGACACCCTGCAAGTGGACGCATATGATTAACCTTCATGGAACCTCAAAATAAAACCTGCTGCTGGACACAGAGATTAGACTTGTGGTTGCCAAGGAGTCGGGGAGGAAAGTGATGGACTGGGAGTTTGGGTTTAGCACATGCAGACTATTGTATATAGAATGAATAAACAATAAGGTCCTACTGTATAGCACAGGGAGCTATAATCAACATCCTATGATAAACCATGATGGAAAAAGAATGTACATGTATACATATATATGTGTTATGGAATCACTTTGCTGTACAGCAGAAATTAACACAACATTGTAAATCAACTATACTTAAATTTTTTTAATTATAAAAAATAATTTAAAAATTAAACAATTAAAAACCAGCAATGTTTAAAAAAAAAAAAAAACCTGCTGCTGAGATGTATACTCTTTCGTCCCATTAATGCCTGACATGGTCACATGTCTTGTCTTGGCCAACCAGACTATGCAGAGGGTCAGTGTGACAGTTTCTCTTAATAACCTAAAGATTCAATGTAACCCCAATAAAAAATCAGCAGTTTATGGGCAGAAGCCGGCAAGCTGATTTTAAATGTTATTTGTAAAGTCAAAGGGCCTAGAATATCCAAAGACACTTGAAAGAAAAAAACAAATGCAGAACTTACACCCAGTGACCTCCAGAACTACTACAGATCAGCAGATGTCAAGCAACGTGGTATCAGCATTAAAGACCGTCCACTCACTAGATCAATAGAACAGATTACAGAACTCAGAAATAGAACTCTATACCCATTTGGCTTTTGTCTAAGACACCAAAGTAATCCACTGAAGGTAGGGTGGGTTTACGAATGATGCTGGAATAACTAGTTATCTTTATGGAATTAATGAACCTTAACCCCTGCCTCCCACTGCAAACAAAAGTCTTTAAAAATTAATTTGAGGTGCATTATAGACCTAAACATAAAAGATAAAACAAAGGAGATTACCTCCGTGCATTGGGAAAAAGCACATGTCACAGGTCACAGAAAACAATAACCACATAAGAAAAAGATGAACAATTTAGACTTCATCAAACTTAAAAAAAAAATCTGATCATCAAAAGTCATCATAAAGAAAATAAGTAGGTGGTCCCCAGAGAGCCTGGGATAAATTTATATATTATGCTGTATGCCATATGCCATGAGTTATACTTTAAATATTACATACTATAAATTATATATGCATTAAATACATTATATATTGTATGTACAGCTCAAGATTGCTTAGAGAGATGAATAGAGTTAGATATGAAATAGATACACTGACAGATGATAAATCCATGGATACATAGGTAGATAGATGATATATAGATAAATAGATACAGATAGAGCTAGACAGAAGATAGGTTTATGGATGGATACACAGATGACAGATACAAAGATTCACAGATAGATACATAGATAGATGTTCGTATATAGATAGACAAATGACAGATAGATGCAAAGACAGACAGACATGTGATTTGAAAAAGCAAAGTAAAAATGTTAGTGGTTTAAACCAGGTGGAGTATATAGGTATTTACTGTAGAAATATTTCAATTTGTTGCATGTTTTAAATTTTTCAGAATGAAATATCAGGGTAGAATAACCCGTTTGAGCACATGCTGCCAGGTAACAGCAAAGGAGTAGATTTCCTAACACGTTTTCATTATCCAGCTTAATTTGGATACCAAACCCATCAAAGGCCAGCATTAAAAAGGAAAATTACAGGCCACAATTTTCCAATGCCATAACTGATAAAATTCCATGCAAAACATTTTCTAGAAAAGATACCATAATATGGAATTCTAATTTAGGTCATCATTCATTATCAATCAAAATAATTCACCACTTCAGTTTAATAGAGGTAAAAAATCATCATTGAAAATTCTGTATCAATCCCTGATAAATAATGCTATTATATTTCTACTCTGCTTTTTATGAGTTGATAAGTAGTACATATTTTTTAAATACCTATAACAAAGCTCCTAGTTATTCGGGAAATACTGGAAACTTTCTCTTTGAATAAGGAAGCAGATAGGCATGCAAAAACGTATTCTATTCAGCGCTGTTCTAGAGATTATTTCCTGGGTGATTAGGCAAGGAAGAAATACGTGACATAAACTAGAACTCCAAAAGCAGCCAGGGATATAGTAAGATAATTAATACGGGAGTTTAGCAGCAGCGTTAGGCTCAAAGTCAACGCACGCACAATTTACTGGATTTTTACGTAAGAGAAATAAAAGGGAAAAAAATGGAAAGAAAATACCATTTACCATGGCATGACTGTAATAATTACCTATAACAAATGTAAACAGAATACATTGGAAGAAGTCCTCACAAAAGCAAATTAAAACAATCATAAGAGAAAATAAGAAAGGCCTAAATGAATGAAGGTTCCTAAACTTTTTAATGGTTAAAAGAATCAATATTGCACAGGTTTGAATTTCCCACCAACCGATCTATCCCTATGGCCAACCATCCAACAGGTTGTTAGGGAATCTGGTCAACTAAATCTACAATTTATACTTAACTGCAATTAACAAAGACTAGCGAGACTTTGTCTTGAAGAGGAGAACTCGAGGAGTATGGTGGTGTTTTCTACACCAAGAACAAATTCTCTGAATCCAAAGGTGACCCCCAGCTGTAACACAGACCCCGCAGGCGATGGGCTCAGTCTCACAGCAATGCCCCTGTTTCAGATACCAGGTGTGAGTCTCTGGGGCCACGTGTACTTTGGATCAACTAGATATAAATTTGAGGGTATCCACAACCCCTCCTCAGGCACACCACCCTCCCAGCATTTCCTTGGGTTCCCCCACTTCAGGTTCTCCAAATCCTATTATCTATGGGATTTTATGGAGGTTGTGTTACATAGGTATAAATGATCACGTCGTTAGTCGTTGGTCATAGAAGTCAATCTCAGGTCTCTCCTCCGTGGAAGTCAGAAGGGAAAGCTCAAAGTGGCAACCCTCACATCTCCCGGGTGGCCTTTATGGCAACCAGCCCTCATCCGGAAGCCATCCTGGGCCCCTCTAGCCATCACTCGTTAGCATAAACTCATTAGCATAAACGCAGGTGTCCTTGGCAGGGGCTTGCCATGAATTACAAGGAAACTCTTATCCCTCAGGAAATTCCAAGGGTTTTAGGAGTTCCCTGCAAGAGTGTTAGCTGCCTTATTGGACATAAAGAGATACTAAATTGTCATTAAAACAGTATGCAAAAATCAGATAATAAACCAAGGGAACAGAATGGGGAGGTCAGAAATAGACGCATTTTACACGAATAAATGATTGCTCAACAATGGAAACGCTACGAATGAGAAACGTTAAACCATAAAGCATCTAGAACGTCACTATTCAGTAAGACATCCAGTGGCCACAGATGCCAATTCAAATGGAACTAACCAAATTAGAGCTGAAATTCAGTTTCTCAGTGAGACGAGCCCCATCTGTGTGCTCAGAGCCAGCACCGGACGGCAACAATCAGAACATTTCCATCCTCTCAGAAAGGGGAAGTGAGCAGTGCAGTGCGGCTCTACAAAATAATATTATGGAATATTTTTAGGAGCTCACCGTAAAGTGAGATTTTAAAGCAAGATACACAAGGCCTAACTATTAGAAAAATGTTGGTAAATCAAGGACATTATGTTTCCGAAGCGCTCCGCATCCAGCATGAACACAGGGGTAGGAAGCACAGCCGTGCCATCAGGTAAGGACGTTGCAACATACGCAACCACCAAGAGCTTACAAATACCACCTCGGAACCAAGAAGGAAAAAGACACAGGAATCGGAAAAATGTCAAAGAGCTCATCAACAGCCTCACAAACAAGAACACCGTATTCGAATAACCAATACACATACAAAATGGTAGCCAGCTCACTGTGCCCAAGAAAATACATGTCGTAACACCCATGACGTACATCAAAAGACCCTCCGGCTAAAGAAAAACAGTTTGACAATACCGAGTGCTGTCAACGACACGGGGGAAGAAGAAACTTCCAGAGACTGATGGTGAAAAGTCAACTGGTACGCAACTTCAAAAAACATTCTTGCATTATCTCATATATCTATGTACCAGAGACTCCATCCGTTGGTGCAGACCCAGTTGAAATGCGGGAATGATTTCTACACTCTATCCATTGCATGTTTCTTATTTTTCATATCCTCCACCTGGATATGATCCAAAGGTCCACCCCCGCGGCTAGCAATGGCCGTAACGCTCAGGATACTGTTATTTTTGGAGGGAATGGAAGAGTTGATGTTTGTGAAGCCAGGGGTGCTGTTGAGGTCTTATTTCTTTACTTAGGTGCCCACTCTGTAAGATACCGTTGAGGTCTACGTTTGTGTTTTATGCACTTTTGGAGCCTATGTTATATTTCACAGTAAAAATTCACTTAAAAGACAAGATAAGGATTGATTGTGTTACCAGGCAAGGACTTGTGTGTCCACGGTGCAGAACGCCAAACTCGGACAGCAGGGGTTTACAGCAAAGGAAGGGTTTATTTGCAGGGTGTCAAATAAGGCTCAAAAGACCCTAACTCCTTGAGGCTTTCAGGGAAGGAAGGGTTTTGAAAGGCAATATTTGGGGTGAGGGTTTCAGGGGGCATGACTTTCTTTCGACTGGTTGGTGGTGAGGTAACAGGGTGATGTTTTGGGAATTTTAATCATCAACCTTCTGGTTCCAATCAGCCTGGGGTCTACATGCTGGTGGTCAGCACGTGGTCACCATCCTCCACTGGGGTAGGGGTCTTAGTTTCTGCAGAAGTACTCAGAGATATGCATCAGTTTATTATCTCTAACCCTTGAGGAGGAACTAGGAGAGCTGTGACTCTGTAATTCTAATCATTAACTGCTTGAGTCTGCTCTTTGAAACACGGGGAAGGCCTAGGACAGAAAGCCTTTTTGTTTTCTATAAACAAGAAAACAGGGAACATGGAGGGGGTTTTTGTACGAGGGAGGTTCCCTGCAGGGTCCTGCTTGGTTCAATCGCCCCTGTTCTTCGATAGTTCTCAATCCCAAGTAGAACAAGGATAGGTCAAAAAAGGGAATAGAGTATTGGATAGAGAGGTTAATCATAAACTCGGAAAGGGAACTCAGTGTTCGGGGGACTCGGTTTCACTTCTTTCTGTAACCCAGAGTGTAAATGTTTCCACGTTATGTTCACCTCTAGATTGTGACTGCGAAACACAAAGATCACAGAAGCACTGGGGATGGATGTGAACATTAATTCTGGACTGTAAAGCACAGATTTGCAACTAGAAATTCCCAATCATTTTCTTGCATCCCTTACCCTCCTACAAAAAAAATTCACACCTAATTACCCCACCTCCCCCCTCTCTTTTTTTCTGTTTTTCCAAACATTAGTGATAAAAGTTCTGAATTGAAAGTCCGTGTTTTGAGTTCCACATGGCAATGAAAAACTTCTTGTCATAAGACCTTGGACACATTTCTAGATATCGGTGGGTATCAGTTTTCTCATCTTTAAAACATAGTTAAATAAAATAATCTCTAAGACATAATTTTCCATCTTTAAACTGTTATGCTTTCAATTAAATATATGTGGCTGCCATTGTGTTTAAAGAGAAAAACACAAGATGCCAGTATTCCCTGGATATTTATTTATAAGCGTATTTATATTTTCAAGCAATTGCCACAAATCAAGGACATTATGTCCGAGCATCAAGCTTTAAAATTGAATCTTGCCCCACCACCCTGCCCTGCCAGTTCTCATTGTAGCAATGACTTGTACTGTACTGATTGGAATGATTAGTCCAGCATTCAGAGAAAGAGTAAAAATATTATCTAGCTGGACCACAGAGAGGGGTTGCGTCTGATAGGAGAAAACAAGATGAGTGATGTTATCTATTTGAAGACACACATTGAGGAGCTTCTGTTAAGCTGCTGTCCTGTCCTGAGACACGCACTGTTTTTGCATTTTAAACAGACCCGTCCTCCTTACAAAGTAAGTGAAATGCAACTACTGTGACCTTGTTTGTGGGGTTTCAGAAGCTAATTAAAAAGGAGCCTAAAGATATTTCCTAAACACTCCGAGTACGCCCATCTGGCTTGAGGATGTTTCTAGGAGGGTTATTCATCCACTGTCTCCCTAAGTGAGGAAAATGCATTGTCGGTTCTCCATGGAGGGCTTTTGCTAATTAAAATGCTGATTCCACCAGAGATGGCGGCTCCGTACTTTCTGCTTAAAGTAATATCTGGTGAGCCAGCTACACTTGACAGTACTAAGTTATTCAATAAGAGGAAATTCTCTAGGAAGCTGGGGTGAACCAAAGGGAACAGTTCCATTAACTGAGAGTTAATCTTCTCAGCCCTTTAATAAATCTGAAACAAGATCACCATGCAGAAAGCAAACGGGACACGGAGATGAGCCAGGGGAGGTCGGCTGGAATTTCTTTGGAAGGTTTGACAAGAGGATGCGAACACCCAGCTTTGGGTTTCCCAGGACTCGGGTTCCCTCGAGAATGGTTGGATACCCCAAGTGTTACTCCTTCTGCTGTATCTATATGTTTGTATCAAAATTATGTTGCCACATAAAAGAACAAAGTTCTGCTGGATGCTAAAACATAGATGGACCTTGAAAACATGATGCTAGATGCAAAAAGGGTCACAGAGTGTATGATTCCACTTACAGAAGATGTCCAGAACAGGTAAATTCTTAGAGGCTGAAAGCTGAGTAGTGGCTCCAGGGGTGGGGGAAGGAGGGTAGGGGGTCTAGTGCTAATAGGTACAGGGTCTCATTTTGGGGTAATGAAGAAGTCCTAGGACTAGACAGAGGGGATGTTTGCACAATATGGTGAATGTACTAAATACCAATTCCTTGTACTCTTTCAAATGGTTAACATGGTAAAATCGATATCGTGCGTATGATGTCACAATTAAAACATATATATTTGTGTAGATAGATATGATGGATGGATGGATAGACAGATATGATGGATGGATAGGTGGGTAGATAGATAGGTAGGTAGACAGACAGATCCATATGCGAAAATAAAAAGGTCTCCAAGTGGATGGCAAGAGTGAACATTGGATGATATTTAATTTTAAAAATGCAGAAGGCGTTCCCAGTGGGATTCCAACATGAAAGAGGGGCATGCTTCTTTCATGCCATCAATATTCTCACTGTCCAAAATTACGCTCTCGTCCTCAACACAGGACTTGCACGGCAAGGGTAGATTCAACTTTTCGCAAATCAGTGAAACAATATGTTTAAGACCAAACTCCTGACTCTTCCTTTGACGTCTACGCCTCCCAGCTGGCTCCGAATCAATAAGGCTAACATACACTCCACGCTGGTTTTATTTCTCACTAAATCCACAGGGTTTCGAACATTGCCCAGCACTGAGTAGGAAGTCAATACCTAACTGGTATTGGATGAGTGGGTGGGTTTAGTTCTAAATCATCTATATTTTATGAATATTACTCTTCCCTCAATCACTAAATAAGAAGGAAGACAGCAGTATGTCGGCTAGGCAATATTGCAGGCGATGTTTTATTGATGATTCCCAACCTGGAAAACGTGTTAATCCGAAGTACAAGAAACAGGGGATTTAATTTACTCTCTCTGTTGTTAAAATTCATGTACCTGACAATCATCTTCTGATTTCCAAGTACTTTAAATGTATTTTCCTCTTACACCGGCATTGTTTTTTTATCAGAATTTAAAAAACTGAAATAAGGCAGACATGATGTTAATAGATAATAATACCACAGGGTGGATGAGATTTTCTGTCCACAGGACCACACATCATCTACTTCCTTGCTCTGCCATCAGACGTTTTTCTCCCCAACCGTCCTGAGGGGTTCAGGCCACAGCACTGTTCTGACTTCCCTTTAAGCAGATGAGCTCTTTCTTGGTTTCTCTAACGCCCTCTGGCACCCACAGAAACGTCCCCGAAGTCCAAAGGAGAGCAGATCAGCTCGACAGCCTGGGATCTGTGACAACGCGGGGCGTATCCTGTTAAATGGGAGAGATCTCGCAGGCAGTTCAGAGGTGGGTGTTCGCCCAATTATTAGAGATAGGACCCATGCAGAAAGCTTCTCCAGGTATTCAGAGCCTAGAACCATAGTTCTTTGGGCAGGTTTTGTGGAAATCATCTCTGCATTCTTTGATCGCGTTAACAAGATGATGCGCCGTGGAAACATACAGGACAGGACGTTACTTTGCGTGCTGCTGAATTGGTCTCATTCCCCTCCATCTTTCCAGGCATAAACTCATTCTACCGTATCTCTGTCATGTGCTTTTCACCTGTTCACCTTTCACAGGAAGACTGCGACCATTTTAAGGCAATTCTGCTTTTTTCAGCGCCATTTTCTAGCAATTTATTCAAGATGGGTACCTACGGTGACTAAGGGCCTGGACCTGTTTTGACCCTCACCGAGACTGGTCAGAACAACTGTTTTAAAAGGACGTTCTATCTTTTGTGTTTGTTTGTTTTTTGAAAGATGCATTTGGAGCAATTCATGATTCATAGGTTGCTTTAAGGCCACTTCCACAGATAGCATCCTTCCTGAAATTGCATGAGTGAATATAGGATATTCATCTGTGGGGTCAAGTCCCCGCCATGTCTGCAAAACTTGTCTGATTCAAGCCAGGGAAGTTTTAAGCAAGGGACGGAATGTGGAAGTTTGAGTATGCTGAGTTACACTATCACCCTTTTCTCTGGGAGGGAACACAGTATAATCGTCAACGATTATAGAGTATTTGAATTTCCAAAATAGAAAAACCTAATAGAAACAACAGAGCATGGAAACATTTGGTGTTTGAAGGTAGCAGAGCAGACAGAACAGAAATAAAACAAAAATGAAGAAAAAAATAATCTTGTTATCATCAAGCTTCTCTCTTTTCCTAAATTATTTTCAGTGAAGGAACAATCTCCCTGCTCGTTTTTCCCCACGCTAAGGGAAAATAAAATGGGTGGCACATAATCCCAGTCACACGTTCACCTTTACCTACCAAGCAGGATCGTATTTAAAACGCGGAAGAGGCACCAGGATTCAAATTAGCTTTGAAGGGTTATCAGGAAACTCAGCATTAGTTTCCTTAGCATCTTAGGGGTCGAGGAAGAACTGTTACTTCCAATAGAATTTATACTTGCAAGCTGGGTAGAATTTGCTCGTAGTCTGTCTTGAAAGAAAGGTTTTCCAAGGAAAAGCCTTTAAAAGAAAACAAAACATCATTTTCCCTGAATTTACACAGTTAAATGTCTTCTTCCTTGAAAATTCAATGTGTATAAGAACAATTTGAAACATTATTTGTATTCATATGTAAAATGGGGTTTAATTAGTTTCTGGACTCAGAGAGAGCAATATATATACACTGCATGTGTGTGTGTGTGTGTGTATATATATATGTGTATATATACACACACTGTATATATATCTGTACACACACTATATACATAGAATGTATATATACATATATACACACATTGTATATATACACAGTGTGTGTATATGTATAATATATATGTATATACAGTGTATATATATATGTATCATCAGTATACATACTCTATACAATCTGTATATATACAAAATCTCTTTTTTTTTTTTCCACTTATATGTATGTCTGGGAGGATATGTGAAAGTCATGAGGGAAAAGGGACAGTTCTTTGAACAGAACTCTTCTGTCTCCTCAAAATGGCTAGCATACCTAGGCCCTGACCACTAACATATCAGAACAGACCTCACAATCCTTGGGTCAACCACCACTGTCCCTGAAGGTTTCCAAAATGTTAAATGATTATATGTGATCTTTCATTTTTTTAGTTTCAGAAATCTTGACCCTAAAGTACCCCCTTGTATTAGTCCGATGAGTCAGGGTTCCACAGAGAAAGAGAATCAGTAGGAGAAAACTGCATATCTATGTCTGTCTATGTATCTATCCAGTTATCGATCTATTCATTTATGTATGCATATATCTATCTATGTATATATGTATCTATCCATTTATCTATGTATGTATGTATGTATCTGTCTATATATCTATGTATCCATTTATCTATTCATTTATGTGTGTATCTATGTATCTATCTATCTACATCTGTCTCTGTCTCTACATATCCTATGGAATTGACTCATGACTTTGGAGGCTGACCAGCCTCAAAATCTGTGGTTGGCAAGCTATAGACCCAGGAGACCTGATGGTGTATTTGCAGTCCAAGTTCAAGTGCAAAGGCAGGAAAGGACTGAAAACCAGTTCAAAGAGAGTCAGGCAGACAGAATGAATCCACCCTTGCCCTTTTTGTTCTGTTCAGGCTCTCTGTGAACTGGGTCATGCCCAGCCACATTAAGTACGGTAATCATGGGCTTGACTCAAATGTGAATCTCTTCCAGAAACACTCTCACTAATACACCCAGAAAGAATGTTTAAACCAACACCTGGGCAACCCCATGGCCCAGTCAACTTGACACAGGAGATAAGCCATCACGCCCCCAAATGAAAACAGATGTCGTTTGTCCACTCCCACCACACTCAGTGGCTAGCTGGGATCTCCAAAGCTGGTTGTCTGTGGGAGTCTGGCACCATCCTGGGGAGGAGTGCTGTACCTATCCCATCATCTCAAGCTGACGCACGGAGACTGGAAGTGACTGTTATTTAGCAACCATGATGTGGAAAGAGCAAAGAAAACATCCATGAAGACACGACGCCTTCTCAAGTCCTTTAGGGGCACGACACGGAAGAAATTATTCTGCATTGTTTTACCTAAGACGATAAATTTGAGTGCCTAGGGATAAAAGAATTTGGTCTTCTCTTTGAGGACAGCATTAACAAACATTGATCCAATTCCAACAATCAAATTAACTTTTTTGAGCTGTGAATGTGCTGAGACCCCCCACCCCACCCCAGTTCAAGGCTAATTCAGAAACAGGTAGTCCGTACGACTATTATTTCCAAGAGCTGGCCTTCTTATGAACACTCACCATCCTTAAGGGGGATCACATGTACTTGGCAAACGATCTTTGTTTATGCTGCAAGAACGAGTTTAAAGAAATGGCATTTTTCACTCTGATCCTGCAGACCTTGTAGAAATACTTTAGAATACTAGATAAGAACAGGTGCTTACATGTCAGCTTACATGTCAGCAGTCGGTACTCAGTCTATTATGGCCTCAATCCACTTAGCTACAAACCCTATGCAGACCGTGGAGGATATACGTTGGAGAATGACCACCGACTTACAAAAAATATGAGGCTAACAAACAAAAGATGAAAAATACATAACACCATTTTTCTATCTTCCCTACTCATTCTACATATTAACGTGACCTTTTTGGTGACCGATCATAGCTAATCTTCCTCACGCCTCAATATGTAAATAAAAGTGTGTTTCCAAGAACATAATTTTACATCTGCAGTTCCTGTCATAAATGGCAACAAAGTTTAGCTGCAATGAACACTTCTAAAATGGCCACATCTGGCAGAAATCATAAAATAGTCCATTTGCCTTAACTTTTTAAAAATAAAATTGACAGTATAATTATTGGATACAGGAATTCTCTTAATGGAATTTCTTTTAAACCAATTAAAGAGAAAAGAATCTCGTGATAAGAACAATATCAATTACTCATCCATTAATTTAACGTCACTGTGAATCCCAAAGACTTTCTTGGATAGCCTCTATGGGTCATAATTATGTGACAACCTAAAAAGCCCATGTGAGATCGTCCTATAACTTGCATCTGGGAGGGATGTCCAAGTAATTCTATGTCTGGCTTTGGACACAGAAACTCCACTCATTCTTTCTGGGGCCCAATATTTGGATTATTATGTTTCTGAAAGAGATTTATTATGTTTCTCTATAAATACAACCTGATTATACATTATATATAGGTATATATATATACACACACATATGCTTATAAATATACTGTATATACTATAAAGATTTTATATAGAGATTATATTTATATCACATAGAGATTATACAGATTTTATATGTAAACAGATTATATATACGTATATACAGTATGTACACTGATGATACATATTATATATTCAGTGTATCTATATATACATGTATGTATATACACTGTGCATATATGTATATAACATTATACATATTATATACATATTATCGATATACACGATGTGTGTGTATATATATTATACACATACAATAAGGTATCTTTGTAATTTCTCAAAATATTAACAGCTATGTTAAGATGGTCTATCCTTACTGGTGTACAGAGGTTTGACTCAAATTTCACATTCTTTGCACCTATATCTGATAGCGAACCTGTTACAAGCAATACATTTTCTCATGACCCATCATAAGCATCCTTCTCTTTCCCACGGTTCAGCTCAGTTGCCTGAACATCTTCTCTGATCTGCATTCTAGGGGTCGCTGCTTATTTTGAATTTAAAGGTAACATATCCTCTGTAGTTTCCAGAAGACCCTGGCTTATTTTATAGTTAAGTGTGTGCAGCTCTTGCTAATAAGACGTCATTGGCTCCCAGGGGCACTTCAGCTGCATCTTGAAACACAAGTGTGTGGACAGGTAAATATATATTTTTATTATGGTTCCACTGTTTGACCACTCGCACCTTGAAAATGAGTTTGCTATGTTGATTTCCTAAGACTTATCCTAGTTTTTTGGTTTTTCTTTTAAGTACCTGCATTCCAATATTATTCTCTACATTATATCATCATTTTCTAATGATTAAAGGATCCCTAGTTTACCCTGTGCATCCTGTATTCCATGAATATATTATGAAGGTTGTTTTACTATAATTACACAAAAACACAAAGTAATATAAATTATAATATTGATGTGGATTACAAATGTTAAGATTGTCTACAATTGTCAAAATTCAAAAAACAAATTCCAGAAGTTTGACAGATGGAATTTCTGAATTTATAAATACGCTCTTTCATAGCAAACACTAGTTCACATACATAACATTTACAATGTAAATACCTAGTTCATGGAAAATTAGCGTCTGAGGGCCAGCAATTTCAGTTTCATGTCTGGCCCTGACATTAGCTGCTTCACCCTTAATAAGCCATTTAATTCTGCAGCTACAAAATGAAGGAATGATAGGAAAAAAATTTTTTTTGGTTTATTCTATTTTGTTTTGTTTTCTGTTTCTAGTGAATCTGGAATATAGGCATTACTACATCTTGAGACAGAATCTTACACTACTAAGCAGGTCCAACTGTTGGAAAGTTCTACTTTCAAGGCAGCAGGTGAATTGGTTAGAGTGAGCAGATCTGGCTTCAAAATCTGGTCTCCCCATTTCTGACCTATGTATTCCTTCAACAAATATTTAATCACATCAGGTCTATGTTTCTTCATCTGTAAAATTAGGATACAAATTTCTACCTGTTAGTTGATACATGGTAGGAAATTTATTCCCCATACTTAAGGTTATGTGATGAACATATATATTTGTGTTTTTCACATAAAATAACACCTATGACCAATTTTTCCTAATTTACCTTGAGCTGCTATAAAAACAACCCTATTCCATTTTCCTGATCTCTTCATTTGGGAAGAAGCAGAATATACAATATGTAACATAACTCAAAAAATGATGAGCTACGGTGACTGGCTTCAAATTGTACCTTATGTGTGGTCATTTTGTGATGAATCTCAGGAAAGAGAGGAGAGGCGTATAATTTAGGAAGCAGAGATTATGCGGTAGGTAAACTGCAGGAACTCATCCGAAAGCAAATTTAATGGTATAATTTTATAGTGATATTGACAATGTCATTTAGACATCACTTCAATGAAAGTCATTTTGTTCAAAGAGGCTTCCTAAATAGAAAAAAAAAAGAAAAGAAAAGAAAAGAAAGAAACTAGAAAAGCTTTCCTAAAAAGCACACTCTTTGTTTGTATTTCAGTTATTGGATGTTTCAGGGTAGAGTTCACATTTTCCCTTTCCTGGTAGGCAATTAATCTCTAGTTGCTTCATTTCAATCTCTGAACTCATCTGTGTTCATTCTCTAGCATCTACTTCTTAAATCTTTTGGTACCTGCAGTTCTGCAAGTTGACATCTTTAAAAGCAAAGCATGTCTAGAGTCAGAACTCACTGAACACAAATGTTCATCTCTGACAGGATAAAACGTTTAAACTTTTAGAACTGTGTATGTACAAGCGTATATACACACATGTATGCATCGCTACATACGTACATGTATGTGTATGCATGTGTGTATGCATGTGTGCGTATGTGTTTGGACACCTACACATATGTAAATGTGGGTTTATCCTGTTGTTTACAGATTTATGAATTTGTTATAAGAGCATCATACTCTGTTTTCTCTTAGGAATAGTTTTTAATCGATACACATGCTTACTCATGGGCATTCATGTTTGCAAGCAGGCAAGTAGTTAAGATGATTTATGTTCAAGGCTCTATAATATTCCATGATGTGAGTATAGTATACTCTTTATATCTATCTTTTTTCCAGTGTGCCTTTCTGGGTTTTGTACCACTTTGCAAGGCTGCTAAAAACATTTTTGTGTTACTCTCCTGGTACACATGACCAGAAGTTTCTCATGCATGTACAGCTGGGTCCTAAATATGACACCTGGATTCATCATGAACAGAAGAATGCAATGGAATGACATTTTCGAAGTGAAGAAAGTTATATTTTCTGGAACCAGGAAACATATCTTTCAAAAAATGAACGTTGACACAAAGCAGCTCTCATATAAAGGCTGATGGAATTTCTCACGAGCAGAATACTAAGAAGGATTCTTCTTAATAATTATAATGGACACGGAAAAGCAGCAGGATATGAAGAACCAGCAAAGGCCTAATATATTCATATATGTCAATAAATATCAACCACAAAACAATAACTCTGGTTGTCCTTGGACTTCAAATTTTATTTAAACCAAAAAGTGGAGGGAAGTAGTAACCCAAAGAAAGAGGGTATGTGGGTAAATATGTTTGTAGCTTCTAAGGTTTTAGCTGCATTGGGGAATTAGTAATATTGTAACATTTCATATTAGAGTGTTATAAGTCTCAGTTGTGTCTTACCTTCTTTGCATTCATTCTAGACCATTAAAATCTATAAAATGTTAAAAGAAGGAACAAATAAAATAATAAAAAGCGTCAATCGATCTCACATAAGTTAAGAAAGAGGAAATAAAACAACATGCAATAGATGGGCCAAATAGGGGAGAAAAAATATATATATATATTTGTATTATTGTAGAGGAAAACAAAACTAGCATTTACATAAAATGTAAATGAAGTAACAACTCCAAATAACATATCAAGCTTGTCAACTTGGATGAAAAAGAACAACAAACAATCACAACAGTAACAACAACAAATATATTATACTGACTACAAGTTGTACATTATGTATGATACTGACTGAAACATGAGGACAGAGGAAGTTTGAAAACAAAAGGGTGGAAAGATATACCATTAAATCCATAACCACAAGCTGGTATGTAATAGGAAATTAAAGTCATCCCATATTTGCACCCACTAATACAGCTTCAAAATACATGCCTAGTGAATACTAAAACAAATTTCAAAAGTTGCAAATGTACAATCCATTCAGAGAAGACACATGAAATGCTCAGAGTTACGCAGGTGCATAGGAAACACTTAACACATGATCAGTATGTTCGTTTTGGTAACTAGGCTTCCCTTCTAAGAGGGGACAGACCCCCTGCGTAATGGCTCCACAGGGACTGTAAGAGGCTAGACCTACGAATCAGAGACGTGAAATGATTTAGAAGAAACACGCGCACAAACACCAATGAAACAAAACACAAACGACTTTTGAAGAGATAGAACAGTTCTGGGAGAGACTTCACAATACACAAGATGCACACGGCAATATGACAGGACATATTACATCCTGAAGTCTCTCTCTCCCCCTGTCAGTATTTAAGCTGGGTTGACCCCATTGAAAGTTAACTCTTTCATAGGGGGAACACATGGACACCTGCTTGGATGGCCTGACATGCTAGATCTCTATGCTACTACAAGTTTATTTTTAAAGACTGGATATTTTTAGAGTAGTTTTAGGTCCACAGCAAATTTGAGGAAAAGGTACAGAGAGTTCCCATGTATCCCCTGTCCTGCACACACGCATAGCCTCCCCTATCATCCACATTCCGCTCCAGATGATACAGTCTTTATGAGCGAAGAACCTCCATGGACACATCGTCATCACCCAAAGTCCATAGTCGACATTAGGGTTCACTCTTGGTGGTGTACTTTCCATGGATTTGGACAATGTATCCATCATTATGGTGTCATACAGAGGAGTTTAACTGCCCGAAATTCCCTCTCCTCCATCCATTCATCCATCCCTCCCTCCCCACTGACCACCGGTCATTTTACTGTCTCCATAGTTTTCCCTTTTCCAGGATGTCACAGAATTGGATTCATAGAGTATCGAGCCTTTTCAGGTTGACTTTTTCCCATTACAATTATTTTTTACATGAAAAAAAAATGTGACAAAATTTACCTGCTGGAAGTAGTTTGATAATTTATATATCCTCACCTGATTCAACATTACTTAATGTCTCGTCACCTGGATATCTGGAGTTGGAGATAGCAGGGAATTTACATAACAGAGCTAAAATAAATATTCATCCTTCATTACCAAGCACTAGAGTTTAATGAAATTGCAGGACAGTGTGAGAGGCAGAGAGACGAGGCCATTGAATGTAACGGATTACATTCTTGCAATGAAAACATGAATGAGGTAAAGAAGAATTTAAAAAATAATGTTTAAATAATTGTAGGTAATTTTATTTTGCGATTTTAGTTAGTCTTCTTTATGATACTAGGAGGGGTACTGGTGGTCCCCTATTGCCTATGAGCTTGTTGGAGCTTAGAAAATGTTACCATGGAATTTACACCCAATTCTGTCTGCTTCTATGAAAGACGTCTTTGTGTGGATTTGTCAGTTAGCCCCTGTAAAGTATATGGAAAAGGTCCTTATGTTCAAGAGTATTTTTCTGTAGAGAGAAAATCTGGAGATTTTTTTACCCTCCATCATAAATATGAATATTTAGTTGTCTATCACAAATTACAAATTCTGCTTTACGGAAGGGGATCCAGTAGCAGGGAATACTGAATTGGCTTAATTTTAAAACAGTTTAACCACTAAAACATCAAAACCTAATAGGACTTTGAAAAGATACATGCACCCCAATGTTCATAGCAGCATTATCTACAATAGCCAAGACATGAAAACAACCGAAATGTCCACTGACAGATGAATGGATAAAGAAGATGTGGTACATACATACAATGGAATACTACTCAGCCATAAAAAATGAAATAATGTCATTTGCAGCAACATGGATGACTTAGAAATTATCATACTAAGTGAAGTAAGTCAGACAGTGAAAGACAAATATTATATGATATCGCTCATAGGTGGAATGTACAAAAACGATGCAAATGAGCTAATTTACAAAACACAAACAGACTCACAGACATAGAAAACAAACTTATGGTTAGCAAAGGGGAAGGGGAGAGGAATAAACTAGTATTTTGGAATTAACAGATACACACTACTGTATATAAAATAAATAACTAATAAGGACCTATTGTATAGCACAGGGAACTATACTCAATATCTTGTAATAACCTATAATAGAAGAAAATGTAAAAAAAAGAATATACAGGGCTTCCCTGGTGGCGCAGTGGTTGAGAGTCCGCCTGCCGATGCAGGGGACACGGGTTCGTGCCCCGGTCCGGGAAGATCCCACATGCTGCGGAGCGGCTGGGCCCGTGGCCGCTGAGCCTGCGCGTCCGGAGCCTGTGCTCCGCAACGGGAGAGGCCACAACAGTGAGAGGCCCGTGTACCGCAAAAAAAAAAAAAAGAAAAAAGAATATACATATATGTATAACTGTATCACTTTGCTGTACACCTGAAACTAACACAACACTGTAAATCAACTATATTTCAATAAAAATATCTGAAAAGGAAAAGAAACAAAGAAAAAATGACAGGACTTTAGAGACTTACTAAACGCGAGGCCCTAGTATTTTTCAGGAACTCTATAACCTTCGACTCATTAAGTCAAAATAAGTCATTGTGATCAATCTTCTATAAGAGATCGTTAGCATCAGAATCTCCCACTGTGAAACATGGCTATATTTCACTCTATTTCTATGTTATAAAAAAGTCACAGGGAAATGTTAACCCTGTTGTACAGCTCCACTGGCCTCTCTGTGTGGCATGGAATCTTTTCTGGACCTTCAATCTGTTCTTAAACTTTATATCTGTATGCTGGCGCAGTGTTGGAAGTCTGCACTGAACATATGCCAAACCACCCTATTACCATTCCCTGTGATACGCCACACTACCTGTGCATGCATATGTGCCCTTATCCAAGCCAAATTAGTCTGACATAAATAGAAGAACTCTAGAAATCTCCCTTCCATGCTAATACCTATTGCTGGCTTCACAGTATCTGCCAGAGATTATATACGGAGACACAGTGCTGTTTAATGCTTCAATGTTTATACAGATGTCTATTTTCTTATTTAAAAAAAACAGGTAGTTCTACTATTGTCTCATGAAAATATTAAAACACTTATAGTCTTATTTTTATTATTGTGAACTCAAACCAAGATTTTTCTAATTCCAACACCTTAAATCCTTGGTTTATTCCCTTAAGAAATCTTCAGTTCTAATAGCTTCCTTTATGGGGCATCGGTAGTTAGGGTAGAGCTAATCACGGTCATCTTTCTTTTTTATTTTAGGGAAATAAAAGAAAACAAAACAAAAGGAAAATCCTCCTATGTCTTAAGCTGGACATGAGCATGAGGAAAATGGTCTCTCTTCCAGCTTCCCTTGCAGCTGTGTGGGTAGTGTCTGGATGGTAAGAGGGATGGGAGAGGGATGCCACAAGCTCCAGGGATGCCACTGAACGGATGAGTGTGCCATGTACGGGCCAACTCCTTTCTGGCAGGAATAAAGGAAGGTAGGGAGCATGAAGGTCCAATCAAAGCTCAGGGGCAGGGCTTCCCTGGTGGCGCAGCGGTTGAGAGTCCACCTGCCGATGCAGGGGACGCGGGTTCGTGCCCCGGTCTGGGAAGATCCCACATGCCGCGGTGCGGCTGGGCCCATGAGCTGTGGCCGCTGAGCCTGCGCGTCTGGAGCCTGTGCTCCGCAGCGGGAGGGGCCACATCAGTGAGAGGCCCGCGTACCGCAAAAAAAAAAAAAAAAAAGCTCAGGGGCAGGCAGAGCCACAATACAGAAGGAGCCTGGGTTCCAGCACCATGGATCTTCTGCATCAGTGTGGAAACCTTGTTAATGAATAAAAGTCCTCTTATCTTACTCAACTTATTGTGCTCCTGGTGATTATTCAATCAGCAAAACCTGTTCCTAAATCAGTGCTTCTCAAAATTTCCCCTCCCCCTCATCTTGGCACATTATAGCCAAGAATGCTACTTCTCCAAATGCATGAGCCTGTTGATATCCAGAAGCTTATAGGCTGGAGGCAATGGCTACTCCATACCCTGACTTGTCATTACACAGGCGAAAACGATAAATAACCAATAACAAAGAGGATAAACAATCCCTAATATGCAACAAACAGCGTTTCGGAGGCTGTGTTCCATGAACAGGCTAGCTATTAGAAATTCTACACCGAATAATTGTGTACACTTAATTAGCTAATCTCAAGATAGGAAAAATAATCAGGATCCAACTAAGAATAAATTTTGTTTTGGAATAATAGAAAAACACTGAATGATTTTAACCAAGAGACTATGATGTGATAAAAGAAAATTTAGGGATATAAATGTAACAATAGTGTGTGGAAATATTAGAGGTCAGAAAGAGGTCTGCTGTGGTAGAACAGGTAAGATTTTACTGTCTAGAGCTGAGTAAATATAAGAACAAAAAGACAGATTTGAAAGATATAATAAAAAATTCTGATTAGTAGAAAAATATTAACAAGTTTAAAGTTTTCTAATTTTATTCATGAATTAGTAAGAACATAAAAATAAACAAAGGAAGTAGCTATTTTTAGATGATGACTTCATTTATGAGCAAAATTTTGAGGTGATTTCAGAATTTTAGGTTAGCCTTACCTACAATGTAAATGGAAAAAGAAGTGCTCAAAGAAAAGATGAATAGCAAGATGTGTATTTGCAGAGAATAGAGAGTGAAAAACACTGGGGTGCACTGAACATTAGGACCGTCACGTCTTTTTTTTCCTTACACTGCACTGTTACAATTAACAGAAGCTTCAGAGAGAAAGCTGTACTTGAGCTAGTCCACTGAGAATTAGATAGATGATAGATAGATAGATAAAAGCTAGCTAGCTAGATATATAGATAGGTAGCTAGCTAGCTAGCTAGCTAAACAGATAGCTAGATGGATGGATAGAAGGATGGATGGATGGATGAATAGATAGATAATAGCTGGCTAGCTACCTAGCTAGAAGGATGGATGGACAGAAAATAGCTAGCTAGCTAGATAACAGACAGATAGATAGATAGATAGTAGCTAGCTAGCTAGATACATAAATAGATGAGATAGATGATAGACAGACTGATGACATAGACAGGTGATAAGCAGATAAAATATAGGACACTCCATCTGCAGTGTTATTTGTCCATGTACCTATTCACAGGAAAGTATGAAAGAAAATCCAATGCAACATTAGCGATGGCTACACTCTATGTCCTGTGTCATTTGTGAACTTTTTGCTTATGTTATACGCTCCTACGTTTCTCAAGTTTTCTACACTGAGCATTTATTATTTGGGGCTCACAAATCGATAAAATATTTTTGTTTTTGTTTTTGTTTTTGTTTTTTGTGGTACACGGGCTTCTCACTGTTGTGGTCTCTCCCGTTGCGGAGCACAGGCTCCGGACGTGCAGGCTCAGCGGCCATGGCTCATGGGCCCAGCCGCTCCGCGGCATGTGGGATCTTCCCAGACCGGGGCACGAACCCGTGTCCCCTGCATCGGCAGGCGGACTCTCAACCACTGCACCACCAGGGAAGCCCCGATAAAATATTTTTAAAGGAACTTTTCTTCCAACCATCTTTCCTCTTTCTAACAATGAAATTCAGCCTTATACAGCCTTGAGTTGTAAGTTGTTTCTAATGACAACAAGTGGATTATAATTCTTTGGTAAAAAGTGGCGACTGTCTATGCCAGCTACATTGATTTCCTATGTGGGAAACATCCAAGTGATAATGCTCATTGGTTTTTCTAGTCAAGCATTTCCAAATATCATTAACCAACTAACTTTATTTAAAGATTTATCACATTAAGTATGACATTTCATTGGTGTCAAGTTAATATTATTTTTTCAAGGCAGAATCTCCAGTGGGCCTTTTTAAAGAATTATCCATCTTAGTGCATTGTTCATGAGATCACATTTTTTAAGAAGCTTCTTTTTTTTCTACATGTATAACTTCCTTTTACTACTTGCAATCAACCAAAAATATACATTAAAAGATATACTTTTTTCTGGAACAGGTCATATTTCTGATGTCCTTAACTGAAGCAACCTGCAAGAGTAAAGAACACTCTTGGGGCTTCCCTGGTGGCACAGTGGTTGAGAATCTGCCTGCTAATGCAGGGGACACGGGTTCGAGCCCTGGTCTGGGAGGATCCCACATGCCGCGGAGCAACTAGGCCCGTGAGCCACAACTACTGAGCCTGCGCGTCTGGAGCCTGTGCTCCGCAAAAAGAGAGGCCACGATAGTGAGAGGCCCGCACACTGCGATGAAGAGTGGCCCCCGCTTGCCACAACTAGTGAAAGCTCTCGCACAGAAACGAAGACCCAACACAGCAAAAATAAAATAATTAATTAATAAACTCCTACCCCCAACATCTTCTTTAAAAAAAAAAAAAAAAAAGAACACTCTTACCAGGGCAGCTTGGATTTGAAGGGATATATATGTTATTTTGCTATTTATAGAAGAAAGAATTTTCTCTTAGCACAACTGGCAAACGAATATTTTCTTGTGTAAATTGTGTGACCTTTCCCTAACACCTGGGATTTAGTTCTATGAATCTGAAAAGCCTAGAAGAACAACTGAAGAAACATGAATAACTAATAAGAACCTGCTGTATAAAAAAATAAAATATTCAAAAGATTTTAAAAAAGAGTGCTATAAGTGTTGAGTCCTGAAAATAATACGGTTGAAAAATAATATATTACTATAATTACTATAAATTACATATTTGCTTTGACTTTGTAATAAACCTGAAACCTAACACTCCAAAAAAAAAAAATCGAATCAGGAACTCCTACTCTGCATCCTTTTCACATATTATCCAATATATATTATTTTATAAATCTATATAAAACATATATATAATTTATATATATTTACACAATTTGTACAAGTACATATACAAATGTATATATATACATTCAGTTGTAAAATGGTATAAAGACATGTAATTTATATGTACATATAAATTATATACTATATACAGTACTTACACAATGTGTATACATATATCAATTTAAATAAATTTAATATAAAATATAAATTGAGTATCAAGTGCATTGTGATTCATTATTAAGAGTTCAAAAAATTTTTTAAATTTTTACTGTAATATAGTTGATTTACAATGTTGTGTTAGATTCAGGTGTACTCAGAATGTTTTTTTTTTTTTTTTTTTGCAGTACGCAGGCCTCTAACTGTTGTGGCCTCTCCCGTTGCACGCTCCGGATGCACGGGCCCAGACGCTCCGCGGCATGTGGGATCTTCCCGGACCGGGACTCGAACCCACGTCCCCTGCACTGGCAGGCAGATTCTTAACCACTGCGCCACCAAGGAAGCCCCTCAGAATGTTTTTAATATGTATTTTTTACTGTACTCTAGGGGAGCAAATATTGCCACCCCCAAATGTCTCCTCGGCATGCGGATTATTGTGAACTGAAAATAATCAAGGCCCCCCAAAAATCAGGAAGAACGTGTGACCTTTCCCTAACTGCCTGAGGAATGGAGACAGAGGACCTGCCCCAGGAAGGGAGCCGTCACCCTAGATAACTGTACTGTGAACTGGGCGTGTAGGTGGGGAGGAACCCAGCAAGGTCTGCCTGTTACAATCCCTCTCTGTGTCCCCCTGTCTCTGCAGGCCCAGCAAACACTTGTTTACAAACACTTGCTTCTCCGTCTCCATGGGAACAGCCTTCCTCCCCTTTGAGGTCCCAAATCACTATCCCAACAGGCTCTTCTGTCTTAACTGAAGATGGTATTTAAGGGGAGGGGTTCAGTCATCTTGGTGAGTGACTCAGTTTTCCCGGGTCTCTCCCATGTGCACGTGTGACTAAACGTTGTGTGATTTTCTCCTGTTCATCTGTCTCACGTCCATTTCATTCTTAGACCAGCCAGAAGAGCCTGGAAAGGTAGAGGGAAATTTCTTCTACCCTGACAGTACCTAGTAATAACTTTAGGACATCCCTGCAACAAACCAAGTGACAGGGATCTTAGGATGTTTTTAGATAAAGGGAGGATAAATCACACAAAAATGAAGGAGGCAACGTGGAAACCCATTCATTCCGGAATAGAATACTGAAAAGTTTATTAACGTTAAAACATAAAGCTATCAAAGCGAACGCAGCTTATTTTATGTCTAAAATGATAAAGTTTAAACGGTGACCTTGATCACATTCCGGTTTGCCAGGGGGACAGGCAGGCATTAAGCTCAAAGAGTTCAAAGCGTAAGGTGATCATCCGAAGTCAATGTGTCTTAGGTTAAGCGTCACAATATTCCGAAGAATGAGATCTAATGGAGGGTGAAATTGTTTCCTGGGGGCAGTGGGCTAAGACGCCCAAGTAAGGCCATTTAAAACAACGGGAACAAGCCCTGGAGAGAACGAGGGGTGAATGACCACTTACGGACAGAAGGGGCAGTTCTGTTCTCTAAATGCCTTGATTAACAAGTCCCAAGCTTTGGGCTATGAAACTGCAGGAAAGGCAGCACACAGACAGAGCAGAGGAGAGATGCCTGGTAACTTCCTTGAAGTCATTACTGACCGGGGTATTATTCGCATCGTCTGAGTCAGAACTATATTCTGAAGCACTATCATCTTCTGAGACACTAGTATATATGGCACTCGGACCATCAGAGAAAGTATCTACCTAAAATTCACCGAAAGATCCTTCTTCACTCAGAATTCCGCGAGGCATCAGTTTTGAAAATTGTACGTTTATGATAGACACAAGGTTGGAACAAAAACCTAACGGAGCAAAATGTGAATGATAACGACAATCATACGTTGTATAATGAACGCTTGATCAACGTTAAGCTCTAGCAACTTCGCACGGTGATGGTAACTGTATCCCTCTCTGAAAACGTACTGATTCATAACGTTCGGGTAACGAAGGACATATTAATACGTCTCCGGTCAATAATGAGATGGAAATATTTGAGATGGAAAGACAACATACAAAAAAGATCCATTTTCTTCTTTTCCCCAGCTTTACTGCGGTATAAAGGACAAATAAAAATTGTGTATATGTTACAGGGCACAAGTGGATGTTTTCATAGACGTATACGCGGGAAATGACCATCACAGTCAAGCTAACTAAAGCATCTGTCTCCTCACGTGGAAAGGAAATGCCACACGTCCACTTTCTCATCCACAATGGCTGGTGAGATTTACTGGCTGCAATTATCACTCTTGAGTATTTTAATATCTGGATTTCTGCCATGCATGGGTTTTTATCATCTTAGCCACAAAGTGGAATCTTATGTTCCCATCCATCCAGTTGGGCTATGGGAACAACTACTTCTCTACTGTCAAGACTTTCATTACATCATACATGATGTTTCTTAGACTTCTATATCTTTTAGCTTTCTGAATATTCATTTTAATGAAAAATGGAGATCTCTCTGTATATAACCTAGTATACATCTACAGTATAAAGTTGTAAAGTCGTACTCATTACTATAATATTTATCAAACACTTGTTAGGTTTGCCATGCCTAAGTAATTTATCTATATTGTTACGTATCTCTCATTACACACCTCTGAGGACAGCAATTGGTTTCTCTATGTCCTGACAGAAGAAAAGAGGTGACGGAGTAATCTAACCACATCACGCAAAATCATCAGGACTGGGGGTGCAACGTTCACAGGCAGAGAATAGCTGGAGATGATATTCTGAATTTAGTACCATCAGTTAGTTGGTAGAAATTCCTGTTGAGAATTGTACCATCTGGACTGTAGATACAGTCTGGAAACCAAGGCATAGTGACTGACAGTGATTCTTGGAAAGAGACCCTGATAACTTAAATATTTCAAGTGTGACAATCTGTGCCATTCGATGAGAGGATTATCCTTCCAGCAGTTCAAGTGGGAAAAAACCTTACTACAAGCTCTTTTGCTAAAGAAGAAATTCTACTCCACTCTGTCAACGCGTAATTTGAAAAAAAAAAAAAATACTGGAGAGCAGTCTTGGTTTAAAATTTAATCCTTGTCATTTTCTAATGAGTACATCTCTGGTTTCGGATCATTTAATTTGTGATGCCCAGGTTCATTTCAATTATAACCTACAACACACTAATAATGATATTTGCCATTTCCATTTCTTGACTTTATAATTATTTATTATTTATGCTGACAAAGCATGCACTGAGTTGCTTGCTTTATTCCCACGTCATTTTCTTCTAATAAGTATCTTATGATGGCGGTTCTGAAATGTCATATTTTACAGGTAAAGTAAACAAAGGCTTGAGCCAAAAGGTTTCATAGAAAGAGCCTGGATTTAAACCTATTTGAGATACGCTATTTCCTCTGAATTCAATTCTACATAATTTATACAGCCTCTTCTCCGATACAAAGCAAGGAGATGACTGATGTTGAAACACAGAAGCAAATGCGATGCATGGGTGAGAGGAAACTGTACCTAATGGAATCTAAAGAACTACAGAGTTCAGTGAAAGAAGTAATAAGTGAACTAGGTTCAATGAAGAAAGTAATAAACATATAGAGATACACTATAATAATAAAATAGAGCTATACACACATAATTAGGAAGTAAAGACGGTGCTGGTCATTTATTGAAATAAATGTCATGGCCCACAGTGTTCAGGTGGATGGTGTAAAATTCTAACGATTAACCCATCAGCGAGCCTAAGAAATTATTTCACTGAGCTAATTTCACTTATATTTGTAAAAAGTGACCATGGAAGAACGGCTACTTCTGAATTTTCAATCACTCCTACGAATTTTTATGTGCCTATTTATTTTAATGCACTTACTGTGTATGTATATCACCATTGGAATAAAAATGCATACCCCACAAATTATCTAAAATTACATTAGATATCTTCACACCGACAACACCCCAAATTAATGCCGATTTCTTCCTCCCTGGGACAAGCTATCGTTGTCTAACTTTCCCAGAAATATCTTATAGCAATCAGTTGTCTCTTTAGGAATTCTTCATTGATTTAAAAAAAAAAAAATTTGTTCCTTCTTTACTTTTCCCCTCTTAAACAAAAAAGGATACTTTATGATTATAAAGACAAATGGCTCAATTCTCAAAGCAATAAATGAATTCAGAAAATACACTTGGGTTAATTATTCTAAATTAGAGAACTTTTTTCCTTTTCAAGATGAAGTAGAAAAACTTATTTTGACAGAAAGAGAGACATATCATCGTGTCAGCCTCTGGCTAAAGTTTTAAGAACTGAACATTTTTATATCTTTAATCCAGATAAGAAAGTAAAAAGAGAATGATCTAAATATCAAAGGATTTAGGCTGACAATCATGACTTTGAATATTTCTAGTAATAATCAACAGAATGCAGAATGCAGAATTGGCTCTTACACTATTAACTGTTATCAGCAGTATATATTTTGACAGCAATTAGACCCTGTTCCCCTGCCCTACACTGTGGGACAGGAAAGTTAGATATTATACAAATTCACGATGCAATTATCTACGTGTCCTTGGTTTTTATCTAAAAAATACTACTTTAAACTTTGTACTTCTTTACTGGAATACTGACAGCCCTGTAACTGGCACTTTCATTGTCGCTCTGTTTTTCTGCATTGTATATTATTAAGTTAATGTGATTCCTATTTATTTTTGTCTATTGTTCAGAAGGTACCTCAGATCACAAAATTCAAACAACTTTTCCTTTTAATGATCTAAAAAGAACTCAATTTAAATGGACATTTCCATTTATCATCCCCAACTTAAATGGGAAATGCATTATTTTCATGAATTTAAATATCTTCACAGTATATACGGAAACAATCCAAGCGAAAGCAGTATTTGATTTCTGACTCCAAAAAGTAAACAGCATTATGCACTGGACCTGGATAATAACAGTATCACTAACATTTCATGGTATGTAAAATTCGATCCATTTCATTTTGACGGGAAATTAACATAGGCTTTTCAACACAGTTTCAGTTATAAAGTGCTCTTTTTTTTTCTGTTTCAATTTAATGATTGTTTTTAAGATACAGAACCTGTCATTGGAAATATGTGCAGTCGACAGCCTAAAATAATGTCAGAATTTCAATTAAGATAAAGCCATCACATTCAAGAACAGGGAACTATCACACAGTTTACTGAAAGCTAGGAGTCAAGTTAAAGGGATGTGAACTGCAGTAGGTCAGAAAACACTGAAGATGCAAGATAACACATCTCTTAAAATGGAAAATTTTTACTTAATGTACTTGTTGGCTTATTTTCTGACCTCTCCCACTGAAATACAATCTCCAAGAATGAAGGGAACTCATAGTATTTATTTCTGTGATCCCCGTTGCTAAGAGAGTGGGTGATGTACTCAAGGCTCCATAAACAATTCTAAGGTGAATGACTAAATTGTTAAAATTACAATGCAATTTACAAAATAGAAATGCCAGTAAGGAATTAACCACCCGGAAAATGAGGGAGCTTTTGTTAGGGCATGGTACAGAAAGCAGCATTTTCTAAAAGCCTACCCTAAGACAGAAGTGATTTAACAGATGCCCAAATCTAACTATGGCTGAAGCAGACTGAAGAGGGTCACCGGGGATATTCTGGTGGTGAAGAGAGAAAGTGGCAACTTTCAAATATGCAAGACAGTATTATTAACTATAGTCACCATGCCGTACATTAGATCCCGAGGACTTAAAACTGGAAGGTTGTGCCTTTTGACCCCCTTCACTCATTTTGACTACCCCTCACCCCCTACCTTTACCAATTGCCCATCTGTTGTCTGTTTCTATAAGCTTATTTTTTTTTAGACTCCACATATAAGAGAGATCATACAGTATTTGTCTTTCTCTTTCTGACTTATTTCACTAAGCATAATACCCTCCAAGTCCATCCCCGTTGCTGCAAATGGCAACATTTCATTCTTTTTTATGGCTGAGTAGTATTCCATTGTATATATGTACCACAACTTCTTTATCCATTCGTCTGTGGATGGGCATTTAGGTTGCTTCCATGACCTGGCTATTGTAAATAGTGCTGTAATGAACATTGGGGTACATGTGTCTTTTTGAATTACAGTTTTCTCAGGGTATAAGCCCAGGAGTGGGATTGCTGGGTCATATGGTAGTTCTAGTTTCAATCTTTTGAGAAACTTCCATACTGTTCTCCATAGTGGCTGCACCAATTTACATTCCCACCAACAGTGCAAGAGGGTTCCCTTTTCTCCACACCCTCTCCAGCATTTATTGTTTGTAGATTTTTTGATGATGGCCATTCTAACAGGTGTGAGGTGATATCCCATTGTGGTTTTGATTTGCATTTCTTACCATTTTTCTCTAAGTCAATTCCTAAGTTGCTGTTTGCTGTATCATCCACTCTTGATATCTTCTGCCTTTCACAAAGTAAATTTCTAAACAAATAACCATTGGTGACTTTTTTTTTTCCTCCTCCGAAATGAACAGAATGAAAAGAAAACAGTAAAAGAGAGCTCCAACAGTGGTGTGAAATGGTACCTCTGATTGACATGAAGCCCATCCTCCCTGGGGAAACAGCTGTCCATCACTGACAGACTGGAAGTTGGTGACACACACCTAACCTCCTGGTTCCCCGGCTGGGGTCATTGTGAGCCACACCTACACTGGATACAAGATTTCCACCGAGAGAGGAGCTCTCCATTTCCCCCAAGTGGTAAAGGACAAGAAAAACGGGCCATTATTGGCTTCACTCGTCCTCCCAATGGGGTTTTCTGGGGTGATCTATCAAAGTCCTTGTGAAACGGATGCCTGGACTCAGGATAGTTTTCTGGGACAAGCAAAATAAGACCTTTTCAAAAGACGGTTGCTTTTTTATATTTGTATTGGCAAAAACCAATACCTCGCTTTCATTTAAGCGTGCTTTGTAGGAATAATAATATATCCCACAATATATAGGATTTTATTTTATGGAACATATAAAACTATATATATATATGACTCATTCATATAAGCAGCAAAAATATTGTTTGACATTCTTTATGATTCATCAACATTTTAGTTGCTAAAATGGGAAATATTGGTTTCTACCTTTGGGGAGACACATTCAGTAAAATAATCCTACTTTTAAAACAGAAATACATGAACAAGTAGATACTTGCAATGTCAGCACACAAATATTCATGAGGAAATAAGTTACCCAATCATGGGAGGATGGCAGTGTTTTCTCAGGGCTACAAACAACTTCTTACGGAATTTTCCTTAAAATATTTTTAGTTTTGTATTCAGAGGGCAGAGTGCTGGGAAAAAATAACACGTGTGGCCTGGTTGTGTGCATTTGTCAAGTCCTGATATAGACAGATAGATAGATATAGATTTTTTTTACATTGATAAATGCATACATATGATATTGTCATTAAAACATCAAAATAGAATAGCTTAGCCGCAAATATTTGAGAAATGTTATTTACAGATGACACGTCAGCCTCTTCAGAATGACCGAGGTTTCCCTAGACTACAGAGCAAAAGTACAGGCACTTGGCTTTAAAGAGGAAGATGCAAATAAGAGACCAGCTTTTGATGTGAAGCAAAATTTGAATATTAAACAGAAGATGATTTTTTTCGAACTGGTAAGGTCTAGTGTGTACATATTCTGCATTTCAGAAAACTATTTTAATTTCTCTGCATTTAAAAAAATACAATGCAAAAAGTAGGTAAATTTTAAAGTCAGATGTGATAGACAGATTAATTATATCATGAAATAATCTTCTGGGAATGTATTTAGGAAAGCAAGCTTCCCCAGGACATTTAGAATAAGATTAAAATGTTCCAAAATACATCTTATGTGAGCACCCTTACACTCATGTAGAAGTTCTGTGTCAATCCTACCAGTTTTGCTGTCCGTTTAAACTACTAG
Organism: Tursiops truncatus; assembly: GCF_011762595.2. Taxonomy (NCBI): domain Eukaryota; kingdom Metazoa; phylum Chordata; class Mammalia; order Artiodactyla; family Delphinidae; genus Tursiops; species Tursiops truncatus. The sequence continues at coordinate 125,806,057 of NC_047055.1, read as the reverse complement.
TTTTTTTGTTTTGTTTTGTTTTTTACACCTAAAGCCATTTCTTTTTAATCGAAGTATAGTTGCTACACAATATTATATAACTTACAGGTGTAGAATACAGTGATTCAATGTTTTTTACAAGTTATACTGCATTTATAGTTGTTATAAAGTATTGGCTGTATTCCCCGTGCTGTACAATATATCTTTGTAGCTTATTTTATACATAATAGTTTGCACCTCTAACGCTCTATCCCTGTCTTGCCCCTCCCCCCCTTCCCACTGGTAACCACGAGTTTGTTTTCTGTATCTGTGAGTTGGCTTCTTTTTTGTTACATTCACTAGTTTTGTTGTATTTTTTAGATTCCACATATAAGTGATATATATGTCTTTTTCTGTCTGCCTTATTTTATTTAGCATAATGCCCTCCAAGTCCATCCATGTTGCTGTAAATGGCAAAATTTTGTTCTTTTTTACAGCTGAGTAGTATTCCATTGTGTATATACCAGATCCTCTTAAAGCAATCACCTGCTGATGGGCACTTAGGTTGCTCCCATGTCCTGGCTATTGTAAACAGTGCTGCTATGAACATAGGGGTGCATGACTCTTTTCTAATCAGTATTAAATACTAGTTTAACTGTTCTGTCACAAATGTATGGCCATTTATTTACTTAGCTAAGATGCTTTGATTGCTTTGATTTGCTTGGTTTCCACAAACTTCCCTTTCTAATGATGCTAAATAATGCTTTTTGTTACAATTTTTCATTAGTAGTTTACTGCTGCTTGACAGCATAAGAATAGATACATACAGTCATGGAGTGCATTTTTCAGCAGTTTCCTTGAAATAATACACAACACAAATTAATATTTCAATTACATCTCAGAGCGCTTATTACTCCATTGATATTGTTTAATGTATCGCTGGGTTTAGTAACCATGTTTCCTGAGGCAAAGTGATTTCCACGCATGAGGATGCTGTTTTCATTTAGCGGTCATTAAGCAGTTACCCAGCTTAAGAAATAAGTAAGTAAAATAAAATAAATTTAAAAAGAAACTAACCAGCTTAGGCAGCAAGTTTTTATCTAATAATCCTTGGGATAAATTAATACATTCATGGGAGCCGATGTCATCCTTTTTACTTTAAAAATTATTCGAAATTTAGATTTCCTTTTACTCAACGAGCGGTTCTCAAAATACGGTCTCTGGGCCAACAAGGTCAGCATCACCTGGACACTCATTTGAAATGCAAATTGTTGGGCACCGCCTTACACCAACTGGCGTTGTTAACTGAGTAGACCATAGAACAGGTCCACCTACTTCAATGAAATTCAGAAAGACTAGGAAGGTTTGAGATCATACACGGTATCTCTGACGTTATCCTAGGGCTTTGCCGCTGCAGGTTAAGTTGCACTGATTTGACGTTTGTCTCATTAGACACGTAAACCCAGGTAATAACCATCGGGATCCCGACACAGCAGAGCAGATCACCCTGCAGCTGTGTCCACGAGCAACCAGCAGTGCATATCACGGGCTTTTACCTTTTGGATAGATTTATATCCCAGGTGATACAAGCAACAGGAATGTTCCGGGAATCAACTCAGTAGCAATGCAAAGGACAATGTGGGAACAGAGGTAATGATTTCAGAATGGCAATGCTTCTCAGTTTTGAGAAGCAGCTGCTTTGCTGTTCTTCTCTCAGAAGCACCCATGCATAACCCATAACCGTGGCGCTGCAGGGCTTCCCACGTGAAAAGTATCTCTTCCTTAAATCTGCATGGCCAAGTGGAGTACCTGCTGTTACTAGTGGGCTCTGTCCAGCTGGCAGACTTTAGCAGGGCTGCTACTGGAAGGCAAGTAGGGTTCAAGGAAATCCAACGCATGCTGGTTAACAGATAGTAAATTCCCATGCCTGCACCTGGTGGAATGGGGTATTTTAACTCTCAATGCCCTCAGTTGATTGTGTTGTTCTTTTGTCAATAACTGGATTCCAGATATTGATGTCACTATGGTCTGAATGTTTGTCTCCCCCGAAAATTCGTGTATTGAAACCCAACCCCAAGGAGATGGTACTGGGAGATGGGGTTTTGGGGAGGTGATGAGGTCACAGGGGTGGAGCCCCCATGAATGGAGTTAGTGCCCTTAGAATAGAGATCCCAGAGAGCTCCCTCACCCCTTCCACATGTAAGGATACAGCAAGAACCAGGAAGCGAGCCCTCAATAGACGCTCCATCTGCTGGTGCCTTGACCTTGGATGTCCAGCCTCCAGGACTGTGAGAGACAAATGTCCATTGTTTAAGGTGCCCATTCTGTGGGACCTTGTTATGGCACCTCCGACAGACTAAGATAGTAAGATCCTCAGCAACTCTGAACTCTGAGGAATTTGTCCCAGTGTCCCCCACCATGGGGAATGCCCTTTGCCCTCTGGCTCACCTTTCTATATCAGGGTGAAACCACAGTGACATTCCAAACCCTGAACACGTCAACGGTTCCAGTCTCTATGCACACCAAGTTGGGGGCTGGAACAAAACTTGTATTCTATGCACACGTGATGATGGTCTTTCACTCAAAAGGCAAACACCACTGGGTGTGCCCTGTCCTTAAAGGTTAGTATAAACAAGAATGCCCACTTCAGGGATTCCTGTCGTGTATTTCCCGTAATCGCTGAGCAGGGCTGCATCTCTCTGTGGTCCCTCACCCGTTTCTCACATCCGAATACATCTCCTTGGCCATCGAGAGAGCTGGTTCTGCTGCTTTGGATTTCAGGCATATTTTACAAACCTTTTACTTTATCTGCACAGAAAACCAGTTTTCTCAAAAGGGTGTAGCTGAGGATTTGCGAGTGAATTTCTTTTTTGTTTGTTTGTTTGTTTTTGTTTGTTTTTTTTTGCGAGTGAATTTCTTACACAAGAAACTGGTGTATTTTACATGTTATCACCCCAAACATTATTCTGGCCATTTTGATAGGAGGTGAGAAAAGACACAGGATAAGCTGCGTATGTTTACAAAAGTAATGCATGTGCTTCTTCAATATGGGTCTAATAAGGGAAATTGTATACGGCAGATATGTACATTAATAAATTAGCAGCCGGAATATTCAAATATCAAAAGTACACAATACATTTTGAAGTAAATCATCCCACCTGTTGACCAGAATTACCTTTTCATTGAAATCACACTGTGGTTTTTGTTAAAGCACTGATTCTCCACAGACCCCCTTAATGTCATATGTTTCATTTTTTTTATGGTGCATACTTACATATACTTCATGTTTTTATTTGTATGCATGAAATGTCATACGAAACACATTCATTTTTACATCCAGATTCACAGGCACTTCCAGTGTTACATGAAAATTCCAAACGATCCTTATGTTTATAATATTTCAGAAAACTATGTTAATGGAAAATCTCTTGCATAAATTATCTTGCTTTTCGCGAAATCTTTATGAAAATAATTCCAAATGAAACTGGGGCTCAAAGATACATTGCAGACCTGATGTTAGCATCATGCATTCGCCCTGATTTCCAAGCATCATTCTGTAAATGGGTTCCATCCAAAATGTTATTATTTTAAGCATGTTCACTGTTCTTGCTGCATCTGAGTTTGAGACCCAGAAAATTACACGCCTTTCGCTAGGGATTTGGAGATTCGAAAATGTTTACATCGGAACCAAAAGTACACAGGGGGAAAATTACCAAAATCACTACCCATCAAAATACAATAATTGAGACAAGACGCCAGTGGGTTGAAAACCGCTGCCTTTCTCTTCTCCTTTCTTCTGATTCGCTCTTTCCAACAGGAACACCTACCCAAACGCACATCTCTCTCCTCTTCTGATGCTTTCAAGCTGTCCAGAATCTAAGCTGACACCTCGGGCTCCGGTGGGACTAGCCTGTGTCAGGCAGCCCTATTCCTCGAAAACTGCCTTCCAGTTCTGAACATGGAGGAGGTCCAGTCACCACGCAAGCTTCTGGCTTCCCAAGAAGCAAGAGGGTCCAGATCTGAAGTGCAGAGGGGAACCCTGGGCAATGGCAGACGGGGACAGGACCCACCTGGGCAGGTGGGTATGCCCTCCTTTCTCCTAACTGGAGACTTGATGGGATATGGATTTGGGGGTGGCTGGAAATACCTGTCTTCTTCCAGAGACGGCCACATGTCCTAATCCCTGGAACCACATGCATGTGTTACCATACATGACGGGAGCGTGGGCAGCCCCTGACCATGCATCTCCACCACGTTGTATAACCTGGGAGTCATCAGACAGCCTCCAGGTACAGCTGCTGGAGTGAGCGTCAGTCTTGGTTTAAGAAGTCACGTTGATTTTGTGCTCGTTGTTGTTTTGGATGGAGGGTGATTTCCCTTCATCTTTATAGGCATTTTAGAGGGGAATTGGAGACACGTGTCAGGAACGGTAAGAAGGTTTTCCTCTCAGTGAGGAAGAGGTGAGAGGTAGGCAGACTTCCTACCCAGAGGGATGATAAGTACCTGTATCTTGATGGTTAGAGGTCTTCTCTGGGGCTGCCCGGCCCTCTGGGTGTGTGCTGTCCACGCGGTCACTGGTTACAGCTGAAAGAGGGCACAGATGCAGGTTTTCTCCTCAGTTTTATCTGCAGAGCCATGTGCTGTCGCCTCAAGGCTTTTTGTGAAGCAACGACCAAAAAGGCACCGTGCAGCTTTGCATTTCCTGGGTGCCCTTCTTCCCAGGCCTTGTGTGCTTCTTGCTGACCACCACCCCTAGGGCTTTTGCCCCTAAAATGCGTCAGCACTTCGATCCGTGTCTTGGGCTCTTCTTGCTTGAAATATTGAACTAAAACAAGGATGAGGCACCTGCAATAAACGCTGTACTTTCTTTCGCCACTTCCCGGGGTCAGTAGATTGGCTTTACTGCACCTCTGGACCCGAGTGTACCCAAGTATGGTTCGGTAACACTGGCACCTCAGTGTTCTTCTATTTAAGATTCAGGGCTGTCGTCTGACGAAAAAATCTATGTGTTCAGAATTTAGGAAGTAGTTAAAGTTGTTGTTATGCCCTAATTATTGTACAGCCCTTTGGACCTTGTTTGATCTGTCACGAGCTATTGAAAAACAGAATTACGTCATGGTTTGTCTCTATCCAATGAACACACCAAAAACGAAAAGGCAGACACAGGTAGAATTAGAACATAAGCAGAATAGGAATTTGGTCGTGGATGCCCTAGAATAGCCAGCATTTCCATTAATGCTGGGATATTCTACCTATATAACAGAACGTAAGGGTTTATGTCCATGTATAACTTTACTTGGAAGTGATCATAGCAGTGTACGATTTTAGAGCCAAAAGGGAATTGTTAGAACACATCCCAACCTCAACAAGAGCCAAGCAAACTAAAGACTGAAGATGTGAACTGCTTGCTTGTGGTCACGGGGCAGCATGAGATCAAGGATGAATGTCTCGGGCTCTTTGCTCTTCCTATACTATGCTGTTCCTGTCCTTTACCTACCACGGGATAAACTTCTTAGTGAGCAAATGATGCTGCTTCCCCCAAATTACTCCTTTCTGTTTCTTCTCAAAAACTAGCACTTTTTCCTCCATGCTTCTCATGCATAGAGACCTGAGTTTTCTCAATTCTAAAATAATAACACCTTTGCCTACAATAGTATAATCTCCTTTTGGTTAATAAAGCATAATAAATCATGCAAGCACATTAAACTGCTGGAGAGAAGTATTACGATTTCAATTCTAGGAATTGAGTCCATACTGATTGCATACGTGAGTACAGTTATGACATGTGGACAGACGCAGTACAGCTGTTCTCTGCTGGAATCGTCCCGTTCTGTTTATCCTTTAAAACCTAATTTATACAGCTCCCTTAGAGCCTAAATTACTCAGTGGAATATGTTAAATGGCATTAACTATAAATTAGGTAGTCCTCCAGAATTGGGGGACATTAGATGTACACAGTGCAATGCTAAGAAAATGGTATCTTAACCCTTTTCTCTGACTGTCAACTTATACTAAATTTGATATAGCATGTAACCATTATTGGATTAGATGCTGTATTTTGCAATTAGTTCTGTTATTGTGGTAAATTTGTATTACCTCTAATTGCAAATGAGTGATTCAAAGTTTCCTATTGATTAGACAATTAAAAATAATTAACGATGGATATTCAGAGCATTATAGAGCTTATCTGCATTATGGAAAGCAGATGCTTCTTCTAGGCTAATATTTTCCTTTATCAAACTGTTATTAAATTCGGTACTCATGACCATTTGAATAATGGTTATGGAGAGATGGTAAGAATTTATGAAAGTCGTTAACATGGGGATTTGTATTCCCAAGAGGAACACAAGCAGCTGGACACCTGCTGAGCTGCTTCCGTTCATACACAGAGATGCACGCGTTTGTTATCTATAGCGTGGACCGTGACTGCTGGTCATGAACCAATAATCACTGGTTGAATCATTTTTGCATCATTAACCACTGTTACGAGACGAAGCACCGTATGTTGTACCCGCCAGGTGCACTAGCAGGATACAAACACAACACCAAAAGGACGTGCTGAGAACAACGTTTTCGTAATTACTTAGAAACAGACAGAAACTACACCTTGAAAGACGACCTGGGTCTTATTCACAACTCTCATGAGACGCTTACTGTATAGATGTGAGCCTCACATTCTTTATCCGAGAGGATGCAAGCTGGTTTGTGGATTTATAGGTTTCAAATATTTTCACATAGACCATGTCATTGGATTCCCCCCACACACGTGCACACAGTACAGATTACCAATATGACCTATTTAAAAAAACACACTAACTCACTGAAAATATAAATATGCATACATAACTATTAAAGTGAGATAAACTCTCTTTTCACAAGTAATATTTAATTTTCACTTTAGGAAATATAGATATAGATAGATGTAGTAGAAGATATACATGATTCACCTAAAAGAAAGGTATAGGTATAAAGGTTATACACTTATCTCTCAAGTAAAACTTTTGCTTTTATATATAGAATGCATGAACAAGAGCCTACTGTAGAGCACAGAGAACTATATTCAATACCCTGTGATAAAACATAACGGAAAAGAATAGTAAAAAAGAATATGTGTGTGTGTCTACATATGCAAATAAAACTGAGTCACTTTATGTCCAGCAGAAATTAACACAACATTGTAAATCAACTCTACTTCAATAAAACAGTCTAGGACAAAGTTTTCTCTGCATGAATTACTTTGGGCACAGAGGAAGTTAAGAGGAAAGTCACTATCGAAGTCTTGTTGTATACGATAAATTTTCTTTTTACCTTGCCTATTTCTTTATCTTACTTTCAGACCGGAGGTTTCACTTGAATTTTCTCTGCACTGCCTGAGCCAGTTTTTTCTTCATGCCTTTTACTCTACAAAAATTATGTCAGCCTCAGAGGTTTGGTCATTGTTCAAAACGTTGCACCCAGCTTTTAAAATATTCACTTTACTTAAACAGCTGGGCCTAAACCTCGAAAAGAAACCTATGAAGAAATTAAGCTTTGACATAACACCTTTTCTTTATCCATTCACCTTTGGGGTTGCTTCCAGCTCTTGGATATTGTAAATAATGGTGCAACGAACACAGGTGTGCAAATACATCTTCAAGATCTTGCTTGAATTCTTTTGCATATATACTCGTAAGTGGGATTGCTGAGTCATATGATAACACAATTTTTAATTTTTCGAGGAAATTCCATACAGTTTTCCATAGAAACTGCACCATTTTACATTCCCACCAACAGTGCACAAGTTTTCCAATTTTGCACCCTTGCCAACATTTGCTATTTTCTGCTTCTTTTGTTTTTGATTATGTTGTGTTTCTAGTAGGCATCCTCATTGGTGTCAGGTGATATCTCATTGTGTGATATCTCGTTAGAGATGTACATTACTCTAATCATTAGTAATAGTAAGCATCTTTTCTCATGCTTATTGGTCACTGTCTTTTGGGGTGAATTGTCTATTTAAGCCCTTCTGCACGTTTTTAATCAATTTACTTGTTTTATTGTTGCTGAGATGTAGAAGTTCCTTATATATATTTTAAATTTTTTTAAATTTTATTTTTTTTTAAATTTAAAAATATTTTTAAAAAATATATTCTTAATTATCACCCCTTATCAGATAGACGATTTGCAATGATGCTCCCGTTTCACAGGTGGCCTTTTCATTCCTGACTGTTTCTTGTGATGTGCTAATGTTTTGTTGTAGTCCCACCTGTCTATTTTTCCTTTTGTTGCCTTTGGTTTTGGCGTCCTATCCAAGAAATTATGTGGCCTTAAAAAGGAAGGAAACCCTGTCAGCTGCTAAAATAAGAATGAACTTCGAGGACATCATGCTAAACAAAATAAGCCAGGGACAAAAGGACACACACTGTGGGACTCCACTTGTATGAAGTATCTAAATAGTTAAAATCATAGACACAGAAAGTAGAAAAGTGTACACCAAGGTCTGGGAGGATGGAGCACGGGAAGCTGGTATTGAATGGCTACAGAGGTTCAGTGTTGCAAGATGAGAAAGTTCCAGAGATCTGTTGAACAACAATATGACTATACTTAACACAATGAACTGTACACTTAAAAATGGCTAGGGTGGTATATTTATTGGGTTTTTTTTGACCATAATACAAAAAGAAATTAAGCTTTAGAAAAAAATTAAAAAGAAAGCACACGAAGAAAACTTTGGAAATAGAGTGTGCTCCCTTTCTGCATTCCTGCTGGACGCAGAGGGTTAACCATCACACACATAAAATACAAAGCATACAGACCATCGTAATGGGACCATTTTGAAGGGCATTCCTAGGAAATATGATATCGAGGCACTTTTAAGGCAGTTACACTACCCTATTACGGCTTATGAAGATTGCCAAAGCAATAGTTAGAACATCAGAGAACAATATGTTCAATGAAATCGCTTTCTTTATGAATAGCCCAGCTCCGTCTCTTAGAGAAAACCTCGAAGAACTGAGTGGCTTATACGGCAGTTACGATAGTCCCATTGTTCTATTAAAGAGCAATCATTTGATATTAAGTTGGCTATTAACAGACATTAATTTGTGCCTTTAGATTACTAGTGGCTGAGATAATTCATCATTAAAATAATTCACTCTCATAGAGAGTGTTAATTGATGTACAGATTTCATCGTCCCACTTTTTTAAAAATTGAAGTATAGTTGATTAACAATGTGCTAGTTTCAGGTCTACAGCAAAGTGATTCAGTGATCATATATATATATTGTATATATGCAAATATATAATATATATATATTCTTTTTCAGATTCTTTTCCCTTGTAGGTTATTACAAAATATCGAGTAGAGTTCCCTGTGCTGTACAGTAGGTCCTTGTTGTTCATCTATTTTATATGTAATACTGTGTACCTCTTAATCTCAAACTCCTCATTTATCCCTCCCCCCACCCCCGCTTTCCCCTTTGGTAACCGTTAAGTTTGTTTTCTATGTCTGTGGGTCTATTTCTGTTTTGTACATAAGTTCTTTTGTATCATTTTTTTTTTAGATTCCATATATAAGCTATATCGTGTTATTTGTCTTTCTCTTTCTGACTTACTTCACTTAGTATAATAATCTCTAGGTCCAGATATGGGAACATATGTATATGTATAACTGATTCACTTTGTTATAAAGCAGAAACTAACACACCATTGTAAGGCAATTATACTCCAATAAAGATGTAAAAAATATATATAATAATAATCTCTAGGTCCATCCACGTGCTGCAAATGGTATTATTTTATCCTTTTTTATGGCTAATATTCCACTGTATATAGGTACCACATCTTCCTCACCCATTCATCTGTCGATGGACATTTAGGTTGCTTCCGTGAACTGGCTATTGTAAATAGTGTGGCTATGAACAGCAGGGTGCGTGGATCTTTTCAAAGTCGAGTTTCCTCTTGATATGTGCCCAGGAGTGGAATATGACGTCCCACTTCTTTTAAAATCTTTTAAATGCCTTCAATCTTAAGGCTACTATTCTATGACAAACTTATTCTGTAATAGAGATAGAAATAAGCAAACATACATATGCAGAAATGTGTGTTGGGTGAGTGTGTGCGCTGAAGGTGTGAGTTACACAATTAGACACATTTCCGCAGTGACTTATTGTACTTTATACTCTTTAAATAATCACCATGGTGTATGTTATAAGAATTTACAAAGCACAGAGACATATTTATTGAATCTTCAGACACCGGTGATACATAAACCCACACTGTGCTCTTTATCAAATGCCAACATTCCACGTCTGAGTAATGGATATAGAATCAGGAGAAATCAAGTCAGGAAGAACACTGAAAAATAAAATAAAACACATATGTGTTTGCTCTTATTTGGTGCTAGGTTAAGACATATCTTTGAAGATTATAGGAGGCGGTGACCCCAAAATTAACGGTAGGTGCATGAAGAGGCATCTCAGTGTTGACTAAATTTCATAATTGTACACAATCATTTGATGGGATGCTAATCTCTCACATTTTTAAAGTACAGATTTTTGTGCAGTTCCTAAAACTAAGGTGACGTTTGAGATTTCTCTGTCCACTTTAAAATTTTAAAGCACAATTCTGCAGTTGGTTATATTCATTTAACCAAGAGGGAGTTTGATCCAGATGAACTAATTGAGTCGGTTTATGAAAATCACTGAGTGGTACAGCCAGAATTGCAGCCATGCCATTTTTGCTAAATGCTATCCAAACTCCAGAAGTCAAGTAAGTTAGTTATAGCTCATAAAGTGTCCTTGATGGTTGAAGACAATCCCCCAGAACTGCCCTCTCTAAGGAAAGAATGAAATGACTCAAGGTGGTAGAGCGTTGAACAACTCGATTTTTACACATGGAAAAGAAACATAACAGAAATTGAGGCATTCTTGAATAGTCCAGACTCTTCAAAAAACAATGGAATAGATTAGCAATGAATTTAATGAACCAAATCCTGTTTGTTCTTTCTTTTCTTTAATATACTACTTGCTATGAATGGGGTTCATTGACAGACCTTGAAATGTCAATATAAAAATCACGGGTGGAAAACAGGACTTAACAGTTTTCTTTAACACCTTTGAATTTTTGATGAATGATCAATTTTAAGGCTGCCTGAAAACATCTGTAAGTTCACATTTGTAATGCCTACAGAAGACATGGCTAACTAGGGTTTCAGAAGATGATTTCTAAAAAGTGTCCCCAGTAAATGTCTGAGGTTCCAGCCACAAGGAGCATTCTGAAAGCCTAAGATGGTCTTCAGTCAAGGATAAGGGCTGTGGGTTGGCAACAGCACCAGACTGGATGTTTTCCCTTTTTCAGAACACACAGGTTCACTCTATTATGAATTCCATAGAGACATCCAGTAAAATGAAAACCATATGAAGGATTACGGACATATACCTTTATTACTCAAATTCTCTGCAACTTCCCCCTGGGATATAAAGTAATTCTGACATTCAAGTTAATTCATAACATTGCTGAATATGAAAACTGAATGTCGACATTCCACTTGGAATCTCCCTTTATTAAATTCATATTGTATGTCAGGCTCCCGATTGAATATTTCTACACAATTGGTCTAAATCGATTTCCACAGCCATTTTTGGAGCAAGTGCTATGATGTCTGATATGCTGACAGGAAGACTAAAAGACCGAAAGATCCCAGAACTTATCCCATTATACACACCTAGAAGGTTTTAAGGCTGGTTGTCAATACAGGTTCAAAGAATTCCATGGTAGAGTGTTCTCTTTCGACGACGCCGTATTCAAACCAAGTTTTAGCCGTAACATCCCGAACAGCCTAAGTTCCTTAATCATTTCCAAATTCCCACCTACTCTTGTCGTGTTCATTCTTGCTTCTGCTGCTGTTGGTCTGCTGCATTTGGACTCCTCTCTTCGGATAAAAACCTTACCAGGAGCCATGATGCATCTCCGTTTCAGACTCTTGTCAATATTAACTGTCATCTTTACGGTCACACTGAAGATTGCACGGTGTTCTTCCCAGCAGTTGCCAAAGAAGGCATCCTTTCATATCCTGTAAATGGTCTCCGAGGTTGTTTCTCCAACAGAAATAGAGAATTTTCTCTTTTTCCATCAAAGACACTGAAGAGTGCATTAAAAATGTTCACATATTTTGCAAAAATTCAGGCTGGAAGATTTGAATATTATGATGGTCTTGGAAATGATCAAATTGCCAAAGGCATTGGCAGATTGAATGTTGCAAGGTGATTTGGCCCTCTTTGATAAAAACAACAACAGGGCTTCCCTGGTGGCGCAGTGGTTGAGAATCTGCCTGCTAATGCAGGGGACACGGGTTCGATCCCTGGTCTGGGAAGATCCCACATGCCGCGGAGCAACTGGGCCCGTGAGCCACAACTACTGAGCCTGCGCGTCTGGAGCCTGTGCTCCACAACAAGAGAGGCCATGACAGTGAGAGGCCTGCGCACCGCGATGAAGAGTGGCCCCCGCTTGCCACAACTAGAGAAAGCCCTCGCACAGAAACGAAGACCCAACACAGCCAAAAATAAATAAATAAATTAAAGTATCCTTAATTAAAAAAAAAAATTTTAAAAACAAAAACAAACAAAAAAACAACAACAACAAAAACCCATAAAAACTTTTTATCAGCCAACCCTCTCAGAGGAAGACGTCTCTACGTAGAGTCATGAGGAAAGCAAAGCACTTGAAGTATTTCTGTCCACTGTCTGGTCTGATTCCTTACTCTGGAACTGTGCATTATTTCTTTGATCTGTAGATAAATACCAGCAGCCTCTGTACTGTTGAAAGTAATTTTTTTTTAGCTTTATTCATTTATTTCTCAAGCAGTGATTATGTAGAATCTCTGGCATGTTCACTGTCAGCTATAAATCTGGTATTCTGAGTTTGGTGGATTCAAGGCGTTCTTTGGTATTTCACACACAAGGGGAAAACCCTTTTTTGTTCATCTTGAAAACATCAAAATGGTAGTCTTAGGTCAGAAATTGCAGTCTTTCAATACAAGTAACAATCACCAAAAAACCTGTGGATTCCACCTACTAAAAATGTAATCTGAATGTGGATTAATATCTCTGCTGAGAAGTGACGGTTTTCCTATTAGCTCTATGGACAGCGACATAATCGATTAGAATACATTTGGTTTCTTTCCAGATTGATTTAGGAGAAGACTATGCTCGTTTTCTACTTTGCATGTTTCAAGATATAATTATAAAGTTCTCTGTATGATTTGAGGAAGGAAAATGACAAACCTCAAATATTTCATTCTGTCTTTAAGAACATCAATCTGGGAGTCTTTGAATTTACGTTCAACTGCTTCCCCAAAGGGATATGTGAGTTACACTGAAACTCAGGGTTCAGCATGTTTCCTGCACAGTTTATTCACAGCCTGACCAACGAATGATCAATGTTGAATGAATTTTACATATGAAATATGCATTTGCAGAAAACAAAGATATAACCAAAACCCCCGTCTTTCTCCTAATTCGCTCGCGAGGCTACGCATGGATTCTAAGGCAAGATCTACAGAGCCACAAAGAAACCAAGAACGTAAACAAAGGATGTGCTGAATCGAGTCTGCACCCCGTGACTTAACAAAGCAAAGGAAGATGAAGCTCTGTCCCAGAAAGCTCTGGGTGGATGAAGAGACCAACTGCTTTCCACTGAGATAGAGTAAAAAGAACACACAGACTGATGCTTTAAAGACATGATTCAAAATGTGCAGGGGGTTGTGTTTAGTGAATGTTATTTTTCAACACAATACTGTAAATAAAAAGTATCCCTAGAGGTAAGTGAATAGGAAAATGGACGTCACAGCAAACTAAAAAATTCTGGGGGATTGAATGCAAGGATTATCCTATACCACAAGAAAAAATATATATAATTAACAACAACAGCATTTAAGGAGTTTCAGCCCTAAAGTTATTTTCTGAGCTAATTTAAACTACTATAATTAAAAATATTCTGGGCTTCCCTGGTGGCGCAGTGGTTGAGAGTCCGCCTGCCGATGCAGGGGACACGGGTTCGTGCCCCGGTCTGGGAAGATCCCACATGACGCAGAGCGGCTGGGCCCGTGAGCCATGGCCGCTGAGCCTGCGCGTCCAGAGCCTGTGCTCCGCAATGGGAGAGGCCACAACAGTGAGAGGCCCGCGTACCGCAAAAAAAAAAAAAAAAAAATATGATTTTAAACATCACTGAATTAATTGAAAGGAATCCATTGATGACACCTGATTTATTGGACTGGACCATCAAATATGAACGTATCTCAATAAAGAGAGAATGAAAAAGTGGAGAATGATACATCTCACTCAATGGATAAGGCTACAGTCTTTGAATGAGTTTTCCAACTGCCAAAAGAGAATTCTTGAAAGAAGAACTATATACCTCAAGAGAAATTATAATAATGGACAGACTTGAGTGCCCAAAACTGACTCAGTGAACATTTAGGAATTAGCAGAACATTTAGAAAGGAAGTTAATAATTATAAAACTAATTTTATTGATGGAAAAGAGAGTAGGGGCTGATAATTTTACAGAAATTCCAACTACATGTAATAAATAATTGGATGATTTTTGTAAACAGTATTTGAAAATGTACTTGCAGAGGGGAGCAGTCTTATTATCATGGGATAGAACATAATGGGAGAACTTACAAATTGGCAAAGTGGGGGGGGTATGGAACGAATAGTAACTGAATCAGAGCAACAAAATAGAAGAGGAGAACTTCTGATTAAATATGGCAGATTTTTTCACAACCAAAAGTCCAAAAGAGCTAAAATTACAGTGAAGGAATCAGTAAAGGCATCAAACCACATGGGCAAAGGATATTGTCTATAACATCAGATAAAAATATGACGAAATATTTCCAAGCATGGTATGACTTAAGAAATCATGCCTTTCTCAGAAATGAAAGACAGTCTGTCCAGAAAAAAAAAAAAAGGTTTAAATCCTCAGCACAGTAAATAAACTCATACCAATATATCATGATTCATTCTGAGGACAAAGCAAGATTATTAAAGCTAGCAGGGGGGAAAAATGGTTGACATAAAAGGATTGTACAGCCCAACATCACTGTGCCTTGGACGAACATCACAGAAAGTCAGAAAGAAAAGAGTTCACATTTCTGAGGACTTTCATGCCAAACTCGAAATTTCTACCTGCCTTGAATGATACTAAATACAATAGCTGATCAGGGTGTGGTTAATTGAAGAATCTAGTAAATATACCTTCATGTTGAAACAGTAATTATAATATTAGGAATCAATCTAAGATCAATACTCTTTATCATCTCAAAAGAAAGGATCTTGGCACAAAGATTTAAAGTTGGTTACATTTCCTGAAAAGGGTTCCCAGACTCAACAGAAAAAAAAAAAAAAGGCTAAATTGAAAAGTGCATCCAAATAACAGGTTCTCGAGTCACTGGTTCTTTTCTGTGGTCATTTCTTGCAAAACGATTAGCTAAATTACTAATTACCATATCAGTAATTTATTATTAATATATGAAGAAGACATGATTCAAGTGCTTTTAGATTTGATGCTGTGTGTTTATTACACAGCATGTAATATGATTTGAATTAATTTAATTGTGGAAATTGTTTCCGTAATATATCTCTAGCACAACAACCTCTAAAGAATGTCTGAGAGAGAAACGACTGGTCGTGCGAACTCATGGTAATAATATTTTTATATGCATGTACAAACAGCTGGAAGAATGAGTTTATGATCCAATTCACAGTAGGGTTCCAGTTTATAAATTCATGTAATATCTATATATTTGTGTTGAACAAAGAAACACGAATCTTCCTTGCATCATCATGCTCAGTTAAATGCAGATTACATCTTGTTTGTGGTTATGAAGAAGTCAAAAATATTCCCTCCAGTAAAATACATGTGGCAAAAGTCACGTAAAGCGAACTCATCAACACGCCTCACTTGGAGATTCCTTAAAAAGAACAATTACCATCTCAAAGCTCATTTACAACACTGGTGTTCTAGGTAACTTACGCAAAGTCTTTTCTATTTTCTTGCCTCCACTGAAGTACAATGCTTTAGCTTTTTCTAAGATATGGTTCTGTTATTACATTATTTTTTTCTAATGTGGAATATTAAAATTCTCAAACACAACAGGAAAGCTGGAAGAACAGTACAGTGAAGCACACTGAACATCTGCAGAGAAGGACATTTTTCTTCAGTACATTTATGACATCGCTATCGATGAATTCACGCCTCTTTCTGTTCTTATATATATTTCTAAATATGTATTTAGAAATACATCAATGATTTAAAAAAATCAATTATATTATCAATATTTGTTTATGGGTACACAATTCTGAGTGTACCTGTCTATGGGTCAGGTACAAAGGTGTACACCTGTAGAATTAAACAAAGGTGTATACCTGTATAATTAAACTTCTGTCAAGATGCAGAATTCACCCTCACTCAGTTCCTTCACGGAATTCCCAATCAATTCACATCCCCACCCAGCTGGACAATAGCGTTCTGACTTTTTAAACCACAGGATTATTTTGCTTTTTCTCAAAGTTCATATAAATGGTAAAATAAGAGTTTGGGTTTTGGTGTCTTGTTTCTTCCTTTCAGTATCTTTTTTTTTTTTTTTAATTCATCCATGTGATTTTGTGTATCGGTAGTCCGTATCTTTTTATTACTAAGTAGTAGTCCATCGTATAAATATACCACCTTTTTTTTTTTTCACTCATCTCCCTATCTGTGAACACCTGGAATATTGAGCTATTATGAATAAACCTGCTACGAGCATTCTTGGACAAATATTTGGTGGATATATTTTCATCTTTTCTTATGCAAATATTTAGGAGTAGGGCTAATTGGTCTTAGGGTACGTATGTTTATAGAATTATAGGAAACCGCCAATTTCTATCATTAAAATGTAAAAATTACTTTGTAACTTAATGTGTTTATGTTACTTTATTATTGTACACAGGATTCTTTCAAGTTATATGTTGCACAATTTCTTGTTACTTTTTAAATTATTTTTTATTTTTAATAGAATTTTAATCTTGTTACTTTTTTAATATCCACAGTCCTCTTTGTCTTTTACTAGGAAATTCATTGTGACAGCTTGCTGGTTACTTCACAACGTGGATAAATTTTAATTAACTTTCTGTTTTGTTTACACACTTTCATCCAGTTTTATTTCATGAGACATAATTTTATACACAAGCCAGTTTAATGCTTTATACATCAGGGGACATATCAAGTTCATTTTGTTATTGAAAAAGGATATTAAGCTTTCAAACTTACTACAGACAGCCTCACTTGCATTTGTTCTGTGATATCCTCTACGGAACTACCTTAGTCTTGACAACGCTTTAATGTAACAATATTTGGAAGTATTCATCCTAGAGCTCCTGCACTGATTCTCCCACATTGAAGGTAAAGCTTCTCCAAGACACAATTCTGGAATGTTCTCAGCCTGCAGACCAGGACTTTTATAAAGTGTGTGTGTGTGTAAGACAGAAAGAGCCAGATTCCCATTTGAGGGAGTGGTGATGGCTTTCTGACGTTAGAAAGTTTCTCTTACACATCCTTATGTTGCCAAGGCTTTGCACACTGCCTGGCTGGTTTGATAATTATCTCTAAAAACCATATGCTAGTGTGACATACCTACGCCTTCAAATCAGTGTCTTCTTGAAAGACCAAGTGAAGGTGGCATCACCGTCATTCTTCATCATCGTTCAAGAAGCATGGAGAAGCCTACTCTCCCCCCTTCGCCCTCCCCTACCTCCTCTGTTCTCTTGTCCTCTTCCGTGTGGAGGACAGTGTTTAGCACGTGATTCTGCAGCTTCTCCTGTCATTTCATGGAAGCCTGGAGATCTGACCCTTCGACAACATCCTCTGCATCCTTAAAGACAGGAACTGTTGGGGTTTTATGTAGGATGAATCCAGGATAAATGAGCGTCCAGCTGAGGACCATGGAGCAAGGACCTCTTGATGAGATCAAGTCCTGGGTGGCTGTCTGGATGGGCTGACCCTACAACTGCAGGCGATCACTCGACCCCTGAGAAGACCCCATGTCCATGCTGACATATGACAGGTGGTTCCTTCCCCGATTTGAGGCTGTCTTTTCCTGATCAGCATGGTCCTTTGTGAAGACACGTGTCCCAGACGTGGAATGAGGCGATGTTGGGAGCTCTGTTGATTCTCTGCATGGTGTCTGCTGCTTGCCCTTTAACTCACCAGACACTTGGCGTGTCAGTGTTTGGCCGTCATAGGACCCAAGAAGACTGCTGTTCCACTCAAGTGGGTCTGACACCACAGCAGCAAGTTCTAAAACATTAATCAATACTACAGATATTATCATGTGCGGGAGCTACGGATAAGGAAAAAGTACAGAATACATGAAAGGCATTGAAGTCTTATCAGCATGGGTCCCAGGTCATTAAGGTAGCAAAAGATTATTTTTTTAAATGGAAGTATAAAATGGTTCATTTTTCCTGTGCTTACTTTTAGGTATATGGATTTTAAAAAGCAGTGATAAATGGCAAAGCCCGCCACCTCCAGAAGGATGTGCGGTCTACGATTCAATGACCAAGCTGCGGACGTCTGCCCTCTGTGGCCCTCTGGTTCTGAGGCTGGCAGAGCCGCTGAATATCCCGCACATCCCTGGAACCTGGGACCCTTCCCCCAGAAGATGCTCAAATGCACACAGTGTCCACAGAGTTACGTTGCACGCGGACACCCGTCTCTCCTGCTCTCAACCCTCCAAGACTCAGAACTTTTCGGCTTCCTTACAACAGAGCCAGATACAAGACACTGTGGCAAAAAGGAAACACTTGCTGAAAATTTCGTGGGGCGATGGAATTGAGACTGCAGATTGCACTTCCCCATGCGATTCTTTCTGAAGCATGCCTGATGTCCTCGTTTATTTCCAAAGGAACTTCCTGTTTCCATATTTCTTCCTCTTTCCCCTCAACACTACCCTGCTCAGCCCCCCTTCCTGACTCAGTGTTTCTGCTACAGCAGTCAGCTCCCACCTGTGCTGTAAGCAAGTTACAAAGTATCTGCTGAAATCAGTATAGATGTCTTTTTTGGTGGAGATTTTATGACACGTACTCAAACTATCACCTACAAATACATCACCTGTACATTTTGGGTTTTACAGATCTGACAGGAACTGCTGGACCAGCTATTTAGGAACCTTTGGGAAATTTTATGATATCAACTCTGGTTAAATGACTAAAGATGCAGTGATGCTGCTTCTATGCCATCTCATGCTGAGGTGTGCAAAGAGCAGACGCACGCACTCCCTCGAATTTCACTAAGAGTTTGGAGACTTCCCCATGTTTGCTTCTATACTCCAGGACAAGAGAAAATTTGAATAAAAACACTTAATGGTGAGGACCAAAGGGTCCATGGCGATGTCTTTTATTCTCTCAAGCTTTCAAGTTAAAGATGAGAGTGATGGAGAATTTTAGAAAGAGCATAGTTTCAGGAGGCCATGAGGTATGTAGTCAGAATCCACACCATCGGCTTTTCTGTAGCAACTAAATAAACAAAGAGTATGTGTATGTTTATCAATATGGTAAATAGTATTAATATATGTATTCCTTACTTCTCATTGTATTTCATGGAAAATGATGTTAAATATCACGTGATACTGAGTTTAATTTTTCCATTGTGATATTTAAAGAACAAAAATATTTTTCCTCCGATGTCTCCCTTTATAACCCATTACTTAGAATTAGAAGGTAGTTCCCACCCCTTACCCCTCCCCCCCCCAAAAAAATTCCCATCTCTACGATCTGGCTTGATCTTGCTGAACTTGAGTTATACTTGGAAATCGAAATATTGCCAAATGTTCTCTCTTTAATAACATAGTTTTCAAGGGGTTTGTTGTAGAACTGAAGGTAAAACAGAAATTCTGGAAAGATATATGAGTCTAACCCATGCTACCTTTATGAAACCGTTTGACACTCAGCAATTGAAGTTCAGAATTGGGGCTCCTGGAGGATAATCGGAGAGGACTGAAAGGCTGGAGGATGGATTGGGCTTCTTTTTTTTTTTTTTTGCGGGCCTCTCACTGCTGCGGCCTCTCCCGTTGCGGAGCACAGGCTCCGGACGCGCAGGCTCAGCGGCCATGGCTCACGGGCCCAGCCGCTCCGCGGTATGTGGGATCTTCCCAGACCGGGGCACAAACCCATGTCCCCTGCATCGGCAGGCGGACTCTCAACCACTGCGCCACCAGGGAAGCCCTGGATTGGGCTTTTTATACTTGTTAGGAAGGTTTATGTTCAAATTCTGTTCTTTAGGTAATACACACTGAAAGTGGGTATGATGTGTGGGAAAATGTGGAAACACGAGACGGAGGAGGAATTATTGCCAAAATCATAAAACTCAACAAAGATGGCTGTTAAACTGTATGTAGTGATTAAACTGGAGAACATTATGAGAGCTCAATGCAGAGCTTACGTTTTAGCCAGTGGCGTATCTACTGCAAATGGTTCGACAGAAATGTCCACCTTGTTTCAACTGGTCTGCATTAGATCACCTCCACGTACACAAACCAGGGACTGGGCTTGAACTATATCCCCCCAAAAGTCATGCATTTAAGCCCTACGCCCCAGGACCTCAAATGTGGCTGGATTTGGACCTGGGGTCTTTAAAGAGGGGATGAAGGTAAAATGAGGTCATTAGGGTGGGTCCTGATCCCATAGGATGGGTGGGTGTCCTTGTAAGAAGACGAGGTAAGGACACAGACACACACAGAGAGATGACCCCGGGAGGACACAGGGAGGAGACGGCCATCTACACACCCAGGAGAGAGGCCTCAGGAAGAACCAGCCCTGCCCACACCTGGATCTCAGATTCCAGCCTCCGGGACTGGGGGAGACAAATGTTTGCTGTTTAAGTGCCCCCCAGTCTGGGGCACTTTGTTACGGCATCTGGGCAAACTCATGCAGCCGGTTTCTAACTTCCATTATTACTTCATTACCAGCTTTCACAGACATTGGTCTACCGTTGATGGCTCCCTATAAAATCAGTTTAGTGAAATGTACTGAAGGAAAACACACAAAGACAACAGAGCCACGTCCACAAAAACTCTGAGGAACACGCATTGCCCACCCTCCCATGTCTGCTGAGCTCAGTGGATTTATTTCAAGCGTTCAGCTGACCCACACTTTCTTTCTTTGGATTTAATTAACTTAGCACAGCAGTGATCAACAGATAAACCATGAGCCGGTAGCTCAGGGACGGGTGTGTGTTTCTGTTATGTGTGCTCAAGTCACATGGACAATTTTTACTTCTTCAGGGCACACCGAGGAGATTTCTGTGGCTATACACCAGTTTTCTTCCTACAGTCAAACCACACAGAACATGTGAACCTGGCCAAGTGCTGAGTCAGAGAGGCGAGGCCATTGTTGTTTATTGGGTTGGCCAAGATGTTCGTTCGGGTGTTTCCATAACATCTTATGCCATAATAATATCTAGGGATAAAATTTTCAGTAGGGAATGCATGACCCAACCCTCTCCCTGTCGAACATTTTGCCCAATCCAAATTTAACACTCACAACTCAGATTATAAGAACGTTAAATTCTTTTCCATGATTTAAATCCTGAAATTCCAGATTTCAAAAACTGTTTCTATTCTTAGTGGAGAAAAGTTAATATTAATAAAAGATTATCGGAAACTCTAGGTTATAAAAAACAGCCTTTGAACCCTTCCAAATGGGTGAATAACCTGACTTTTTTTTTTGTCACCCTCCACGTCTAAATACATGCCACGTCACAATTCTTAGCTTCAGGAAAAGGTTGAGAAAACGATTTTTCATAAAGAATGTCTAAGGATATGCAGATTGACTTCCTTTGCCCTATAGCATCACCACTGCAGTAGCAAACTCATCATCTTCCCACCTTGTTATTTCTTTAGTGATAACCTGAAAGTTGTACTGAAAAAGGACGTGATGGAATACAGACATATTGTATTTTTTTGTCCTATTTACTCATTTAGTCTTTTTTTTTCCCTTTTCTCTCTTCATCTTCCCAAATTTATTGTAAATGCTTCCCTTCTATCATGAGCGAAACGTGGAAATAAGGGTGTGAGTGGAAGAAACCAACTGGCCGACTAAGATAACGTTTCCTCTGTGTCCATATATTGAATAGTTGATGAATTCACGTAGCTGCATAAGTGAATTTGTGTTGCCTTTGCCACAGCATCTAGGGATATCATTTTCAGTAGGGAATGCATGACCCAGCCCTCTCCCTGTAGCAGCTCTGTGTTAATCCAAGCGTGGTCTGCAGTGCAGCAGATGAATGAACCTGGGGAAGTTTAGAAGTTAAACTGTATGGACCCCACCCTGGACCTTTTGAATCAGAAGCTTTTGCAAGAATCTGTGTGTTAACAAGCTTTCCATAGCATTCCTGACAACCACTGTTCTAGTGGGTTATCTACAAAATGAAAGGGTATATACAAAGCAAGAGTGGCCCTCATCAAAAAGTCTACAAACAATAAATGCTGGAGAGGGTGTGGAGACAAGGGAGCCCTCCTGCACTGCTGGTGGGAATGTAAGTTGGTGCAGCCATTATGGAGAACAGTATGGAAGTTCCTCAAAAAACTAAAAATAGAGCTACCATATAATCCAGAAATCCCACTCCTGGGCATATATTGGGTTGGCGAAAAGGCTCGTTCAGGTTTTTCCGTAACATCTCATAGAAAAACCCGAATGAACCTTTTGGCCAACCCATTATCTGCAGAAAACCGTAATTCAAAAAGCTACATGCACCCCAAAGTTCATAGCAGCACTATTTACAGTAGCCAAGACATGGAAGCAATCTAAGTGTCCATCGACAGATGAATGGATAAAGAAGATATGGTACATATATATAATGAATATTAGCCATAAAAAGAATGAAATAATGCCATTTGTAGCAACATGGATGGACCTAGAGATTACCATACTAAGTGAAGTTAAGTCAGAAAGAGAAAGACAAATACCATATGATGTCACTTATATGGGGAATCTAACAAAAATTAAGGAAATGAACTTATTTATAAAACAGAAACAGACTCACAGACATAGAAAACAAACTTATGGTTATCAAAGGGGAAGGGGGCGTGGATAAATTAGGAATTTGGGAGTAACATATACATACTACTATATATAAAATAGATAACCAACAAGGACCCTGTATAGCACAGGGAACTCTACTCAATATTTTGTAATAACCTATATGGGGAAATAATATGAAAAAAAAAGATACATATATATGTATAAAGGAGTTACTTTGCTGTACCCCTGAAACACATTATAAATCAATGATACTTCAATTTAAAAAAAGTTTTAAAAAACCCATAATGCCTGGCATGCAGCAGACGCTCAATAAATGTTTTACTAATATCCAAAAAAATATACTGTAGATAAGAGAAGGAAAATCTTAAACAGACTTGGCAAGGCTCTCCCCAGACAGGTCCATCAAATTTGAGACCAAACTCATTGGTTAGATATTAACCAGGTGAGGGAGGGAAAGTATCTTAAGAGGGCTGACAATTTGGAGTTAAAGTCTGCTGGTTTAGCCGCACCATCCTACAAACACTACACACTTTCACTTAAGCTGTATTTGATAAGTGAGTTCAAATTGCTCACCCTCTACCTTAATAAAATATAGACAGTGCATATAGCATAGGACGTCACTATGGAGACGGTACAAAAGTGCTCACCTGCGTACTCTTCCTAGTGCAAGTTGAAAGCTAAGAGAGAGGAAGTTGCAGGGATGTCGCCTGGCTTCCTGCCTCACTGTAGGTATCAACGTAACTAAACAGCTTCCACTGTTTGATAGAAATCATACGCTGGAAATAGTAGGAGATGAAACAGAACCGCTTACACGTTCAGAAAGAACACTCAAGGTTAAAACCCGTGAACTTCACCAGGTGTACTCCTAAGTCCCCGTGCACCCACGGAGCATTAATTAGTGCAGGAAGATGGCAGGACATCTTTGAATTTACTCACTAGTGTGTCTGAAAGGGTAGCTAGTTTGGAAAATAGAGGAAGAAGCACTATCTGGAAAAATTCAAAACAGGAACTGCAACAGTTGGATGTAGAAAGGATAGCTGGATTCAAATATTAAAACAGTTGTAACCAGGAGACCTTTACTGACAATTTCTCATGTAGAAAACATGACTCCGAGCTTACTATAAATATCTGGAGGGATAATCTAGCTAAATGTACTCATCGGCGTGCATATTTAATTCTTTGTCAATAAACTGTAACGTTTTAAGGACTGTGACAGGTCCTTGGAGTAATGCCATGCATTTTCTTTTCATGTACTTTAGTATACGAATGGGTGGCTATACGGACGTATCCTTAAAAGCCACGAGGCTGAGCTTCCGCAATGGCTTATGTCATCACCAGCAATCACTAGGTAAACATCCACTCACTGGGGAGAACATGACCATCTGACACACAGATAAATTTAGGGATCTTAAGAAATCCATGCGTACGTTCTACATAGAGACTTTCCTATTTGGGATAAGAATTTAAGTTTTTATAAAGATTTTTATTCAAAAGTCCATGGGTGATTTGACCCTTGGCCAAGTTCTGCCAAAAAAGAAGCCCGACGTCTACTTTATGGTAACATTCCTTACTATTGGCTTGGCCGAAAAGTTCACTCTGGTTTTTCCGTAACATCTTATGGAGAAACCCGAACGAACTTTTCGGCCAACCTGATACCTAGGCATTCAACCAGTGGAGGCTCCTTGCCAATACAAGGACACTCTATCCAGTGAGTTGCTAAAAACGAAAACGGAAAATAAAAATAAAATAAAAACCACCACCTGTGTTGAAAGGATGATCTAGTAAACAACGTTCGGGTGAACTGTTTCTCACAAGGATATGTTAATATCATAATTAAGCGGAAGGACTCTACCAGCTCTGCACAAGGACTGTTTCATTCACTTGCAGATTTCTGTAACTGACAGGCACCGGAAGCAACCTGGTGTGGGCAGATAATGAAATGTTAAGTCTGGGACATTACTTTCATGCTCAGCTGCTTTTGGTTCCTGAAATAAACACTATCTCATGGGATCCATTAGGTTTATTCCCCTTCTGGATGAAGCGTAGCTGCATTGTACTGAAAGCAGCCATGGAGATCATTTTATTTTCCAGGAAAATGAGGCATTTAAAAGAAAAAGGACTTGCCCAAGGTCATCGAGTTCGCCTCCCCGGAGTCCAAACATTCTGTATGCTACTTTAGACATGAGGCTTGTTTAAATAAAAGACTTTTAAGACGTTTTTCCCCTTTTCGAGCATGATTGTAAAAATCAAGGACAACTTATTTATCATTCTAAGAATTAGTTGGAAAACAATAAAAGATTGTTTACTTTCAAGGTTCCATTCTTGCTGGCCTATTTAGGGGAAGAGAACCTATTTCTTATATTTATGTGCTATAAACATTTTTTTTTAAATGATACACGTGTTGAAAAGAATCGGCAGATGGTTGTGTTTTGTTATGGGACACTGTTAAAATTCATTCAATGAAACGATGATAGGAACCCAATGCATAATAAAGATTATTTAAGTGTACGACTTAAAAAAAAAAGAACATCTTTTAAAAATGAAATCTACAGGGTAGAGTTTATGTTAGGATGAAGCAGCTTAAGCAAGTCCAAGAGAAGGGAATCATTATGTAAAATCCCAAATGATTGAGCATTCCAAGAATCACTCAGTTCCTAACACACTGCTTAGTATTTGCGATGCACTGGATAGTGTAACAGGTGAGGCAAATGCATGTTTTCACTTTAAAATCCTACAATCTTATCGATTAAAACAAGATTGTGCAGAGGTTGAGAAAATAGAAAAATAAAAATCCCAAGGCATGGGATTTTGAGTTCTTGCAATGACTAAGATGATATTATTGTTGTTAATTATAATTATACTCACTTACAAATATAGTTGGTTCTCAATAAATAGTTGCTAAATACCTGAATGGATCAATGAATGAATGAACTGCTGGTGGATGTGTTCAATTCCCAACTGTGCATCTCAGTCTTCTGAGGAAATCGGGTGAGGGACATTTCTGCCGAGCCACATGTTGAAAACATTGTAAGAATTAAACATCCTGAGAACATCTGTTATCATTAATTACGTGAAGTGCTCATGTCTTTTTCAACACCAGAAACTAGAAAAAAGTATCACAGGGAAATGTATAATTCCAAGCAAGGCAGAGTAAGAACACAGTACGTGTAAAAGTAACCCAGTGGCTAAAGAAGTGGCAATTCAATTCCAATTCTGGCTTCCATCTGTAATTGCTTTATAATTGTCTTAAATTTGAATTTTATTATTTTCATATATATCTCTAGAGATTTATATATATATATAATAAAATAAAAATATAATACTAATTTATAACATATAAATACATAACATAAATAAAAATATTATATGTATGTGTATATATTCCTCTCTCCTCCCTTAGGAAATAGTTGCAGGTTTTGGGTTGTTTTTTTTGAGATATATTTGACATACAAATATACATACAAATGAGATAAATTTGACGTACACTGTGTAAGTCGAAGCTGTGTAACGTATTGATCTGATACACTTATATTGCAAGGTGATCTCCATTGTAGTGATAGCTAATACCTCTATCATGTTACATAATTACCATTTCTTCCAGTGTTGGGAACAATTATATTCTTTTGGCTTTTAATGCAGTTCACCTTGGTTAGAAATGAAACATTGACTGAAGTCCTATTTCTGAGAATAACTGATGTAGTCCAATCGTGTGATCCCTGAATAGCAGGTAATGCAACAAAGTTGAACTCTGAGCATCTCGATACATTATGAAATTATATCTAATTCGCTGCTGCACACTAAACTTTATATGTGATCTCATCAACTGAAAATCATCTTTCAAAGCAGAAGTCTTGATTCTTTTCCTCACCTTTCCACAAAGTGTCCTTTTCGCTAGCTTTTCCTGCTTTAGTGAAAACTGTAGCATCCGGTTGATTGATAACAAGTAACTGAATCTGTCCTACATTACTCATGTATCACCACATCCGGGATGTGCCAATCATCCTAATTTCCACAGAGCTGCCAGAAAGCACGTTTTAAAATATAAATCTTAGCAGATACCCCCCTATTTCAAACGCAGACTGTCTTCTCATCACACTTGAGAACTCCAGCCCCTTATCTGGCCTTATTCACCCTGAAATGGGGGTGATGGTGTAATTCTCATATCCTCTTCCTTACCACACGTGGTCTGCTCTCCTGGATTTTCACTCCTTGAAGTTACCACGGACCCTACCTCAAAGCCCCCCCCCCAACCCCATTTTTCAAATCTGTTTTCTTCGCCTGTTAGACTCCTTACTAGGACTTTGCATGGCTGGCCCCAACTCCTCCTTTGGGCTCAGCTCAGATGTCTCATTCTCAGACCCTGGAACCTCGCTGACCATCTTATGCATTCTGTGAGCCATCTCCTCAATTACACTCATCAGACATGCCTGCTTTATTTCTTCGCAGCACTGTCTGTAGTTTCTCTGGTCGGCTCATGGTGTGTTAGCTTTCCATCCCCCGCACAGGAATGTAAAATTCACAAGGTGGTGTCTAGTCTTGGGTTTACCTTCACTTCTGTATCGCCAGCCTCTAAACTGACTTAGCACACACCAACCACTATAGGTAGGTGCTTGTTTGGGGCTGAATGGCATCTCCTCCCAAATTCGTATGTTGAAATCTTAACCTCCAGGACCCTCAGAATGTGACTGTACTTGCAGATGGGGTCTTTAAAGAGGGAATGAAGGCAAAATGAGGTCATTAGGGTAGGTCCCAATCCCATAGGACTGGTGTCCTTATAAGAAGAGGAGATCAGGACACGGACACACACAGACGGACGACCCTGGGAGGACACAGGGAGGACACAGCTGTCTACAGGCCCAGGAGAGAGCCCTCAGAAAGAACCAGCCCTGCCCACATTTGATCTCAGACTTCCAGCCTCCAGGACTGGGAGAAATAAATTTGTTTTTTTAGGCGCCCAGTCTGTGGTATTTTGTTATGATGGCCAGAGCAAACTCATCCAGTACGCCCCAAATACTGAACCATGTTCATCAAATATTCTTTCTATGTAAAGAAAATAGAACTTTATTTCTGGGAATGACGACACGGTTTTCAAAGCTGGCCCCTTGTTTTGTTTAATTTTGTCATACTATCATCCCATATGACATCATTTTAATCTGGAAATAATTTAAATGAACATTCGCAAGAAAACAGCTCTTGGGAAACTGTCTGTGACCCCAGAACGTCACAGCCCAGAATGCTGACTCAGTGTATGACAGGCCCACCTGCGCAGAAGAACCAGTTGCATTAATAAAAGCATGTACCATCTGACTTAGAGAAGAGGTCTGCTTTGCTGATTTTAATAGATTCTAACATCACAAAGCACTTTTGTGTTAAGCTCTAATAAGATGGAAGCTTGCACACAGAAAACTGTGTCTGTGAGTCACACCATCTCCTAGCGTTTGATCACTGCTGATGGAACATTCGACTGTTCTGAGAGAAAAGTCGGTGACAAAAGAGCTCATTTTTTAATCAGCTTGTGCTGCAGAGAGGAGTGATCACTAATGTCGGGACTGGGAACTCAGAAGAAGCTCCGTGTGAAGTGAAGCAGGTCAGCGAGGTTTTCCAAGCTGACGAACTCAACTTCCAGGAGAATTCTCTGAGTGGTGTATTTGCAAGATAAGTTTTTATACAATCTACATGTGATGATTAGTCTATGGTATGTGACTGTAATTTAAATGTAACTCACTGACTACGATTTGGTAGGCAAAGCAATGGAAATGCATCCAAAGACAAGGAATTAAGCACTACATTCTCCCCTTTATATCTGGATGATATAGGGTGAATCATTTCACTTCTCTATTAATTTAGTTTTCCATAAGTGTTGAATGGGACAAAACTGGACTAATTTTAAGGTTGCTTACTGTTCTGCAGTTTTATGACTTTAAGTTCCCGACTGGCCCATCTCAATAGACAGAGGTACCTGTCTCACAGGTGAAAAAACTAGAACTGAAGGGACATTTCAAAATACCATGCCAATGGAAGCGAATTCAATGTCCATTGACAGACGAATGGATAAAGATGTGGTACATATATGCAATGGAATATTACTCAGCCATAAAAAAGAATGAAGTAATGTCATTTGCAGCATCATGCATGCAACTAGAGATGATCATACTAAGGAAAATAAGTCAGACAAACAAATATCATATGATATCACTCATAAGTAAAATACAACAGAAATGAACATATCTATGAAACAGAAACAGCCTCAAAGATATGGAGAACAGACCTGTGGTTGTGCAAGGGGAAAGGGTTGGGGGAGGGGTATATTGGGAGTTTGGGATTAGCAGATGCAAACTGTTATATAGAGAATGGATAAACAACAAGGTCCTACTATATAGCACAGGGAACTATATTCAATATCCTGTGATAAACCATAATGGAAAAGAATATGAAAAAGAATGTGTGTGTGTGTGTCTGTGTGTGTGTGTGTGTGTGTATCTGAATCACTTTGCTGGACAGCAGAAATTAACACCACACTGTAAATCAACTATACTTCAATAAAATAAATAAATAATCACGCCAGGGCTTCCCTGGTGGCGCAGTGGTTGAGAGTCCGCCTGCCGATGCAGGGGACACGGGTTCGTGCCGCGGAGCGGCTGGGCCCGTGAGCCATGGCCGCTGAGCCTGTGCGTCCGCAGCCTGTGCTCCGCAACGGGAGAGGCCACACAGTGAGAGGCCCGCGTACCGCAAAAGAAAAAAAAAAAAAAGTTCACGCAGGGTTTCCCTGGTGGCTCAGTGGTTGAGGGTCCGCCTGCCAATTCAGGGGACGCAGGTTCGTGCCCCGGAGCGGCTGGGCCCGTGAGCCACGGCCGCTGAGTCTGCGCGTCCGGAGCCTGTGCTCCGCAACGGGAGAGGCCACAACAGCGAGAGGCCCGCGTACCGCAAAAAAAAAAAAAAAAAAAAATCATGTCAACTTGCATAGCAGAACTGTGAAGTTAAGTAAGATTTGCCCTCCTTTTATAAGTGAACTCTTTCATTCAGTTCTCTTTGGGCTGATGATGTGTAGTATATGATGATATGGTGACGAGGATGACTATAATGATGATGATGGTAGTGCTGGTGGTGGTGAGGGTGTTTATGACTATATAGCTGTCAGGTATTTCGTTAGGTCCGTACTTTTCCAACTTGAGAACATGCAAGAATTGCCCAAGCATTTTTTGTTTGTTTGCGGTACGCGGGCCTCTCACTGTTGTGGCCTCTCCCGTTGCGGAGCACAGGCTCCGGACGCGCAGGCTCAGCGGCCATGGCTCACGGGCCCAGCCGCTCCGCGGCATGTGGGATCCTCCCGGGCCGGGGCGCGAACCCGCGTCCCCTGCATCGGCAGGCGGACTCTCAACCACTGCGCCACCAGCGAAGCCCCTGCCCAAGCTTTTAAAGGAGCAAATCATGGGCTTTCCTTCTACAGATTATGAATCTGCAGATCTGTGAAGCCCAGAAATCTCTCAGTCATTATGGTGGATATAGTATACAGCACTTACATAGAGAAACATTCCAGAGAATGTACCCTAGTATCTCTTAACGACTGATATTTAATGGAAAACACAAACTACAGCATCTCCAGGGATGTCCATAGACTTTTACACTGCCTACTTTTTATCTGAAGGGACGCACTGGTTTTCGACTGAACTGAACGTAATTCACATCTACTGTTTCCCCTATAGAAGACATCCTTCCTCACTACTTGCTAAATATCAAATCTCAGTACTTAGGAGTCTGTTCTCTCTAAATGTCCTCTCTTCATCCTGTCCACAATGAGCTCAGAGGGATACTTTTGAATGATGATGGTTTCACTGACTAGCAGATAAAACCCATCAGAATTACTGGACCTAGAACACAGTATGGAGGACGGAACTTTGGTAAATCCAGTCTCAAACATAAAGCACGTTTTTTCTTCCGATGCCTATGATCCAGCATCCAGAATCCAGCACTTAACGATCACGGTTTCAACTCACAGGTCAGGAAAGAGAAAGACAGCGTCGCATGACGTCAGAGGTACTTATTGGTTAGTTCTGTAAGCAGCGTCCATCCACGGGTCACTGGAAACTCACAGGTCAGAAAAGAGAAAGAGCGTAGCGTGATGTCAGAGGTACTTATTGGTTAGTTCTGTGAGCAGCGTCCATCCACGGGTCACTGGATAGAACCCGATCACGTGCCATCCCGAACTGTAAGATAGGATGACAGACATGATTCCTCCGTGTGTCGAGAAGGTAGAAGGAACGGGTGTGGAGGATGCTGGAGGGAGACTGATGGGAAACGTGCATTACGAGCCTCCTAAGCAGCCCAACATGACTGGAGCCTAATACACGTGTAGACACAGAGGATGACAGACGACGAAATCCGTGAAAGGGAAAAATCACAGAGCCCCTTGTATGTAACGGCAAGGAGTCTGACTTGCATTCTATAAGCAGAGTAGAATCCGGGAATAATACGAGTCTTAAGATTAAGGTCTGATTTTCCTGAGATGATCCTCAAAACCTTTTCATCACTAAGGTGCTGGGAAACTCTTAAGTGTGCAGAAGTGGATTTCCTGAAGAGACTTGTAATATGGTACAGCCTGGACCCTGCATACGTTTCTATAAGCCTTTTAAGAATTGGTAGATCTCCTAACGAGTGAAAGAAAATCCCGAGGTCTAACCTTGGACAACCAAAGCAACTGAATAACCATGTTCGATGCAGCCTTATTCACAATAGCCAAGATGTGGAAACCACCTAAGTGTCCACCGAGAGATGAAGAAAAGGAAAATTTGCTAGATCCATACAATGGAGTACCATTCAGCCTTTAAAAGCAAGGCAATTCTGCAATATGGGACACGCAGGAACCTCGAGGACTCGGTGCCTAGAGACATAAAACGAGTCACAGAAACACGAGCACTTCATGATCCCAGTTACATGTGGAATCTAAGACAGTCAAATCCATGGGCTCAGACTGGACCGAGCTGCCTGGGGCTGGGAGGAGGTGGAAATGGGGAGTTTGGAATCAAAGGGCACAGAGTTTCAGGTAAGCAAGGTGAGTTCTAGCTCTGCTGTTCAACAGCGTACCTTGAGTCAACAGTACTGTCCACTTAAATTTTTGTTAAGAGGACAGAACTCATGTGAAGTGTTCTTACCCCAACAGAATAAGGGTTTTTAAAAAAGAAAGAAAATCCCAAGAACCCCAAACAATGTGAAACCGAAACAACCAATGAAAAGCCAATCCTATGAGTTGAAACCGAAACGTAGGCTGTGGGCAAGGTCAGATTTTTTTGTTTGGTGTGTGTGTGTGTGTGTGTGTGTACAATTAAATACGAACACTGTGGAAGGAACCTGGAGATTCAGGCCGGGGCCCATCGAACAAGAGCAGGACCCGGGAGCCCTCTAGCAGGCAGCATTCTTGGCAGGAGCTAAACTGGTCTTAGGTCAATATTTATCTTGGCTTCCAGCAAAAGCCAAAGCAAATATCTCTGGAAGAAAGCAATTCCCACTGAGGGCACAGATGCTGCAATTATGTTGAATCAAAGATGAGATCATAAAATGAATAACCAAAATCCAAGAGGAGAAGCCTCTCTGAGTGACAAAAGGAGAGGATTCGGGAAGGCAAAGCGATACTATAATTGGGATTATCATACAAAGAATGTAAAAACCAGGTCTGGAATGTTTAAAAGCATTCAGAGGATAAGGAAAAATCTGAGGGTGTGAGTATCACTTTTGAAAGCAGTCGGTGTCACGTCAAAAAGAACAATACTGACGTTTTAGAAAATCTTTGAATTTAAAAATCCAAAAGATGGATAACAATCAATTTATCTATAGCTTAAGGGAACGAATATGAAAATCAAAAAGTACTGAAAAATGCAGTTCAGGGATATAATATGAGAAAAATACATAGGACGTAGAGAATGTCAAGATCTGACACACATCTAATCAGTCCCAACAGAAGAGAATACGCAAATCAGGAAATGGGCAGCACTCAAAGATTTAATAGCTACGGATTTTCCAGAACTGGAGAAAAACATGGACCCACAAAAATGGAAAGGAAACCCCCAAAAAGCAGTAGATAGACTCATCACAGTGAGACAAAATAGCAAAAGGGAAGATCTAAAAAGACCAGGAACAAAGGCATACTTAAGTTAGACTCACGGCAACTTACAAAAGCAACAACTCCACCGGATTCTACCTTTGCCTTTGGGCCATTTAGAGCTATTGCCCTGCGTGGCAGAGAGGTTTCAGAGGATCCCTAATCATGAATCCTAAAAATACAACTTGTACAGGTTTTGTTTGGTTTTTGCTTGTTTTGTTTTACAGGGAAAGCGCCACTTGCGACACAGTCTTGATCTTGCAGGACTGATGATTTTCACTACTTGCTTTTTCCTTTGTTTTTGTTTCTTTTCTCTCAGCAACGAATCTCCAAGGTGTATCTCTCTCTCTCCCCTAATTCCTTCCCCCAAGGACCCCCGCCTACTAAATCATAGTCAATATCTATAATGACTTGCGTTTTACTGTAAACATGCAATTGAACAAAAAATACATAACTCTGGCATCAGAGAACAATAACAAAAGAAGCATAAAGTACCTTGACTATTTCTATGAGTACTGATACACACTTTTTTTTTTTTCTTTTTTTTTTTTTTTTTGCGGTACGCGGGCCTCTCACTGCTGTGGGCTCTCCTGTTGCGGAGCACAGGCTCCAGACGCGCAGACTCAGCGGCCATGGCTCACGGGCCCAGCTGCTCC
Organism: Tursiops truncatus; assembly: GCF_011762595.2. Taxonomy (NCBI): domain Eukaryota; kingdom Metazoa; phylum Chordata; class Mammalia; order Artiodactyla; family Delphinidae; genus Tursiops; species Tursiops truncatus. Next base: position 125,772,297 of record NC_047055.1, on the reverse strand, counting down.
GCGGCATGTGGGATCCTCCCGGACCGGGGCACGAAGCCGTGTCCCCTGCATCGGCAGGCGGACTCTCAACCACTGCGTCACCGGGGAAGCCCTGATACACATTTTTTTAATGGAGAAAATTCTCACATGTAAAGTAGGACATTCATTTAATTGGTTAATGAAATGATTCGGGATGAGAGAGAATTCTCTGGGTCTGCGATGTTTCATGCTATCTGGAGGGATTTTTATCTTATGATTTTTTTCTGGGGGTGCCACTAACTGTCAAGGAGAATTTACTCGTAGGGACGCTGACCACAGCTTTGAGAGGAAGGGGATGTATCGGAGTTCCTGACAGCAGCCTCGGTGGAGTCAGAGGACACGATTCTGAGATGTAGGAGTCCATTCGTATGCAAGAGGCATAGGTGTTAGATGAGGATACAGCTAATGAGAGATGGGAGGTTACGAAAGAGGAACTAGAAAGTGCAGTCGGCAATGCTGAGCTGGGTCCCCAGTGTTCCCCCAGGGTCCCCTCATCCTAATCCTTTGTTTCTAATTCCCAAGGGATGTCCAGCAACACAGGTGTCATTGACAGTCATTCCCAGGTCCATTTCTAGCCCAGATTTGACAACACTGAGGCTCTGTCCCAGCTGTGCTTTCAGTCTTAGAATTGGGCAGAAAAGTAAAATCTAAACAAATGAACAGTTCTATTCAAAGTATAAACATGTATTAGGAGGTTGGGATTGACACAGACACACTACTACATATAAAATAGACAACTAACAAGGACCTACTGTAGTGCACAGGGAACTCTACTCAATATACTGTGATAACCTATAAGAAAAAAGAATCCAAAAAAGTTATATATATATATATATAAAACTGAATCACTGTGCTGTATACCTGAAATTAACATGACATTGAAAATTAACTGTACTTCAATAAAATATATATTATTTAAATGACACACCACAAAAATTTTACAATATTTAGTGGTGAAGAATGAAATAAATGATATTGAGGGAAAAAGAAAAAAAGTCCTTGATACAGAATTAAAGCTATTTGATATTATGCTTACTTTTATTATTTTGTCTATTACATAATTTCCTGCAGATAAACAGAAATGATACATTCTGCATTGCCTTCTGTTTCTGTTTTTACTTTACTTAATCACTAGCTTCCTAAAGAGAACACACCATATTTCAAGATATAAATATGGGTGGAAAATAAGAAATGCAAAGTGTCACCCTGACACCAAATATTTTATTGCATTGGCACTTAAAAAAAAAAAAAAACAAACTACAGTGAATTTCCACATTATATATGCTTTAAAGCAAACCAAAACATTTATCTTGGTGCCAGTAATGCTCTGGAACCCAGATCCCGGAGCCACATCTCAACCAGGATATCTGTGTTCCATGAAAGTTCATATTATATTCAGTGGTTACATTTTAAATAAGAACAGTAATAAGAAAGACATTGTTAAATTGTTTCTGAAGATTTAGGAGAAACATGGATAGCAGACAGTGCAAATAGAATAAAATAATGCCAGGTATACTTTAAATATTTGCTACACAGTCCAAGCTTTCTGTTGGTTCTGCACTAGATGGCAATGTGTTTTCCTTTAGATAAGGTGTGGTGATTCTCTCAAATCAGTAACCTGCCTCTTCTGCTGCTCGGTATTAAAAATAGGTCAGTAATGACCCTCCTTTACAGATAATTCTTTATCATTGAAAATAGCTCTTCTGATTCCAGGCTTTCCATGTTCAGATGAACATGGAAACGTGTTCATTTCCATGTTCAGATGCTTTAAAACGTGACTGTAAAGAGACACTGTTCTACACGCAGTGAGTTAGGCGTCATTAGAATCATGCACGTCACAGAACGTCTGCGGACGCCTTTATTCATCTAATTATGATATTACCTGGAAGAAAGGGGGGTGTGTGTGTGTGCGCATGTGTGTGTGTGCGCACACGCGCAAATAGGTAATGATATCCTTTATTTGAAGGATGCTGTTCTTCATTTTATTGAAGTATAGTTGATTCACAATGTTAATTTCTGCTCTACAGCAAAGTGATTCAGTTATACACATATATACATTGTCTTTCTGCATTCTTTTCCATATGGTTTATCACAGGATATTGAATATAATTCCTTGTGCTATACAGTAGGTCCTTGTTGATTATCTATTTTACATATATTAGTGTGTATATTTTAATCCCAAACTCCCAGTCCATCCCTCCCCCAGCCCCCTCCCCGATGGCAACCACAAGTCTGTTCTCTATGTCTGTGAGTCTCTTCCTGCTTGGTAGATAAGTTCATTTGTGTCGTATTTTATATTCCACATATAAATGATATCATATGATATTTGTCTTTCTCTGACTTCACTTAGCATGATAACCTCTAGGTCCATCCATGTTTCTGCAAATGGCATTATTTCATTCTTTTTCATGGCTGAGTAGTGAAAAAGGCTATTCTTTTTTTTTTTTTTTTTTTTGGTTGCCTTGGCTCTTCGTTGCTGTGTGCGGGCTTTCTCTAGTTGTGACGAGCGGGGGCTACTCTTTGTTGCGGTGCACGGGCTTCTCATTGCAGTGGCTTCTCTTGTTGCTGAGCATGGGCTCTAGGCATGTGGGCTTCAGTAGTTGTGGCTCGTGGGTTCTAGAGCACAGGCTCAGTCGTTGTGGTTCATGGGTTCTAGAGCACAGGCTCAGTAGTTGTGGCGCATGGGCTCAGTAGTTGTGGCTCATGGGCTCTAGAGCGCAGGCTCACTAGTTTTGGCTCGTGGGTTCTGGAGCGCAGGCTCAGTAGTTGTGGCTCGCGGGCTCTCGAGCGCAGGCTCAGTAGTTGTGGCTCGTGGGTTCTAGAGTGCAGGCTCAGTAGTTGTGGCGCATGGGCTCAGTAGTTGTGGCTTGCGGGTTCTAGAGCACAGGCTCAGTAGTTGTGACATATGGGCTTAGTTGCTCCACAGCTTATGGGACCTTCCCGGACCAGGGTTTGAACCCATGCCCCCTGCATTGGCAGGTGGATTCTTAACCACTGTGCCACCAGGGAAGCCCAAGAATGCTATTATTATACATGGATTGTACTGTCCTGCAGAGTGACCACAATAGGAATAGATATTGCTGGGGTGCAGGCAGGCCACCCCAAAATGTGTCTCCCTGGCATACTGATTATTTTGAATTAAAGTTACTTAAGAAACAGCCGATGCAGGAGGGACATTCTGACCCTCCTCTCGGTCTCCCTGAAGCAGGAAATAAATCTCCCCCGTGAAAGGTTCCCTCTCTGCCTCTGGACACAGAAGGACATCCTTACGGCCAGAGACAGGGAGTTCAGGCTGAGAAGCCTGTTCTTTCTTTAACTGACTGCCTCAAGCCCGAACTCTGATTAGATTCTTCATTAACGAAACACCGGTGTTCTTTTGTCCTGTTCATTCCTCACAAATGTATTGTTACTTTGTGTAAAAAGTATAAAAGCCACCTGCTTTGGCCACTTCTTAGGTCCCATTTCTAGGAGACCTCTGTGCACACAAATTAAAATGTGCTTCTTTTTCTCCTGCTCAGCTGTCTTGTGTTAATTTTATTATTAGTCCAGCCACAAGGACTCAAGAGGGGTAGAAGGGGAAATCCCCCCTCCCCTACAATATTATAAGAGATTAAAGATAATAGACAACCATTTTCCTCAAGTTGTCTATAAACACGTCTCATCACATGATATTGACAGTCAGAGTCATTTATTCAGCACAACAAATATGTATAAAAGTGCTCTGTTCTGAAACAGCAAATATTTGCCTAAGAAATTCTAAGACTTAATGGTCATACACATAAAGTATTTAATTTCATCTATGCTCCTGACACATGGTTTAGGACCTTATTACACTTAATGGAATGTGGTTTTTTTTCTAACTGAAATTATATTCATAAAAAGAAAATCATTGTTTCAATTCTATTCTATTTGGCATTACTGTGTTGCAGTCAAGTAGAATTTTTGAAAGCGAAAGGATATAAAAATCGTCTTAAGGCAAAAGCAACTGAGAAAAGTAAATAAAAGGTCTTCTCATAGATACTAACAATTTTATCACATAAATGCATTAGGCACTTTGTTTTATTGGTCACAGAAAAGCAAGTGTTCACACTCTACACACACACACACACACACACACACACACACACACACACACAGTCACACATGAAGGTATCGGTTTCATTTACAAATGTAAACATCTTGTTCTTTCTGTGTCTGAAGGCTCATGTCTCACAATGTAATCCACACCTCATTTTCTGTTCACGAACCGGGCTGTTAGAGACCCCTGAGGACGGATGCCATGGCAGATGCCCCGGGTTGTATCTGTGGCCGGGGGTCTCCCAGACAGCCCTGAAGTCGCTCAGGTTCACCCTCTGGGCTTCAGCTGTGACCACCCCTCTGTCATCACCGACTGTGACAGCTCATAGCTTTGTGATGTGTGACCATTGGGCTGCTGGTCATTTTACCCTAATCAGGAGTTCCCACCTGGGCTGACACAAGCCTCACTTAACTGTGATCATGGATTCTGCTGGGGGAGAACTTTGGAAAAGATGCAGTCAGGTGGCTTGTCTCTGCAATGGCTACGTAAACAGGTCAAGGATAGAACAGCAGAGGCTGGAGAGTCTATGTACAAGATGTGAGTCTATGTACTCGGATGCCCAGCTCCTGGAGTGGGCTAACTCAACCAGCACTTAGTCAACAGGGTTGACCAGAACACCAAGATGTGCCTTACCATGTACCTCGGGCTTCTCATGGGATGGAGGCTGGCTACCAAAGATGCAGCATCCCATAAACGTGCGGTCCTCACAGCCAGGCGGAAGCTGCAGGGTCTTATATGGCTACACAGCATTACTTCTGCCCTACATGATGGATCCAGAAAGACACAGCCGTCCCTGAGTCAAGGGGAGGGGACCTGGCACCCTCATATTTGATATGGTGGGTGGCAAAGAATTTGTGGGCACTTCTTAAAGTTGCCACACACAGCTACACCCACTGGATGGCCCCTCCGTGGTTTGCTATCACAGTAAATCAAAGTACGGGTCAGCACTGCTGTAAAAAAAAAAGATTTCACAGCACTTCTCAAGGATCTTGAGGAATTCAAGAAAGAACTGTGAAAATCCATGGGAATTCTGGAGCACAGGTATTATCGATTACTCTAGGATGGCCAACCTCAGGTTTCCTGTTACCCAGTCCCTTGGAATCACAGGCGGTTCAGCAATTATACGCAAGAAAGCAGATAACAGACCGTGAACTGTGGTAGGTTTTGTCTTTAAGAGGAAGTAAAATGAGAATAACCATTGGCTCATTCAACACAAGTGCTTATTGTTAACCCTGAAGATGCATACTTCTTAAAGGAACATTTAGGGACATCTCTAAAGACGGGACTTTTTGAAATGCCTATATTTCCAGGACTACACAGTGCTAAATGAGATTCTTAAGATTCTTCACTTTCAGAACACACTACATAGATTGTAGTACCTCTACGTAGATTCTTTATTTAAAATTTATTTCATTGAAGTATAGCTTATTTACAATGTTGTGTTCATTTCTGCTGTACAGCAAAGTGATTCAGTTATACATACATAGATTCTTTTTCATATTCTTTTCTGCTATGGTTTATCATAGGATACTGAATATAATTCCCTGTGCTCTACAGTAGGACTTTGTTGTTTAGCCATCCTATATGTAATAGTTTGCATCTACTAATCCCAAACTCCCAATCCATCCCTCCTCCAACTCCCTCCCCCTTGGCAACCACAAGTCTGTTTCTGTTTCACAGATAAGGTTCATTTGTGTCATATTTTAGATTCCACATATAAGTGATATCATATGGTATTTGTCTTTCTCTTTCTGACTTACTACACTTACTATGATCATCTCTAGGTCCATCCATGTTGCTGCAAATGGCATTATTTCATTCTTTTTTATGGCTGAGTAATATTCTACTGTATATATGTACCACATCTTGTTTATCCATCCCTCTGTTGATGGACACTTAGGTTGTTTCCATGTCTTAGCTATTATGAGTAGTGCTGCTATGAACGCTGCGGTGCATGTATCTTTTTGGATTAGACTTTTGTCTTTACATATGCCCAGGAGTGCATCCCACACTTTAAATAGGTTGAGTTTTTAATACTTTGTACTTTCTTCTATGACCCATGGACCAAGCAGACCTATTTTTCCTAAATTGCCAAGTAGTCAAGGACTTCCAAGGTAATTGCTTTCATTGATTTTAACTTAATTCTGTTTGATCGAAGAATATACTCGATAGAACTCCAGGCTTTGAAAATGTGTTATGGTTTCTTTTATGGCCCAGAGGATGGCCGATCCTTCTGGGTGTTTCATGCACACCTGAGGAGAGGATGTGTTCTACACTTGGCGGGGGGGGGGGGGGGGTGAATGTTCTGCAGAGGTCACTTATTTCAAAGTGTTTGAGGGGGCAGCTCACATCACCTTTACTCTTAGCGATATTCTACTTGTTACACCACTTACTGAGAGGGCAGGGTCGAACTCTGAATCTGTAACTGCGGATTTAACTATTTTCAACTTTAGATCTCTCAGAATGGTGTTGCCTCTATTTTGATTCTCTGTTACTTGTGTATACACATCTGTAATACGTTTATATTTTCCTGATGATCTAACCCTTATTGTTAGGAAATGTCCTTTCTTTTTTTAAAAATTTTCTTTATTTATTTGGTTGCATCAGGTCTTAGTTGCGGCTCCCGGGCTCCTTAGTTGCAGCATGGGAACTCTTAGTTGTGGCATGCATGAGGGATCTAGTTCCGTGACCAGGGATCAAACCCAGGCCCCCTGCATTGGGAGCGTGGAGTCTTATCCACTGCACCACCAGGGAAGTCCCAGCCTCACTTATTTAAAGTTTAAGTAAGTGATCATGGTCATGTAATATTGAAGATGGCTGTGGACACTTATTTCTCAGCATCTTCCTCATGATAGATCCAAAGTGACAAGAGTTACTTCTGAATGAGTTTCAGAAAAAATGGGCAGGATGAAGATTGGGTACACTGTGACACGACCCTTCTCAGTAACACACAACATCATTGCTAAGCTTCCTGACAAACCTACAGGAGCAGGGTCCTTGCAGGAACCAGCCAAGGAGGTTTTCTGTACGAAGATGGTCCCATGACACAGCAGTAGGCTTGTGTGTGGGCACCGGGAAGGTGGAGAGAAGCATGGGACAGAGCTGGGGACCTCTTAGAAACCACAGCTTGAGAGTGGACACATTACATGCCGTCCTTCTGCAAGTGTCTACTGGGCATTTTTATAAACGTTGGTATAAAGTATTGAGGAAGCTTAGAAGACCCTTCCTTCTCCTGGGGAGCTTCCCATTCGTCTGGGAAAAGCAGGCAAACAAGTAAATACATGGCTATTAGGTCAGATGTCGATGAGTCGTGGCGCGCAAAATAAAACGGAGAAAACAGCTGCGACAGACTACAGGTTTGAAGGAGGACGCCTTAACATAATCGAAGGAACATTGCGCCACACAGAAAGAAGGGCAAGGGCAGACACCTTGGGATGACCATGCTTCTGCCACTGGAAGATTAAGTGTGTGTCCCGGGTGGAGGGCTACAGAGCCTGTGAGGTCATGGAGGGTCTGAGGACCCGGTCAGCTGTGACCTTACAAGATTTACATGCACTTTGGGGGAGAAGTTTTCCCTGGGAAGACTTTGGAATTTTCTAGCTGGTGGCTAACATCACAATATTTGTACCTCTTCAGTGGTCACGATGCTTGCTTTGTTTGCAATAATTTTGCACAGCAAACAAGTTGAAACAGAAGTGCTTTGAAAACAATTCAAAAGTCTAGAAAAGATCAGGGTTGGAGCCTTTGCAATTTAGCCTGTGCCAAAGCTGTTCATTAATACTTTATGGAGGGGCTTCCGTGGTGGCGCAGTGGTTGAGAGTCCGCCTGCCGATGCAGGGGACGCGGGTTCGTGCCCCGGTCCGGGAAGATCCCACATGCCGCGGAGCGGCTGGGCCCATGAGCCATGGCCGCTGACCCTGTGCATCCGGAGGCTGTGCCCTGCAGCAGGAGATGCCACAACAGTGAGAGGCCCGCGTACAGGAAACAAAAAAAAACAAAAAAAAAAAACAAAAAAAAACTTTATGGAGAAGGCAGGGGAAAAATTATTTTGCACAAATTATTGAAACCTCTGAGATATTTATTTTAAAAATAACAGGTGATTTTTTATTTCTTTCTCCCTTGCAGAAAAATAAACAACACTGTTCAACCAACTGCTCCCTCCTTGGAAACAACTGTCTTGGCCACTTACCATCTCTTACTTAAAGTATATTATAAACAGAAAGCCAACATGACATTTTTTTTTAATATCTTTATTAGAGTATAATTGCTTTACAATGGTGTGTTAGTTTCTGCTCTATAACAAAGTGAATCAGTTATACATATACATATGTTCCCATAGCTCTTCCCTCTTGCGTCTCCCTCCCTCCCACCCTCCCTATCCCACCCCTCTAGGTGGTCACAAAGCACGGAGCTGATCTCCCTGTGCTATGCGGCTGCTTCCCACTAGCTATCTATTTTACGTTTGGTAGTGTATATATGTCCATGCCACTGTCTCACTTTGTCACAGCTTACCCTTCTGCCTCCCTGTGTCCTCAAGTCCATTCTCTACGTCTGCGTCTTTATTTCTGTCCTGCCCTTAGGTTCTTCAGAACCTTTTTTTTTTTTTTTAGATTCCATATATATGTGTTAGGATACAGTATTTGTTTTACTCTTTCTGACTTACTTCACTCTGTATGACAGACTCTAGGTCCATCCACCTCACTACAAATAACTCAATTTCATTTCTTTTTATGGCTGAGTAATATTCCATTGTATATATGTGCCACATCTTCTTTATCCATTCATCTGTTGATGGACATTTAGGTTGCTTCCATGTCCTGGCTACTGTAAAGAGAGCTGCAATGAACATTTTGGTACATGACTCTTTCTGAATTATGGTTTTCTCAGGGCATATGCCCAGTAGTGGGATTGCTGGGTCATATGGTAGTTCTATTTTTAGTTTTCTAAGGAACCTCCATACTGTTCTCCATAGTGGCTGTACCAATTCACATTCCCACCAGCAGTGCAAGAGTGTTCCCTTTTCTCCACACCCTCTCCAGCATTTATTGTTTGCAGATTTTTTGATAATGGCCATTCTGACTGGTGTGAGATGATATCTCATTGTAGTTTTGATTTGTATTTCTCTAATGATTAGTGATGTTGAGCATCCTTTCATGTGTTTGTTGGCATATACCTTCTTTGGAGAAATGTCTACTTAGGTCTTCTGCCCATTTTTGGATTGGGTTATTTTTTTTGATATTGAGATGCATGAGCTGCTTGTAAATTTTGGAGATTAATCCTTTGTCAGTTGCTTCATTTGCAAATATTTTCTCCCATTCTGAGGGTTGTCTTTTCATCTTGTTTATGGTTTCCTTTGCTGTGCAAAAGCTTTTAAGTTTCATTAGATCCCATTTGTTAATTTTTGTTTTTATTTCCATTTCTCTAGGAGGTAGGTCAAAAAGGATCTTGATGTGATTAATGTCATAGAGTGTTCTGCCTATGTTTTCCTCTAAGAGGTTTATAGTGTCTGGCCTTACATTTAGGTCTTTAATCCTTAATCTTTAATTTTGACTCAACTTACCACTGGAACTTATTTATCTTTTCCATATAGATCCCTAGTCCATAAATGATAAGAACTGCTATTATACAAAGAAACTGAACATAGTCCCTGCTTCCTGGTATTCAATATTTAAAATATTCATGATTTGGGGCTTCCCTGGTGGCACAGTGGTTGGGGGTCCACCTGCCGATGCAGGGGACACGGGTTTGTGCCCCGGTCCGAGAGGATCCCACATGCTGAGGAGGGGCTGGGCCCGTGAGCCATGGCCGCTGAGCCTGCGTGTCTGGAGCCTGTGCTCCGCAACGGGAGAGGCCACAGCAGTGAGAGGCCCATGTGCCGGAAAAAAAAAAAAAAAAAAAATGCAACCTCACATACAAAGAAAGTGGAAAATAGAAAGTGGAAATAGAAGGTGGAAAACCTTCTCAAGGAAAGAGGATTTGAGAGGCTATTTGAATTACAATAAAAAGAGGGTTTTAATTTTTTTTTTTTAAGGAATCAACAGTAAGCGCACACAAGCATTTGGTGTGTTTACAAAGAAGTCTTAAGTGGCTGAGGAAGATGTACTGAATGACGTTTGCAAAGCCAACTCTTTTGAAGAGAACATCTTGTCTTGGGAGTATGACTTCAAGCAGCTGCCTCTTCCTGTGAATTCTCTGGTGCTGGCATTTTAGGGAGGCGACTTCATTGAAGATGTTTCAATGAAGACGTTTCCTACAGATTACTGATATGATCTATAGGTTTCAGGGAAAACTTGAGAAATTATGAAGACTTAGCTTCGCTGCCTTCCCTCTATTGAGTGTGACGCCAAAGATATGGACATGATTGCCCAGAAGAAGGGCTCTTATTTTCATGTATAGACACACAGGGATGGAAATGGTGGAAGCACTTCCTGATTGTGCGGAACTTTAATACTAAGACCTGCTGAGCCACCGCAAAACACACTCACGTGACCCTAACGCCCAAGACAAAAGGAGCAGTTCTACAGGTTTTTTAATTTCTTTTTCTCCTCATCAAATAGACTCAGCTCTAGTCTTGCCTTCAAAGATGATTTCAATCCACACTTTTACATCCTGCTGTGTATGGAAGTTTGCTATTGAGTCAGCAGGCATGTGCTCAGAGAAGAAAAAACGTTACTCTAATGGGAAGAAGGGCAAGGAAATAGACCTCAATAGGCATTTAATGGATAAATGGAACATTTCACACCGAAGTGGGAAAGTATGCACTCGATAGGTGCACAGGAGAAAAATCCTTGTGTAGGTTGGAAGCCAACAATCTCATCTCAGCCAACGCATTCCTAGAGTCATTTGTTACATGTACAACTGGTCGACCCTTTAACCACCCTTCCTTCCCTACAATGTGTTCTCCTGCTGCCAGCTGCATTTACTTAGTTGATTTCCACTCAACCTCAGCTTAAATACCACCACCCGTTATTCACTCATTACTCACCCTTGATGATTCTGCAGTACCCCTTTATAACACTTTGCACAGTTTTCACTGTGGCGATCTACACTGTGGATTGCTGTGAAGATGGCAAGTTCTCGGTCACCGTATTCTTCACTACATCCCTAAATGCTGCCCAGAGATGCAAGATCTGGATGACAGTTGTTTACGATGGACGTGACAGTCCAATAAACACCTCACCTAGCCTACCAGGCCTTTTTTCAAACTCACAGCAATACAGGAAAATCAGCGTCTTGCAGTGTGATTTACTGTCCTGGAACTCTTGCACACAACTGGTGAAAATCAGATGTGTTTCCTTTAAGCTTCCAAAAATCTGTCCTTCCTCACATTTACAGACAGACGTGGGACGTGTAATTTCTCTGGTGTTTTTGTTTTGCTTTGCTCAACCATAAGATGTGAATAGGTGAGACCCTCAAAGGGTGGATTAGTGAGAGCTTTCATACCAGTAAGGAGACATTTAAAATTTTCACTGTTTCTCTATGCATGCAAAAATACTCTGCTTGGTTCAACTTAAATTTTATACATAATACTTATAATCAACATGTTTATGTTTAATATTAAAGTATATTAAATATTATATAAAAGTATATATTATATTATTATATATTATAAAAGTATATGTAATATAATATATATTAAATATTTTATATATTTATATTAGAGACGTTTATTATGTTTAATATATATTTACTATATATATCTTATATTCGTTCTGTTTCTCTGGAGAACCCTAATACAAGCTTCATGAGCAATTATTAAAGAATGCCTTTTAGATTTGCAAACAATATTATGGGGTTTGAGAAACATGTATTTGCTATATTTGATTGTTGCTCTCTCTTCTGAATCATTTATTTGTTATACTGTTGATACTTATTTATTCCTCAATTAAAAAAGTGACTTTAGCACCTATTCCTCTCCAAATATGCCACGCTTCTCTCTCCTTCTCTTGCCAAATTCTTCAAGAGAGTTGTCTAGACAAGAGTACCCCTATCTCTCCTTTTCATGTCTCTCTGGAACGCACCTCAAAGCCAAGGGGAGGGTGGGGCTTATGGATGTCATACGGACAGGAGCCGACATGATGAGTGACCGGGATGCACCCACATTTCAACCATCTCCACACCGTGAAGTACGACGGATCACGTCAAGTTCTGACCTAATGACATGCCACATGCCACCTCTGAGAAGGAACTTGCAATGTCATTGTGGGGTTCGGTGCAAACTCCTGTTTCTCTCTTTGCCCCGAGAAAGGGCACTTCCCACAGAAAGAGCTATTTCTCCTCTGGTGTCCTGGAATGAGGAAACATGGAGCAGAGCCTTCCACGAGCTGCCGCGTGCATGGCCGGGAGGCTGAAATAAACACTGACCCGTGTCGACTACCACTGACGCTGGGTGCTGGGGCCACCAGCCAAGCGGGCTGAGGAAGACGTCTGGTATGTTCTCACACATCACGTGTCCACATACAGACTCCACCACGTGCCCCGAAACGACCCAAGGTCCATCTTCTGAGTGTCAGAAGCCTGCAGGCAGACATCTACATCTCTGGCTGTTCCTCCTCTCTCCCGATCTGTGCTCAATCTGCAAGCACCTGACGGAGGCTCTATTTCAAAGTGTTTGCAGAAACCAAACCTAAGTCATTACTAATACCAGGACCACCAGGAACAAATACCACCCTCTCATCCATTGCTCTGATTTCCAACAAGACCCCTGAGTGGTCTCACCCGGCTCCGCCGCTGTTAAGAAGTGAAATACAGAATCTGATTAAAGTTAAGGTTACAGCATGACCTTTCTCCACTCAAAACTCACCGGGGGCTTTCTGTTTTGCTAAGCGTTAGAGACCACATTTCAAAAATGCTTCTGTGTCTCCACAATTCTCCTGTCTGTATGTGACTTGCGAGGTACAGAGGGAAGCCCTGAGAATTTATGACCAATTGTTATTTAAACAGCTTATGCATTACCTCAGTATATACGGTAATTTTATTTATGCCTTACCCCAAAGTAACACCTGTGTTGTCAAGTTCATCTGTAATGTAAGGATAATAAGGGCCCTTATTTCAGAGGGTGGCTAAAAGAATCCCAAGAGATATGCCAAAAACATTTAGATCAAAGCTTAATATATATCCTCCCAGTAAGTTCAAAATATTTTCAAATTTCCAATTATTTTTTCTTGGATCCACCTTTTTTAAAATAATTCTTTCTAAATTCCAAATATATACGCATGTTCCAGTTCTCTTTTTACTTATGCTGTACTAAATTCAATGTTAAATGCATAATAACCTGTATGATTTTACTGTTGTGTCATTTGTGAGACTCCCTCAAAGTTTCAGCAAATAGAAAATTCTGGTTTGCTTTTTTAAAGTTCAAGCATTCTCCCATTGTTCTCCGAAATGTTTTAGACAGAATAATTAGTTAAACTTGATGAATCTTGTTTTCCAAATGTTTTATATCTTTTGTGATCGTTTATTGAAATGTTCTCTCAGTCCTGAAAGAAGCGTGTTGAACTCTCCCTCTCTAATTTTGAAATCATAGTTCTGTCGATGTCTGCTCCGGTGATTTCAGGATTTAGTGTTCCTCATATGCTCTTTTAGGATTGTTACACCTTCCTGGTGTGTTTCATCTTTTACTCTTCTCCACTGCTCCCTTTTTCCCCCCTTTCTTGCATTTTTTGCTAATTCTGTCTGATATTACTACAGTCATAACAGCTTACTTAAACTCAGTGTTTGCTGGGTTTTTATTAATTTTATCCTGAACGTGCACACAAGGTGTCTTGGTTCAGAGGTGGATCTCCTGTGAAGAATCTCACAGGAAATAGTAAGTGCATTCCTGGGGTTTGCCCCAGTCCTCACCCAGGGGGGATGCAATGAGAAACAAGTCAATTGTTCAAAGGAAAGAGCCTAACGCCCTGGTGGGGGGGGGGGGGGCAGGAAAAATGAGTTTTCTTTGTGTGGACAAGTCAAAGGGGAAGCTGTCCTCTGAAGGCGTGGCTCCTTCCTCCAGCCTTTGGAACGTAAATGAAACCTCCCCAGGAGCCTGAGACACCTGCCTTTTTTATCCCTACCAATGGCCATAAGGTCATGGGATCATTCCTCCTTGAAGTGTAAATACCCCAAGTGAATACCAGTCTTCTAGGGGCCTTGGGGCTTAACCAAAAGATAAGTCTGAGTTCTAACCAGTTATCTTCGGGGGAAATAAGAGAAGTTTTATTATCCTGTTGGATCAGAACAAGTATTTCCTTCATTAGAGAAACAAATGGCTACACACCTAACCCTTATGGCATGTGAAAATGTTTCCAGGATAAGTGAAAGGTAACATTTCCTAATTTTATATCATATATACTTCAGTGTCCCACTGACTGAAGCGTTTTTGTTTTGTTTTGTTTTCTTTAAAGAAACACTGAAAAAGCCAGAAAAGTTTTCTTTCTCCAAAATGATTTTTTTAGGATTTTCATGGTATATTCCTTTCCAGTGTGTTTGCATCTTTATATCCAAGAAGTATATCTGGTAAAGAACATACATTGTACATTTTTCACAGAGTCTGATTCTCTTTGTATGTTATATGGAGATGACAGTAAATTTTAAATAAGTTTATTACTGTATATGTATGTGCAAACATAGATGACAGATAAATTTAGGTAAATTATATACTATAATATAACATTTAATAGGATCTACCTACCTAGCTGGCTATTTGTCTATCTACATACAATTTCATTCTATCGATTTCAAGTTCTGTGTATTTCACCAAAATTAACAATTAAAAGAAGAAAAGGTATTAGACTTAGTAGTTACTCTCTCGGCAATCTTTTCACTCAAGCGACTGTATGACTTGTTGTCTTCCACTCATCAGATCTCTGCCCGGGTGCCCTGTGTTATGCTTCTATATAACCCTCATCAATCTCCTACACTGTGCGTTTATTTCTGTGTTTCCTGTCTCCCCTCCCGGAACAGAAGCTCGGTGGATCTGTACCTGTGTGGACCGCTGTTTTCTCTGCTGCAAGCCTAGAACAATGGCTTCCCCCAGCCTGGGCTCAACAGAGACCTGCTGAACCCTCAGCATTGGCACCTGTGAAAATACCCACTTTCTGGACAGTGTGCATGGGGTAAGTGCCTACTCTGCTCTCTGCTGTACTTTTGGAAACTGGAGCATAGTTTTTACAATGTTGCGTGAGCTTCGAGTGTAGAGCTAAGTGATTCAGTTATATATACACACATACTATACACTCTTCATACACATACACTCTTCATACACATACACTCTTCATACACATACACTCTTCATACATACATTTTTAACAATTTTCATTGCAGTGCAGTGGCTTTACAATGTTGTGATAGTTTCTGCTGTACAGCAAAGTGAATCAGCTCTACGTACACATCTATCCCGTCTTTTTTGGATTCCCTTCCCATTTAGGTCACCACAGAGCACTGAGTAGAGTTCCCTGTGCTATACGGCAGGTTCTCATACATACATATTCTTTTCCATGATAGGTTATTCCAAGACACTGAACATCTGCTGTACTTTTTAATAGTTATTTTTTAAAAATCTGAGACACCCATTCATTCCACAGACACTGAATTTGTCTCCTAACACAGTCACCAGATGGCTACAATTTAGGAAAGTTCATTAAGTGCTGTCCTTGAGTGCAGGTAACCTGCTAGGCAGGATTTGAGAGGAAGCTCTCATACGTTTCCAGCGTGACTTATTTGTGCTGAGAGTGGCTTTTTCCTCAAAGGCGGGACTAGCTAATATGGAACTGTAACTCAGGGACGGGGAGGGGGAAGCAATTCCACAGTCCATGGACAGTAAACATGGTGACAAACAACGGAGCTCGGAGCCATGGCCCCACAAGAACGCCATACCCGCCACATGGCAAAATAAATACACACACCGAGACGAAAATAAAGAACAAACAGACACTATGCACGTTAAAAGCAGTGCACGGATAATGGGGGAGACAGTGGTCCCTGCCCTTCCAGAGGGAAGCTGCCCCTCTGACGTTTGTACAAACTACGGGACTGTCTCCTCTAGTTGGGTCAATGCCTATTTTCATGATTGAAACGGGCCACATGCGTATCTTGAAGTTAGCACAGACAGTGGAGGTGTGACCAGGGTTTGCATTTTTCCCCACCTGCATGGATGGATCTGTGGGATTCTGGATGGCCCGAGGGGCGCACAGGAGGCTTGGGGAGGAGAGATTTCTGGAGAGAAAACTGCGTGGCAAGATGAAGACCCTTGCTCCTGATATCCCCATTTGGAGACCCGAGCCCGGCCCTTTCTGAGCCTGAAAACTTCTCCCTAACAATGCTAAAGTTGAGACTAAAACATAATAATAGCAATAATAATAATAACTATTATTAGAATATGAAGCAACGAGTAGGGGCTGCTTTGGCTACACCAGCAAATGCCTGAGATCCCCTTGGAATGAAACAGTGCACTGTGGTATCCACGTAATCAATTATCGGGGCATTTTTCTAGGACATGCATTCTCAGTGGTGGCAATACTGCCCCTAAAAGGGGCCCAAAAGGGATTCCTTGTGGGTTAAAAAGAATCACATTCTTGTATCTACAAAGCCCAGACACAAACAGTGTATGTAACCAGACAGACAGTTATTTCTGCTACTAAGATTTCATGGAGGTGGGGCTGGCTGAAGAAGAAAGATCTCAAAAGGCTCCTTGGAAAAAGGGGGTGTGACGGCTGTTTTATGGATGTGGATGTGCGTGTGAGTGTGTGAGTGTGTGAGAGTGTGTGTGTGTGTGTGTGTGTGTGTGTGTGTGTGTGTGTCCCTTTTGGGGCTTTATATACGTGTATCCAAATTTATCTGCCCCAAAGCCTAGCCATCTCCTCCGACTCACAATTACTCCGTTACCTGGGTCCATATGCACGTCTACTGAACATGTCTTCCACGGTCTCTGTGTATTTATATTGTCTTTTAATTATATTGTCTTTTAATTGGGTCCTCGTCCATTTCTACTCTGCTTGTAAAAGAGAAGGTGAGCCAGCCAATTACCAGCTGCACTGCAGTTCCTGCATTTGATAACAGAGTGTAAGCTATTTCAGGAATATCTCCATTTCTTCCTTTACCACTGATTTGGGTAGTCACACAAGCTTATAAATCGTGCTTTGTTCAGTAAAGTTAGATAATTTGTGCTGATGTGCAAAAGAGAAAGGAAGCTCCTGAGGGATGATGTCAGACAAAATTAAAAGAGAGGAACTAAAATTTCTGCAGAGAATTTTGCTTTCACCTTTCAGGAGAATGGAAAACCCTTTACGTCGCATCCAATAACCCAGAGAAGACCAGTGAGAATGGGCCATTCAAGGTTTATATGCATAATATTCATCTTAATGATGAAAATGACAGAGCAGCCTTCAACTTTTTTGTCAAGTAGCAAAAATAACGTAGAAGGAAACCACATATAAATCCCGAAGCCTGAGGGAGGGTCTGGCTTGCACGTTTGCAGGGAATTATCAGGATTATGTCGAAAAGCATGACTCCCTGAGTTATGGGGCTGAGAACGGGCTCTGGAGTTGTGGGATCAGGTCCACTCTAGGCCTCCAGGGAATGTCCTGGAGCCTTTGCTTAGGGGGAGGAGTCCCAGAAGCTCCACTGGCATCAACTCATGACAGGAAAGAGGGACACAGCAGCGGGAAGAGGATCCTGCCCTCGACCCCGACAGTCCCACCCAGGGGCTTGAAATCCTTCATGCGTAATTGGTGAGCGATGGTTCCCACTGTGCCTCAGAAGCTGTGGGCAGGTAGAGGACACGCAGTGCGCTCTGCCCTGAAAGGCTTACACACAGCGATGTTCAATCGCGACTAAATTTATTAGAGCTCTCAGAGCCCCAAGTACTACCCATGGAATGCTGGCTACACTGCAGGTGGTTTACTAAGAACTCGAATAAGAGAAGATGAAGAAACACGCTTCTGACCTTCATTGGTGAAAGGAGAGTGAGGGATACAGATTCACATGCTAATAACAATACTGGACATGAAATTCTACAATAATGTTATGGATGAGGTGGAAAGACGGCACCAGGAAGCTGGAGAGGGTGGGAACACGGGGAGTCTTGTTGGGAGCCAAGTTTTCGCCATTAGAAGATGGCCGACACCCTGCTTCTCTTCCTGATTTATGAGATAGAAGTTCGCGCCTAAAATGAAAGCCCGCGCACGCAGCACCAATGATGATTAGCCAAGTACTTCCCTCATTCTGAATCCCGCCCCCCTTTCTCTGCAGTGTATAAATACAGCTACCGCAGCAATAAAAGTTTGAGGCTTGATCAGGATTTTGTCTTGCCTCCATTCTTTCGCGTCTCCTGCCCTTCCCCCTTTTTTCAACCCCCACAGGTTCCTCCTCGGACTCACAAGGATTTGTCCTGCTGGTCGGGACTCCCGGGGACGCCCGGGGCCGTACACAGAGTCTGAAACATTACATGAGGAATGTGATGCACACAGGATGCTTTGAAGGGGGACTGGGATTTCTAAACAAAGAGCTCGGAAGAGGGACAAATACGGCCATCCTCAGAGGCACCCATTCATTTAAAAACCCAGGAAATAGCAAATAGCATCAGGGAGCTGGGATAGTACGTGTGGAGGTCACTGTAAAAGCAGAGATTTAGAAAAGAAATATTAGACTTCGTTCTGAAGACTCTTATATGCCCAACGACTCTCAGTTTCAACTTCGCCACAACAGAAATGGGTATCTATTGAGTTATGCAGAAGCAGTCAAATTCCACTTCTTTCTGATTAGGCTTCTCCTACGAACTCATGAAATATAAAAGAAACAAGGTTTGGATTCTCAAATTTAATTCTGAAGTTTCAGCTTCACCATATAGATCAATGGCAATGCCTTAAACTAAAAAAGAAAATTTTAGGAATTGTAGATCTTGGTGTCTGTCCGTCTGTCTCTCTCTCTCTCACATTTAAATTTTATGTTAAATTAGTAATAAATGTAAACACATAATTTGATCATTTCACCCTCAAAAGAACAGTTATTCCCATGGTAACATTTAAGTTTAAGCAGAAGAATCCAAATGTAAAGAAATGAAGCAGGAGGAATTATTTCAATCAAAGAAATATAGGGTATCCAAAAACATCAAAGAGTGCCAAGACGTCTCTTGTCAATAGGATTAAAACATATATTTACGTTGTAGGTGTAACTCATGTTCATCTTTATTATCTGTCATTTAAACCCAGATATGATGGCATTCAGAAATACAGCTTAGTATTTCAAAAAACGGCAGTAAAAAGAAAGACGGAAAGTGCAAAGAAGAAGTCTAGGAGGAAACAGAAGATTTGAAGGAAATATTTCTATCAGTATTAACACCAGGGCAAATTTACTGTCCAAAATAATGTTGAGAATAAAGGGTTGGATCCACCAGAGGGCAGAGAGCAGAAGCAAGAAGAACAACAATCCTGTAGCCTGTGGGATGAAAACCACGTTCACAGAAAGAGAGACAAAATGAAAAGGCAGAGGACCATGTACCAGATCAAGGAACAAGATAAAACCCCAGAAAAACAACTAAATGAAGTGGAGATAGGCAACCTTCCAGAAAAAGAATTCAGAATAATGATAGTGAAGATGACCTGGCACCTTGGAAAAAGAATGGAAGCAAAGATCAAGAAGATGCAAGAAATTTTAACAAACACCTAGAAGAATTAAAGAACAAACAGAGATGAACAATACAATAACTGAAATGAAAAATACACTAGAAGGAATCAATAGCAGAATAACTGAGGCAGAAGAACGGATAAGTGACCTGCAAGACAGAATGGTGGAATTCACTGCTGCAGAACAGAATAAAGAAAAAAGAATGAAAATAAATGAAGACAGCCTAAGAGATCTCTGGGACAACATTACACACACCAACATTCGCATTATAGGGGTCCCAGAAGGAGAAGCGAGAGAGAAAAGACCCGAGAAAATATTTGAACAGATTATAGTCAAAAACATCGCTAACATGAGAAAGGAAATAGCCACCCAAGTTCAGGAAGCGCAGAGAGTCCCAGACAGGATAAATCCAAGGAGAAACACACCAAGACACATAGTAATCAAATTGACAAAAATTAAATCCAAAGAAAAATTATTAAAAGCAACAAGGGAATAATGACAAATAACATACAAGGGAACTCCCATAAGGTTAACGGCTGATTTCTCAGCAAAAACTCTACAAGCCAGGAGGGAGTGGAACGATGTATTTACAGTGATGAAACGGAATAACCTATAACCAAGATTACTCTACCCGGCAAAGATCTCATTTGGATTTGACGGAGAAGTCAAAAGCTTTACAGACAAGCAAAAGCTAAGAGAATTCAGCACCACCAAACCAGCTTTACAACAAATGCTAAAGGAACTTCTCTAAGTGGGAAACACAAGAGAATAAAAGGACTGACAAAAGCAAATCCAAAACAATTAAGAAAATGGTAATAGAAACATACATATTGATAATTACCTTAAATGTGAATGGATTAAATGCTCCAAACAAAAGACACAGGCTCACTGAATGGATACAAAACAAGACCCATATATATGTTGTCTACAAGCGAGCCACTTCAGATCTAGGGACACATACAGACTGAAAGTGAGGGGATGGAAAAAAGATATTCCATGCAAATGGAAATCAAAAGAAAGCTGGAGCAGCAATACTCATATTAGATAAAACAGACTTTAAAATAAAGAATGTTACAAGAGACAAGGAAGGATACTACATAATGATCAAGGGATCAATCCAAGAAGAAGATATAACAATTTTAAATATATATGCACCCAACATAGGAGCACCGCAATACATAAGGCAAATGCTAACAGCTATAAAAGAGGAAATCGACAGTAACACAATAGTCGGGGACTTCAACACCTCACTTACACAAATGGACAGATCATCCAGACAGAAAATTAATAAGGAAACACAAGCTTTAAATGACACAGGAGACCAGATAGATTTAATTGATATTTATAGGACATTCCATCCAAAACCAGCAGATTATACTTTCTTCTCAAGCGCGCACGGAACATTCTCCAGGATAGATCACATCTTGGGTCACAAATCAAGACTTGGTAAATTTAATAAAACTGAAATCATATCAATCATCTTTTCCAACCACAACACTATGAGATCAGAAATAAATTACAGGGAAAAAAACGTTAAAAACACAAACACATGTAGGTTAAACAATACGGTACTAAATAACCAAGAGATCACTGAAGAAATCGAAGAGGAAATCAAAAAATACCTAGAGACAAATGACAATGAAAACACGACGATCCAAAACCTAGGGGATGCAGCAAAAGGAGTTCTAAGAGGGAAGTTTATAGCAACACAAGCCTACCTCAAGAAACAAGAAAAATCTCAAATAAATAATCTAACCTTACACCTAAAGGAACTAGAGAAAGAAGAAGAAACAAAACCCAAAGTTAGTAGACAGAAATAAATCATAAAGATCAGAGCAGAAATAAATGAAATAGAAACAAAGAAAACAATAGCAAAGATCAATAAAACTAAAAGCTGGTTCTTTGAGAAGATAAACAAAATTGGTAAACCTTCAGACAGACACATCAAGAAAAAGAGGGAGAGGACTCAATAAAATTAGAAATGAAAAAGGAGGGGTTACAGTGGACACTGCAGAAATACAAAGCATCCTGAGAGACTACTACAAGCAACTCTATGCCAATAATATGGACAACCTGGAAGAAATGGACAAATTCTTGGGAGGTACAGAGGTCCCCGATTGAGAACCAATATCCTACAAGCAGTTTTAGAAAACCATCCCAGATCTGGTCAAACCAAAGCTCCTGGGTAGGAACAGAGACATCTACATAGGGAATCAATACCCTACTGGATACTTAAAACAGGACAAGCTTTGGGAAGTGTTTGGGGAAGACTTTGTCACTGAAAAGTATGGTTTGAGATGAGAACCAATGACATCTCCTGGGGTGTTTGTTAGAAATGCGGGGTTCCAGGCTCAATACTAAACATGCTCCATCAGAACCAGCAGCACCAATAAAATTCTTTGGGGGGGGGGGTCACTGAGCATGTTCCCATTTGAAATGCACTGTGTAGAGAATGTCACCAGGATCAGATCTCAGAAAGTGGGCTTGTGGTTAATTATATCAGGGTAGATTCTAAGTACATTGGAACCTTGGTCAGGAATCCTTGAGGGAACCAGGTGTGTTTAGGGGCGAGGTTCAAAAGCTTCCCTGCATTATTTAGATAGGAGTTGTGAAATCTAAGACGTGAAAACAATGATCATAGAGAAAACAGGAAAACAAGACAGAAATTTATAAACTGGAAAAAGGAGGCTTCACAGTTACAGAAACCTGGACAAATTTGAGAAGGAAACCCAATGTTCCTTGCAGTACTAGTTACAATAGCCACGACACGGAAGCAACCTAAATGACCATCGACAGAGGAATGGATAAAGATGTGGTACAGGGACTTCCCTGGTGGTGCAGTGGTTAAGAAACTGCCTGCCAATGCAGGGAACATGGGTTCGAGCCCTGGTCTGGGAAGATCCCACAAGCCATGGAGCAACTAAGCCCGTGCGCCACAACTACTGAGCCTGTGCTCTAGAGCCCGCGTGCCACAACTACTGAGCCTGTGAGCCACAAATACTGAGCCCACGTGCCTCAACTACTGAAGCCCATGTGTCTAGAGCCCATGCTCCACAACAAGAGAAGCCACCGCAATGAGAAGCCTGCGCACCGCAACAAAGGGTAGCTCCCACTCGCCGCAACTAGAGAAAGCCCACGCGCAGCAACAAAGACCCAACACAGCCAAAAACTAATAATAAATTAAATTTAAAAAAGAAGATGTGGTACATATATACAATGCAATACTACTCAGCTATAAAAAAGAATGAAATAATGTCATTTGCAGCAACATGGATGGACCTAGAGATGATCACACTAAGTGAAGTAAGTCAGAGAAAGACAAGTATTATATGATACCACTTATATGTTGAGTCTAAAAAATAATACACATGAACTTATCTATGAAACAGAAACAGACTCACAGACATAGAGAACAGACCTGTGGTTCCCAAAGTAGGGGGTGGCGGCGGAGGGGGGAGAGGAAAGGAAGGATGGGAGGCTGGAGTTAGCAAATGTAAGCTTTTATACATAGAATGGATGAACAACAAGGTCCTACTGTAGAGCACAGGGAACTATATTCAATATCCTGTGATAAACCATCATGGAAAAGAATATATTAAAAAAGAATTTATATATATATATACAACCGAATCACTTTGCTGTACAGCAATAATTAACACAACACTGTACATCAACTATACTTCAATTAAAAAAAGAAAAGAAAACCTCCTATTCTGTAGCTTTCACAGTAGGAGATTAGATAGGAAAATGCAAACAGGAATATGTGAAGGAAAGAGAAAAAAATGATAGTGGGACCAAAAGAAAAGAGAAAACAAAGTAAAGAAAGATAATATTATTTACGAAACAGTGATGTCCCTTCTGAGAATAAAGGCAAGTGGCCATTGAAGATGTAGGCTGAAGTCTCCTTTCAGCCAAGCTCTCCTCAAAGGTCAGACACCAAATGAAGGAGGATTCTGAGGCTCTGATGTGTCCCTGGAGTAGCAAATACTTGAGTCAGCCCTCCGGGTGTTTTCACTCAGCTGAACTGGAAATCATAAAAGTACCATTGTTTTTTCATTGCCATGGTAAGAACAAAATTAACAAAATATATCTCCATGTGATACGTTGCTAGGAAAGAAAATAACACACATGGAAATGTGAGAAAAAAACAAAAAAATCAAAAGAACAAGCTGTTTGGCTGTTTCAATGTCCTTGAAAATAACCAGCTGTACAGAGATAGGAGGGCTGGACTCAATGAATAGACAGGTGTGTTGAAGATTAGATTGTTAAAAAGCTGTTTAGAATGTGGAGCAATGAAAATAAAGTGTTCATTATACTTTTCTTTGACAAGGTTGTTGAGCATTTACATGGTAAGTCCTTTAAGTAAAAAGGATGGAAGTGCCTGCTTTGGGGAGGAAGGAGGGGATAAATGCTTTGTGCTGATACGGTCAGCACACCAGAGGAACAGGTGACTTGCCCGGGATCTCTTAGGAAATCTAAAAACTGAAGAAGTTTGTCTACTGTCACCAAAGGAAAATGCAATAGGAGTTATTCTAGGAGATGGTTGTGATGGGTCGGTCTTTGGAACTGAAGTCTTACGTTATTTGTAAAGGAAGTCATATGACAGTCACGTTCTGTCCTTAACACTGTCCAAAACACAAGTAAGGAATGTGGAAAAACAAGCCAAAACAAAACAAAACCTGCTCCTGGGGAACGGACAGGAATACATAGACAAATGGATTTCTGATAAAGATACAAAGGAGAGTCAGTGGAAAAGAATAATCTTATGGACAAAAAAGTTGATGGAAAAATTGGATATCCATATGCAAAAAACAAAACAAAACTTCAACCCATTCATTCATTGCCCCATGTTTTAGAACTAACATAGAGTGATTCACAGACCTATGTGTAAGACCTAAATCAAGGAAAGGTCTAGAAGTAAACATGGGTGAAAACTCTTGTGACAAAACACTACACACATATCGATTAGAAAATACAGCACGGCATGATTATTCAGTGAAAACAATACTTTCATAACATTGAACATAAAGATATTTGCGTCTTTGAGGGATACCCTTGAGGGAAGTAGAAGAGAAACCACCTACTGGGGAAAAATATTTGCAAATCTTCTATGTGAAAAAGGACTTGTATCCAGAATATATTTATTTATTTAAATAAATTATTTATTTATTTAAATTTATTTATTTGTTTATTTAGTTCGGGCTGCATTGGGTCTTCATTACTGTGCACGGGCTTTCTCTAGTTGTGGCAAGTGGGTGCTACTCTTCGTTGAGGTGCGCGGGCTTCTCATTGAGGTGGCTTCTCTTGCTGCAGAGCACAGGCTCTAGGCACTCGGGCTTCAGTAGCTGCAGCACATGGACTCAGTACTTGCAGTGCATGTGCTTCAGTAGCTGTGGCATGCAGGTTCAGTAGTTGTGGTGCATGGGCTTAGTTGCTCCATGGCATGTGGGATCTTCCTGGACCAGGGCTCAAACCCATGTCCCCTGCATTGGCAAGCAGATTCTTAACTACTGAGTCTCTATGGAAGTCCCCAGAATATATTTAAAACCTCCAAACTTCATTATAAAGAAACAAACAAACTGGGGCTTCCCTGGTGGTCCAGTGGTAAAGAATCTGCCTTCCAATGCAGGGGACGTGGGTTTGATCCCTGATCGGGGAACTAAGATCCCACATGCCATGGGGCAACAAAGCCTGCACACACCACAACTACTGAGCCCACATGCCCTGGAGCCCAAGGGCCACAACTAGTGAGAGAAAATCCACACGCCACAACTAGAGAGAAGTACATGTCCCACAAGGAAGAGTCATGCACCACAATGAAAATGATCCCACATGCCTAAACAAAGATCCCATGAGCCGCAAGTAAGACCTGACACAGCCAAAAAAAAAAAAGAAAATAAATATGAAATAAATAAAAATTAAGAAAACAGAAACAAACAGCCCGATCAGTAATGAACAATGATGTGGAGAGACACGTACCAAAGAAAATATACAAATGGCAAGTAAACACATGAAAAGGTGTTCCACCTCTTTATTCAGGAAATGTAAATTAGAACTGTAACTGGATACCATTACATACTACTTAGAATGTCTGAAATGACCACACCAAGTAGTGGCAAGGATTTGGAGCAACTGAAATTCTCATCTACTGCTGACAGGAGTGTAAAATTAGAAAGGCACTTTGATCCAGTAATTCTGCTCCCAAGTGTCTACCCAGGAGATAAGACAGCTGAGTTCCTTACAAAGGTTTGTCCGTAAATATGCACCCATCACCATGTCAGTGGATAAAACTGGGATATACCCATATAACACTATGCAGGAGTAAATGGAAATGCAGTCTACAAGAGCAATATAGATAATTATTACAATAAATATGCTAAGTGAAAGACGCCAGAAATGCGCACACGTGCTCACACACACACACACACACACACACACACTCACACACACATACACACACACACACACACAGGTTCAATTTTTGAAAAATTCTAAAGAATACCAACTAATTGTGTCAGAAAACTGAGGAGTGGGTTCCCAAGACACGGTGGGGGATGGCAGAGAAGGGGCAGGAGAAAGGATGACCCAGGAGCCCAAGGATCATTTTGAACATGACATATATGTTATCATACTGACTGGGGAAAAGTTTACACAGCTATATTCATCCAAAGCTTATCAACTGTATGCTTGAAATATGTGAACGTTTGTTCTAGATCATTTATATCTCAGCAAAGATTTTAAAAACTCATCTTTCAGTTCCATATAGAGTTCGTTTCAGTTACAGAGGTCTAGTTCAATTTCTATAGTTTTATATCTCTAATCACAATCCACCCATTTAATTTTTTATTATTAACATGATCATCAGAGGGCTGGTCTCATCCTAAGAGCAAACTGTCCAAATGAGTGTTATTTGGAGAGTGGTTGCCCATGGTTTCTTTAATCTAGTTGGCCTGATGTGTGGACAGTTCAGGAGGATGGTTGAAAGAACATGGGCCTTAGTGTCAGGAGCTACACACACATAAGGCAAAAATCCCATAAACTGTAGTGAGATTAGGTTATACACTCAGGACAAAATGAAATTGTAGAGATGAAGTTGGGAGGGATCCTTGAGTGGGGTAGGAGGTGAGAATTTGTTCTTGTTAGAAATATTTTGTTAAATTTAAACATAACGATATAAATATAAAGAAGATGTAGTACGTACACACACACACACACACACACACACACACACACACACACACACACACACAAAATGGAATACTATGCAACCATCAAAAAGCTGAAATTTTGCCATTTGCAGCAACATGGATGGACTTGGAGGGTATTATGCTAAGTGAAATAAGTCAGACAAAGACAAATACTATATGGTATCACTTATATGTGGAATCTAAAAAATACAACTAGTGAATATAAGAGAAAAGAAGCAGACTCACAGATATAGCGAGCAAACTAGTGGTTACCCATGTGGAGCGGGAAGAGGGAAGGGGCAAAATAGTGGTAGGGGATTAAGAGGTACAAACCATTAGGTATAAAATAAGTGAGGTACAAGGATATATTGCACAACATAGGGAATATAGCCAATATTTATTATAACTATAAGTGGAGTATAATCTATAAAAAATATGAACCACAAATTATGGTACACCTGTAACTTACATAATATTGTACAGCAACTATACTTCAAATAAAAGATAAAAAAATAAACACAGACTCCTGTGAGGAATGCCTTGATAGCCGATGCATGGTATAGATGCCACGTATTAAGCTTGTTAAACCAGCGAACAGGAACATCTTTAGTTTCAGAAAATAAGCTTCAACAGACCTCTTCAGTGTTAAAGAAATAATATAGGAGTTGGGCATATGTGTCTTGGACTGCTCATCCCATTTGGAAACTCAGCATATAAAAGAAAATAAACCTTACCGTCCTTGAAATACTTCATAGGGACTGTGATTTCTCACTACAGGCCAAATGTCCGGATCCACTTAGGCTTCTCTTAAAACTCATCTCTTTATAAAAACAACAGATTGCCAGAAAAGCTCAACGGCCAACCAGGATACTGTAAGATGATTTATACGTAACCAAGGTCTTGTGATGAACAACTGTTCATCATGTGTTATGACAAGAGACGTATACTATAAAGAGTGGCACAAACTCACATTCTCTCCAACAACTGGGACACCCTCAGCTTCTCCAGAAGCAGGATTATGAGAACCAACAAGATGAAGATTCTGCTGCTGAGTCTTGTCTTTGGTCTGGTGTGTGCTGACCAGGAACCTCCATCTGAGGAAGCTCTCTCAAAGGTACCCAAAAGGAGCTGATCTGGGAGGAGGTCTTGGTTGTGCATGTGTGTGACAGACTCATGTTTACATGTCTGATCAGATTACATATATATATCTCTTGGTCCATGTATCTACATGAGGATAAAACAACCCTTCTGTCTTTCAGCTCTTTATATTTTTTTCATCTTATTTGTCTGCAAATAGCAAGGAAAAATGATATGCTATCATTTACATAGCGATGAACTGGCATCATCTTTAATGGCATTGTTTTCGCTATTTCAAGAAACTCTGAATTCTACCCTTTATGCTTGAGTAGGAATCATTATTTCATTTCATATTATTCTGCAAGGTAGGGGGTAGAACCCTACTTTGCTCAATAAGATTGAATTTCTTTGTCTTCTGAGGTAAAGCAGAAGCAAAGGTTATGCTGGGTACTGGTGAGAAAACAGTAAAGAGATTGACTAACATTTCTTATAGAAACTTTCCTTTTTAGATTACAGGAGAATGGCACACCATTCACATAGCATCCGATGACGTGGACAAGACACATGAAAATGGCCCATTAAGGGGTCATATCCATAGGACTGAATGCAGCAACAACTGCGAAACAACCTACATTACTTTTTATACCAAGTAAGTGGAATTTGCCTAAACGTAAAGCAACAAAACTATTGACTTTTCTTTTTTTTCTACCAAATATTTTTTATTTTTATTTATTTTTTGGATGGGAAGAAATATTTTTTTAACATCTTTATTGGATTATAATTGCTTCACAACGTTGTATTAGTTTCTGCTGTACAACAAAGTGAATCAGATGTATGTATACATATATCCCCATATCCCCTCCCTCTTGTGTCTCCCTCCCCCCCTCCCTATCCCACCCCTCTAGGTCGTCACAAAGCACCGAGCTGATCATGAGGTCCAAGCTCAAATTTGCAGTGAAAGGTCTCTGGATGATGTTGTCGAATTTGAGCCTGTCAATTCTATTCATAGAAGAGCATTTTTGGTTTGGTGTCATATCCTTAGAGCTCATCACAAACCCCCTCCCTGCAGCTCTGCCTGTAGCCTCTTCTTAGAGGCCATACTGGTTGAGCAGCTCGGTTGGAATTACGTCATTAATAATTCAGATGAAGGCAGTAAGGAAAGACTTGTCCTGAATGCCTGAAAGTTATGGCAATAGGATTCCCATCCGTAGGATCTGTGTGTTTGATTCTTCAGGTTTTGCATATATTGGAAAGAGATTATATACAGTTGCTTTCATGGTATACTTCAGTGTGAAGGGTTATACCCAGAAGATTATTCACCTGGCATCTTAGCGACAAGTCTCCATCAATAAATTAATACTTTCACGCAGTAAATGAACATTTATGGAATGTTTACTCTATTGGAGGCATTGTGTACATGTGGGAACAAAAAATGACAAATTAAAAAATATGTCTCACCTTACAGTTCAAAACTGAATCAAGGTCACAGACATCCATGTGCAAAAAATAACAAAAAGACTCACTGATAAAGGTCATACTGAAGTATTGATAAGTGAACGATTGTGCCAGTCATGGGAGTAGGAAACGGTTTGCACGGGGTGGTGTGTGTGGCATTTATTCACTGAACACTAAATGGAAGTTTAAACCAAGAATCAGAGAAACAGAAGAAGTGTGCAGAGAGGCATCGCGAATTCAGGGGACGTTGGATTTTCAGTGCGGTCACGTCCTATGTGTATGAAGTGGATTCCAGAACACCAACTGGAAACAAACCTCAGACTTTGTTCTGGAGAGTTTCCTATATCAAAAGTATTAATTTTATGTTTACTATGTAGGAAATCAGCACGGATGTAGGTTTTAAAATAAGAGAATCATAAAATTCATTTTCTAAGTATTAGTCCTCCAGGAACTCACATGGTAGGGACTGTACTCAGTAAAATAATTTTGGAAAATTTGAGCAATGGAAGAAGTAGGTATCGGGGTGACTGAAATCAACATTTTAAGAAAAATTTAGAGTATCAACAGTTTATTTTTCGAATTAAATGCTCAAGTTTGAATTTGTCCATCTGTAAAAATGGTGATGCCATTAAACCAAAGGACAGACTAACATATACGGTGGAGAAAAACAACTGTGACAAAGAATTAATAATAATAAACGTGGCTGTGAGGTATAAGTTTGAGATGTGGTTAACGAATTTATACACAGCTGATCTGTGCATGGCGTGTAAATATATATTTCCATTTCTTTCTATGTCTGTGTGTGTCTATCTCTGTCTGTATGTCTATCATTCATTGATATTCTATTTGAAGCTTCTTACTTAAATAAGTACTACCTGAATTCACACAAGTTGAACAACTTGCTTCAGGAGAGAGAAGACTTCAGAGTCTGTAGGAGCACCAACATTTATGGCAGAGGGATAGACATGGTCTTTGGAATGGAGACATAGGACAGAGTGGGACTGTTTAAAGGAATGGACCAGCAATCCTAAATGTGGGGCGTGGCTCTGTCCTCCCTCCCCGGATGGTACGTGGCCATGTCCGGAGATATTTCTGGTTTCACGTGGGAGCTGCTGTAATCTCCTGGGTAGACACCAGGGATACTGCTCCACACCCCACTGTGATCAGGACAGTCTCCCTTCCCCCAACAAAGAATTATCCTGCCAAAATGTCAATGGTGCTGTGGGTGACGAACCCTGTAACAGAACAAATAAAGCACCAAGTAGTGCGGCTCAATTAAATGAGCCTAAGATTAAAAACATCTATGATTTTTAGCAATTAAAATGCATTGTAACTATTGCAGTTCCTCAAGTGTTGAGGAATGGATGGGGAATCAGAAACGTCTTCTCTGTTTGTTTCTAAGGATTAATGGGATATGCCAAGAACACACAGCAATGGGAACAGGAAGAGAAAAAGATATTTACGGAACAGACTGTGAATGCGTGACCTTTTCAGAGGGGTGCATCTTCTCAAAACCACAGAATGTGTTCAAATGTACAGTCTTAGCTCCATCCAAGACATCTAGACGTCTGGATCTGTAAACAATTTTTTCTACTAATTACAAATGCAACCCCGAAAAAGACATTTAATTTTCCAAGCATTCATTTTGTTACACAACGTCAGGATAAGGTCCAAGTTCGGAATGTTGCTACTGACAGTATCTGAGAAAAAGTCCCAGAGCATTGATTTCATATGTTCCTCAGGCATGCGGAAGTTTTTAAAGCTATTTAAAATTATACCATCTCTTTCAAAATTTTTTGTATCTTTTATTTGACCAACATGATCAAATATGCTCTAACTAAAAAATTTCTTAAATATTAAAAGTTCTGTATTAACATGTTTAAGAAGTATAACCTGATTAATTTAAATCCAAAAGATAAGTATGAGAATAGTTAAAATAACAGCAAAAATTTGAAACTAATTTTTACATAATTTAAAAGCAACGGGGACATTGGGACAGACTTCTCTCTCTATAGTTTAAAATAACTGGAAATGATTATCAAATATCAATACTGTAATATTAAGTGATCAAATGTCTACATATTTGATTTTCCTGGAGAAAAATGTACAATGTAGCCTTCTAATCTTGGTCTGATGCGTATTTTTTCATTTTAAATGTGGATATGCAGCAACAGGATCTACTTAGGAATCATTACAGAGAATATATTTCCAACATTTTGCAATACCTTCATTTATACCTCTTTTATTACCTCTTATACTAGGAAATAACTGTGGTTATGTTATGCATAACTGTGTTACGCATTAACTTTTATTTTAATATGATTCATTTAAGTTTATAGAATTACTTTTTAATAATGGCTGTACTTGACAATTCGGTCACAAAATTCCTGAGAATGTAACACAATCATGTGTTCTTGTATGAGAGGGCTGCAGTCCACCACCAATCATATATCTACAAATTCTGCAATAAGCAACTTTGCTACTGTGCACAGACTGTTCAGTCTCAAGGACTGGAAATCTTTACCATCTTCAGAAGAAGGGTTGTGGAAGAAGCTTGCCTACTTCAGTAGCTCTCATAACTCATTATTGACCAGGGGGTTTTTGCACAAACTAACGCCTGTGGCCAGCGATTTGTTATGTAAGTAAATACTGAAACGTCTCCGGTCCATCACATTCGGGGTAACAAAAGGCATATTAATACATCTCTGGTCAAAAGTGCGTTAACTGGTTCTAACAACACACTATGAGAAATATCGGTGAGACAGAGATCATCGTTGAAGGAAAGACTGACCACAGCGTGTGAAAAAGAAAGCATGTCAATTTGAAAATGAAAAAAGTTACCTGTATTGAGGTTGGAATTTTTTTTTCTATCACTGTCTCGGGTAGAAATTATTTCCAACTGATTATTGTATCAAAGAACATGCTGGTAATCTGTGCTGAAAGCATCGATGAAAACAAGACCACACACCTGACTGAAGTAGTCGGTACATATTGCAGCTTATTCTATGCAAACTAAATATTCATATTATCTGTATTTTTATATTAAGGACAGAAGTGCATGTATACCTTATTTTGTATTAAGTACGCTGGAGCAGCAAGGTGCACATGGGAATTCAGACTTCATGCTGGCTGAGTCAGGGATGCTGAGAGGTTGTCTACGAAAAAAATGAAATGCATCCACCAGGGATTCTATCAAGTGGCTTCTTAAAGTATGATACACGCTTACTCTGGAGATCCGATAAAATATTCCAGGATGGTCCATGAGTTTCTGGCCAAATATCACACACTGGAGTAGCCAGGGCCTGACACCTAAGCGAGCCGAGATTTAAACTCCGCGTTCAGCAGAGTCACCAGTCTCCAGGCATCACTGCCTTCCTCTCAACCACAAATGCTTTATTTTTACAATCGTTAAAATAATGGTTGGGACTTGAACCCAATATTCTGCAAATAACCACTGCATCATACTGAATCCTTCAGATGCAATGTTCTCAGTCAACTCAATCATTCCGCCCTCTGGCCAACCACACGGGGCCACTGATAGATCCCGCTCAGCCTTTCCGATATTATATCCTCACTGGAGGCGCGTGGGGGTTGCAGTTTGTCTTGGACAATGACGAAGCGTGAGTTTTCTCCCCGATTAGCATGTGTGATGGGGTTAGTATGCTTTGCTGAAAAGTCCAAAGCATTTTTTTTCTCATTCACTTGATTAGGGTTCAGGAAAGCCAGGAAACAAATTCCAGAATGTAGACAAAACTCAAAAGGAACAGAGTTCGGAGGAATTCTGAGCTCTCAGGCCCTGCCATTATGTCCTCTGATGTACCTTTAGAGACTGTATCCAATGTGGGGCTTCTTTAGCTCACAGGTGAGTGGTCTGTAATTTTCTCAGTAGTTGTAAGAACAGGAAAGTGATAAAGTGTTCAATATTTGGACACTACCACATGGTACCATCTGAAGACCTGATCCACCTCCCTTGAAAAATGACCTGGTGAGGAGCATGGCGGGGCTGGGGGATGCGGTGGTGGTGATGGTGAGATTTATTAGACAGTATTAGACAGTTATGACCCAGGTCATACTTTATAAACTATGGAGGGTTCTAACGGACATCTCTTCTGCCTTATTTGCTATGGAATCCCGCCAAAGGAAGTAGTCTCAGTGAAGAAGAATTCAACAAGTTCGAGGAACTGACCAAAGACAAACGTGTCCCAACGGAAAACACAGAAGATGTCATTGCAACAGGTAAAGTCCCAGAGGCCAACGTGTGTCTGAGATGAAAACACACCACTGGGATACTCGATTCAAATTTCCTATTCTCACAGTCGTCTTTTATAAAGTCTGTTATGAAATGATCCTTTGAAATAGAGGAACTTCAATGATCATTTCCCCCCCATTCATGCTCTTTCCCAGACAACTGTCCTAACTAAGAACTGAGAACATCAGTTGGGTGGGTAGAAACATGATACATACACCTCCTGAGTTTTTTAGTAGGTTAAGGCTTTTTTCCTGGGGCTTACTGCTTTAAGAATGGGATACATACACAATGGAATACTACTCAGCCATAAGAAGAATGAAATCATGCCATTTGCAGCAACATGGATGGACGCAGACATTACCATACTAAGTGAAGTAAGTCATATAGAGAAAGGCAAATATCATATGATATCACTTCTATGTGGAATCTAAAAAAAGAGCTCAAGTGAACTTATCTAGAAAACAGAAACAGACTCACAGACACCGAAAACAAACTTATGGTTACCAAAGGGAAAAGGTGGCAGGAGGGATAAATTAGGAGTTTGGGATTAACCGATACACACTACTATATATAAAATACATAAACAACAAGGACCTACTGTAGAGCACAGAGAACTCTACTCCATATCTTGTAATAACTTATAATGGACAAGAATCTAAAAAAGTATATATTTGTATTCATATATGTATCACTGAATCACTTTGCTGTACATCTGAAACCAACACAACATTGTAAATCAACTGTATTTCCATAAAAATTAATTTAAAAAAAAAGAACGGCATAACAAAACAGTCCAACTTGCAAGGTGGCAAAGGCCAGGACTTCGATAAGTGTTTGGATTTAAATATTCAAAAGAATCACACTGATCTAGACTCTACAGTGGGATGCTGTGAGGACAAAGGGGGGAAATTCTGCGAGGCACTAAACTGTGAGATATAATTAACCTAGTGAATCCCAGTGTGAACGAATCATCTTGCAGCCACAACACGTTTTATAATTATAAATAAGATTCAGAGAAGCTGTAAGCATCTCAGACTTACACCGTATGTAATTTTCTCTGTCTTGGAGCCGTGAACACGTAACTTAGAAGCTCTCAGCATAAGACCCGATACAGGATCACTCACAACTAATTGCAGCTGGTGGAAGCGTTCTCTCCAACCCCACACAGGCACATGCATAGACGGAGCTCTGTGAAATGAGTCCTGTTGGAGAATTTTTCCACTGTTTCCCCCAGCAATCGCTTGTATTTTTTTCTTTCATACTCTAGCCAATATCATATTAAACATAATCAGCTCAACCACATTTTTAATTTTTTTCATGTTTGTAGAAGACAACGACCTAAGGCTATAAGCAGCATTAGCATCGCTAATGCATCAGAATTACCCGTATGAAGATAAGAACAGCCTTTCCCTTCACATCATGATTTCTCCTTTCCCAGGAAGTCATGATCCTGGACTCACGGCTTTCCTTCTGTGAATCGCCTATGCCCTTGTTGATGTTACTGGATTCCTAAACGGTTAAATACATCGATCAATATACCTATGAAGAAAGGGAGCGTACTTGCAATGCACAGAAAACTTGCACACAGCTCGGCAGAAAACCGAGTAAGCAAAGAACCAGGAGAGAATTCTGTTTAGGATGTGTAGCGTAAATCCTGGAAGTGTCTTGGTGAGAAGAGAAAATACATCACAGATGCTGCTTTTATAATGGGATATAAATCTCCCACCAGATGAAGCTTGAGAGGCGGGACTGGTTAGTCAGACTACTTCAAGAAAGAGCCTGTGCTTTCCTCACTAGAACCAGAAAACACCTCAGTGATTACGGGGTTGAGCTGCATTCGTGTGCTATGGGGGTGTGCGTGTCCCTAAGGATTCAGCAGAACGCAGTATAATATGACCGACACTGTAATTTAGAGGAAGCACCAGTTGATACCCTCTCACCGCACCTCATGTGCTGGTAGCTCTTTCCCGAAATGAGATAACTTCATTTTTCCTTAGAGTGTGATGATTAGTCATCAAAGACGAGAAAGCAGCTAAAATCTGATGAGGTTAAGCCATAGGGAGAGCGTCTAGTTAAGATGCAAAGCAAAGCCCTTGCACATGTGATGCACAAAGCCCGATTATGATTAGATTATGATTAGTCCAATGCTCTACAGAACCCCTCATGATCAGGGGACCATAGTACCAGGATACCTACATACAGTCAGGGTCGCTTCTTAGGTAGACAGAATTCCCAGTGACCTACTAGCAATGAACAAAATGCTTAGCATGTAGGAGATCATCATTTTCTTAACCGAAATCCACCAATGGATTTCCACCAATCCACCCGTGGGCTACACAAGCAGCTTCAGGTGACAAAAGCCCAAAGGCTGGTACAGGACTTCTGGAAGACTGAATGAGGAGCTCATAGAATTCTCTCCTCCAACAAGATAACTGTGAAACTCACAAAACTATGAACTTATCACAGACAACTATGTCAGGGTTCTGGAAATTAGTTAAGGGTGTACAACAAATACGAAAAATATTTACTCAAGAAAAAGTACTGAATGTTGGTTAAAAAGAACAGGGTCTGTGGTGTCTGACTCAGGGCTGCTGCTGTCCCGCCTTCTCTCCAAAGACCAGCAGCCTTGCTGCTGATGGAGTGCGCTGACTGATTTGCAGCTGTGCATAAAAATCCTGTATCAGGGGTGTTTTCAAAATCAACAGCAATTGATTGGTGGGAAATGATGGGAAAAAGAGCCTCATGGCTACCCGAAATGATCAGAGTGCTGGACCGGGCAAGAGACTAGGTGAAAAACGTTAAGGGAAATGGGAAAGATGAGACAGTCCTGGACCACTCTGGAAACCTCTGGCATGTTCCCGGGGATTTGGAAGGCTGTATGCACATGCAGGGCTGCAGCAGCGCCAGGAAAGACACAATAGGCGTTGGTTACCTACTTGCCCAGCGCTCCCTGTAAACCGCGTGCACTTTGAATGCATGTTGCAACCCACACGCGGGTCTCCTAGGGCAAGATGTTTGTGCCTTGTTGACTCAAGTTGTTCAAAGAAAACGGAACAATCAGTGGTTGACGACTAAGCTAGGCTGACTCAGGGCTAACCCCTAAGAAGCCAGCCTTAAAAATAAAAACAAGAATTTAAAAGAAAGGGGTGGGGGGTGGGGGAACTCCCTGGTGGTCCAGTGGTTAGGACTCAGCGCCTTCAGTGCTTTGGCCCGGGTTCAATCCCTGGTTGGGGAACGAAGATCCTGCAAGCCATCTGGCACAGCCAAAAAGAGAAAACAAAAAAGAAAAGAAAAGGAAACAAACTGAGCAGAGACATCAGTGGTTTCACACTGCAGGGAACAGAGACTCTATAAAACTATTACAGGCAGGTCACTAAACAAAAAACAAAGTTTCCTGAGCCCCTCATTCAAAAAAATGACAACAGTAAAACAAAAAAATGGAAGCAACGGAAATCCCAGAGAAAGTCAGAATTCAAATTTGTTACTCTATAATGATCTAAAATGTCCAATTTTTCAACAAAAAATCTATTAGATATAAAAACAAAGAGGCAAGGATAGTCCATAAATAGAAAATAATCTAATGGAAAGGCCCAGATATTGTCCTAGGAGAAAAATACTTAAAATCAGCTATTACTAATATTTTCAAATAAGAAAAGAAAAAGCTTTTTAAATAATGAGTATAATGACAGTAACACACCTCCAAAAAAGGCTTCTGATAAAGAGATCAAACTTCCTTTTAAAAAAGAAAGAAACTGAAAATCTGGAGTTGAAAGTTATAAAATAAATGAAAATTTTACTAGCATGACTAAGCGGCAGATTTGACCTGAAAGAAGAATGCAATCAGTGAATCAGAAGCTAGGTCAGTAGTTATGATCATGCTGAGGAAGAATAAGAATAAAAAATGAGGAAAAATGAACAGAGCCTCACAGACTTATGGAATTCCATTAAGAATATCAGCATATATCTAATGGAGTCGCAGAAAGGAAAGAGAGAGAAAAAGCACAAATTTAATTAGAAAATGTATTGGGTGAACACTTCCCAAATTCAATGAGAAAACAAACAACAAAAAACTAATCTCTACTCCCAAATGCTCAAGAAACTCCAAGTAGAACAAACATAAGGACATTCACATCTGGATACATCATAGGAAATTTTCCAAAAGCCAAAGATAAAGGGAACATCTTGAAATTGGCAAGAGAAAAATGACCCACCAAGTAAAGGAACCTCAAAATGACTGACAGCTTAGTGTTTATCAGATGTGATGGGGTCTAGAGAACAGTGGGATGGCATATTCAAAGTGCTAAAAGAGAGAAAAAAAGGCTACCCAGCAAAAACCCTGTATCCAACAGAACTATTCTTCAAACAAGGAGGCCAAATGAATGCCTTCAGAGATGAAGGCGTAGAGAATTGATGACTAGCATACTTACCTCAGAAGGTAGACTAAAAGAAGTCTACAGCTGAGCATGAACAAATAAAGACATACAGACTAGTCATAAAGGTTTCTATATAGGTAAGTATAAGAGAGAGAGTAAGTATGTATTATACAGACCTGTATCCAGGAGGAAATTAGTGTTATGTGTTGAAATATGTCCCCTCCCAAATTTCCTATGTTGAAGCCCTAATGCCCAATACACCAGAATGTGACCATATTTGGAGATGCAGTCTTTGAAGAGGTCATTAGGTATAATGAGGCCATTGGATGGGTCCTACTCCATCTTATAAGTGGTGTCCTTATAAGAGGAGGAAATTTAGATACACAAAGAGACACCAGGGATTCATGAGGACAGAGGAGAGGCCATGTAAGGACAGAGAGAGAAGGTCAAGCCAAAGAGAGACGCCTCGGAGGAAACCAGCCCTGCCAACACCTGGATCTTGGACTTAGAGCTTCCAGGACAGTGAGAAAATACTTTGTCATTTAAGTTGCCCAGTCGGTGGTAATTGTTATGGCAGCCCTAGCAAACTCATTCAATTTCCTATAATCATCTCAATACAGAAAGAAAAAGTAACTGGCAAAATTTAATATATTAATCATAAAAATTATTGGGAGGGCTTCCCTGGTGGCGCAGTGGTTGAGAGTCCGCCTGCCGATGCAGGGGACACGGGTTCATGCCCCAGTCCGGGAAGATCCCACATGCCGCGGAGCGTCTGGGCCCGTGAGCCATGGACACTGAGCCTGCGCGTCTGGAGCCTGTGCTCCCCAACGGGAGAAGCCACAACAGTGAGAGACCCACGTACCACAAAAAAAAAAAAAAATTCTCATAACTATAGATGCAAATACCCTCAGCATAATAATTACAAAAATTATATATCTGTGTGTATATATGTGTATTGATAGATTTATACATCATGACCAAAGAGGATGTATTTCAGGGATGCGAGGGTGATTAACATCCAAAATTCAATCAAAATAACCCATCAGATCAGCAGGCAGAAGAAAGTCATATAATCATATCACTGATGCAGAAAAAAAGGACTTAAAAAAAGTAAAAATTCATGAAAAAAACCCAGTAAACTATTAACAGAGGGGGAATTTTCAACTTGATAGTAACCATCTTTAAAATGTCTACATCTAACATCATATTCAATATTGAGAAAGTGCATGATTTTAGCCTAAGATCAGGAACAGGGCAAGGGTGTCCTATTCAACATCGTGCCAGAAACCTACCTAGAACAATATAATAAATCAAGGAAATAAAATGTTCACAATTTGAAAAGAAAGAAAGAAAGCTGTCCCTGTGTGCAGATGACATCACTGTTTAACTAGAAAATCCCAAAGACTTGACAAAATATTTGTAGAGCTAATAAAGGACTGCAGTCAGGTTGCAGGATATAAAATCCACATAAACAGCTCCCACGTGGGGGTGGGGTCAGCTAACTGAAGTCTGGAGAGGGAAATGTGAACCCAGCAGAACAAGCTACCATTCACGAATGCATCCAGCTCATTACAAACGCTGTTATCTTACAGCAAGAATTAAGACCGTGTCTGCAACGTGAACATGTGGCTCTGCCCATGAACCAGAACCAGACCATGCGCTGTCTGGTGAGGCCCCCTTTCTGGATCACAGACCTCTCCGCCTGTGTCCTCACACGGGGGAGGGGCTGGGGGCTCTCCGGGGGCTCATTTTAAGGGCACTAATCCCACTTATGGGGGGCACCCTCATGACTTCATCACCTCCCAAAGGCCCCCAACAGCATCACACTGGACTTGAGGATCCAACATGAGTTTTGGGGGGACGCAGACATTCAGACCATAGCAGAATGACCCCAGTAACCCAGCTCCAGGTTTTGTGCTGATGACAGGCCCGGGGCTCAGACCTCACTCAAGGGAGGAAGCGGGGTGAAGACTCTGATCAGTTATCGAGGGTGGTCTGATGTTGAGCCTGGGGAGCTGTCGTTCAACTGACTCAGCAGGAATCTTGCTAAAATCGGAAAATGAAAAGACAGACGCTGCAGCCCAGAGTCAGCGCCTGGAGCCCGACTAGAGTTTGGTCCGGGAGAGACTGTGACCCTCCTCTGCTCCAGCCCACTTGTCACACTGGTACAGGCTGTCCCTTCTCCACAGTGCTGGGCGGGTTGGGGGGGGGGCCCTCAGTGATCCTGGACACCCATTCCTGCCCCCAGAACTCCACAGGATCCCGTCGGGGGCGTGAGACAGGCAGACTTCGCAGAGATCTTGGGTTCACGTCTGTCACAATCACTCCATCACAATAACGCGAGTCACACGAATTGTTTGCCGTCCTCGTGCATACAGAGGTTGCCGACACTATGCTTCAGTCTGTTATGGGTATAGACTGATGTCCAAACAATGTACACACCTTAATACTTTATTGCTAAAACTTGCGAACCAGCACCTGAACTTTCTGCAACTCAGAGTAGTGAGACCACTCACCACAGATCAAATAATGAAAGTCTGAAATATGCCAAGAATGACTACCAGGTGAGAAAGTAAGGCAATGCCGTGGGAAAATGGGCACCAGAATTGCTCGACGCGTCGATCTGTGAAAAATGCAGTATCTGCAAAGCACAATACCGAGGTCACCCTCAACAAGCACTGACCAGGGGGTGCGCGCCCACCTGCCCAGCAGTGAGCACCAGGTCAGGTCAGGTCCAGCCGTCCTGACCCTAGAGCCTGGGGGCACCCCCCTCCTCAGCTGTCCCGGGACACTGCAGAGAACCCTATGCTCTGGGAGGATGGGGTCTACTTCTCTTCCTGGAAAAAAAAAATTCTTTCCCCAAAGGAGGCTTTCCTGGGGTGAGACCTCCCTGCCCCCGCCTTTCCACCTCTGGCTCGGGGGTCAGGAAACAAGGCACCGGGATCGGCCAGGAGGTGACAATGCAGGGCCCTGGACAGAGTCTGAGTGTCAGATGTGTCACCTGCATTTTCATTAGGATTAAGAAAAACAGGCTCCTTTGCGTTCCCTGCTGGATCCTAACTTCACACCTCACTGGCACTGATTTATTCTGATGTGATAACATCAGAGGCTGTACATCAAGTATTTCAGCCCATTTTTCTTCCCGTTTACAAAATAAATCTAGTTGCAAAGTTGTACTATAACTGAAGGGTCTATATTCAGGCATTTTTGCTCTGGAGCCTAAAGGGTAGTGTGGCCATGCAGTGTTAAGAAAAAGGAAGGAAGGGAGGGAGGAAGGGAGGGAGGGAGGGAGGGAGGGAGGGAGGGAGGGAGGGAGGGAGGGAGGAGGGAGAAAAAACAATCCTTTCCTTTCCTATAGATTCATGACTCAAAGTCACCCAGTTTTGGAAGGTGCAGCCTAAAGGGAATCACAAGAGGAAGGTGATTTCGCATCTCCCATTCTAAAGGGGCTTTGCTTCCAAGTGGTCACAGCAATGAAATCTAAGGGTCCTCGCTGCGGTCACCAAAAACCTCAGTCCTCAGTAGCTTGTTCTTAACAACACAACCAGATATAAGGATCAGGGACAAATGAGACCAAAACAAGACCAAAAAGCAGAGCCTGGCCTCTGCCCCAGCAACGAGGACCTCAGCAGCTGAAACCTTTTCTCTCATCTCCAAAACCCCGCCCGCTGGGCCGCCAGCCACGACCTGCATAGAACTGCAAAACAATCTAGAGCCAGGTGCGTTGGTGTAACAAGAATACTCACCCGAAGGCGTCTTCCTACACAAACCCGAAAGCCGCTTCTTCCTGGGAGACCAAGGCAAGCTCTGGCGCTCGGTGGCCCGTGGAGGGATCCGGGGCCGGTGCTGGAACCAAGGGACCCGCGGCCACCGCTGCTCACGCAGCAGCTCTCAGTGCCCCCCGGGGGCCACGACCCTCGGGCAAAGGTCCCTCTGGATTCCCTCCCGCTGGCTTCCCAATGGGTCACCAAACCAAGTTTGTTTGGCCCGACGCACAGCAAGCAGAGATGCTGCCCGTGTAAGCGAGGAGAGGGTCCCTTCGGGAGGCACCAGGCGAGGAGCGGGGAGGACAGGCATGCAGTGCGCCTGCGGGAAGGCTGGCCCGGAGGTTGATGGGTCAGGACGACGCCGCGGCGTGGCGTGAGCGCGGGCGGCGCACGCAGGGCGGGCACACGTGACGGGGGTCAGGCGCGGGAAGGCCCTCCTGCGCAGGCGGGACGAGGCTCCAGGCCCGGCACGTTCACGAGGCTCCGGCGGACATGCGCGCAGGCCCAGGGGCGGGGCCCTCGGTCCCATCCAGTCTCGCCCAGATAGACGCGGCTGAGACTAAAGAGTTCCCGGAAAGGAACTCCTGCAAACTGCGCCCTGTTGAGGTTCCGTGACTTTGATTAAAGAAGAAGGTTTTTAAAGCCATAATAAATAAATACATAAAATAAAGACTTATTAGTCCGCAGTGTGGATGGACGGCATTTTGTTTATCCGTTCATCCTTTGATGGGCTTTGGGGTTGTTTTAACCTTTTAGATACTGTAACCGGTGCCGCTGTGAAGGGTCGTGTGCAAGTACCTGTCTCAACACCTGTTTCAATTCCCTTGGATGTGTGCACAGGACTGGGCTTGGCTGCCATGGGTCTGGAAGGGGGAAATTTCGAGAATGCTTAATGTGACTTTTCTGGGGGAGAATGACGAAATGCCTTGGAACTTGAGGGAGGTGATAAGTGTAGAACATTGTGAATGTACAAAAAGGCACTGAATTTTACACATTAAAGTGATTAAAATTATGAAAAATAAATCCTTAAACAAGGTGTTATGTCTGGTTGCTGCTCCTAAATTAGACAAAACTTTTTTTTTTTTTTTTTGCGGTACACGGGCCTCTCTCTGTTGTGGCCTCTCCCGTTGCGGAGCACAGGCTCCGGACGCGCAGGCTCAGCGGCCATGGCTCACGGGCCCAGCCGCTCCGCGGTACGTGGGATCTCCCCGGACCGGGGCACGAACCTGTGTCCCCTACATCGGCAGGCGGACTCTCAACCACTGCGCCACCAGGGAAGCCCAAAACTCTTCATTTTAATAGGGGTTTAAGATCTAGTATAATATCTAGGCCAAAGATGATCAACAAATCCTGCGGGAAATATTGGGTGTATTTTCTATGCTCCAAACCATGGCATTGGTTTATGCTATTTATAGATGCTGTGTAACAGGGTAGGTATTTTATTTCGTGTACCAAGTTCACTGAGACTGGCTCTGAGAAGAGTTTGCCAATAGAGGCACTTGGAAAGACAGCTCATGTGTCCCTTCCTCGGTGTTTCTCCTGATAGAGCCTACAGAGTTCTGAAAAGGGAGGCTGCTCAGCTGTCAGGCCCTGCGGGTGCGGATGTAAACCAGTTCAGCCACTTTGGCAAATTCCTTCCTTCTTCTGTTAAATATCTAAGCGCCTCTCTTAACTCAGCAGTTGCCCTCCTAGGTATTTACCCAAGATGATTCAAGCCACTGTCCACAAACACACTTGTTCTTGAATGCCAGCTGCGGCCTCATCCGCCACAGCCCCAAACTGGAAATATCCCCGTACAGAGGATGGATCAGAAAGTGATGGTCTATTTGCACAATGGCGTTCTACTAAGCAATGAAATAGAGCAACCTACCCACAACTTCCTAAGACCCCTCGGAAAGAGAGTCTGTGCAGCAAAAGATGCCATGCGCTGCTATTAGAATACATGGA
Source organism: Tursiops truncatus (assembly GCF_011762595.2). Classification (NCBI taxonomy): domain Eukaryota; kingdom Metazoa; phylum Chordata; class Mammalia; order Artiodactyla; family Delphinidae; genus Tursiops; species Tursiops truncatus. Next base: position 125,728,543 of record NC_047055.1, on the reverse strand, counting down.
GCTGAGTCTCCCTTTTTAAATCCAAAATGTCCATTTCTGCCTTCTAATTTATCAGAGTGTTGAGTTCATTTATTTATTTATTTATTTATTTATTTATTTATTTATTTATTTTGCGGTACACAGGCCTCTCACTGCTGTGGCCTCTCCCTTTGCTGATAACAGGCTCCAGACGCGCAGGCTCAGCGGCCATGGCTCACGGGCCCAGCCGCTCCGCGGCATGTGGGATCTTCCCGCACCGGGACACGAACCCGCGTCCCCTGCATCAGCAGGCGGATGCTCAACCACTGCGCCACCAGGGAAGCCCAAGTTCGTTTATTTTTAATGAAGTTAATTGCATGGGTGGGTTTGAGTCTGGCGTTTTTCAGGTTTCTATTGGCCTGTTGATTCAGTTCTTCTGTCCCTTGGACTTCATTACCCTGTAGACACCAACCTCACCTGTATCAGGTTAGTCAAGTAATGTTTAAGGTTTTATTTTAATGTGTCTACTGTTGTTTATCTGTAGCTTTTAAAATGATGTTTGTGGTTGCAAATACACGTGTAATTTACCCAGTGTGTTCCCTTATTTCAAGAGACAATACCTGGCCAGACTTGGTGTGCTTTTGTTCATTCCTCAGTCACTTCAAAGAGTTGACTGTGTTTTGTTTACAGCTCTTATAGGTTGAATGAAACGTCTGATACGAGCTAAACTATCATCGCCACTTGAAAGATTGATTCCCCTTTAAAAAGCATTCAACGAGAGTCACTGAGAGGGAAAATGAAGACATGGTCATTTCTATGAACTGAGAAATCAATGATAAAATTCAACAGACATTTATGATTTTTTTTAAAACATGACTTTTAGCCAAGTAGTGATGGAAGAAACTTTCATTAATCTAATAAAGACTGTTGGCAAAAAATGTATTTTTTTAAATCACTGAAAAAGGATGGGGCCATATGCTATACATATGTATTGGAAAGGAAGATAAACACCCACATTTGTGCCTGAGGACAGACTACCCATCCTTTCATGTTTAATCCAAATACTTTCTTCTTCTTTATTTTTTGGTTCTTCGTGATGTGTTCATCCTTTGTATTCTTTATCTCCCTTAAAATATTTTATAATATAATTTTCTAGTTTCTTTTGTAAATAGGCTACACGCCCCTTGAGGTGAGTATGGTACTGCAGAATTCTTTGCTTAATAAAGTATTTCTCAGATAGAACAAATATTTCAAAACACATTATTTTGCGCAAGAAAAACAAGAACATTTTCAGTCATTAATTGGGGCAGAATAGAATTTGTCTTCTGTGTCACCTGTCATCACCATTGCTGCTGTCTCCTCATTAATCATATGGGGCTCCACCCCTGAATTCCCTTTTCTGAACCTATACCTATTGCCTGAACATCATTCTTTCAATTGCTCTGCTCTTAAAGTGGAAATCCGTAAAAACATTTTGAAATTTAGCATTCTGAACTATTTCATTGTTTGCTCCACATCAAATGCAAACTACTTAAAAAAAAAAATCCGGAGTTTCATTTAGGTGTCTATGTGCTATCTTATTCCCCAAATATATTTTGCCAGTAAAGTCTATGGGAACATGTGTCTCTTGTACTCTCCACAACTCTGAGCTCTCAGTGAATTTGTTTGCACCCAACGAAAATGACATCAAGAGCCGATGAAGGATAGGAGGCAATAGGTCACAGGAGAAATGCAGCCAAAAACAACAACACTTACTAAAGACAATGAAGCTCTGCTGATTTAAGTAGATACTATTGTGTGGACAAACGCTGATTCATGTGTTAATTATACAACCCCTTTTCCCTTGGGGTATAAGGGTGATGGGAAGAGACACTATTCAAAGTATTTGCAATATAAATGGACTTCTTATTGAATGAAAGCAAGGTTTCTACAGTTGTATTAAATATAATGATGACAGGGACTTCCCTGGTGGCGCAGTGGTTAAGAAACCGCCTGCCAATGCAGGGGACATGGGTTTGAGCCCTGGTCCAGGAAGATCCCACATGCTGCGGAGCAACTAAGCCCATGCGCCACAACTACTGAGCCTGCGCTCTAGAGCCTGCGAGCCACAGCTACTGAAGCCCACGTGCCACAACTGCTGAAGCCCGTGGGCCTAGAGCCCGTGCTCCACCACAAGAGAAGCCACCGCAGTGAGAAGCCCGTGCACCGTAATGAAGAGTAGCCCCCGCTCGCTGCAGCTAGAGAAAGCCGGTGTGCAGAAACCAAGACCCGAGCCAGCCAAAAAGAAACTAATTAATTAATTAATTTAAAAAATATATAGAATGATAGATACAGTGGTTATAAGAAGTTTGACCAGTGAGACAGACCATCAAAATAGTTTTAAGAATTTTAAGTGAAACGGTTGCAGTTCGAATAATGGAAGCAACCTTAGGCACCAGGGAGGAAATATGAACCATTAAAAAAAAAGTTGTCTTTAAAACCATTTTCAAGGATCTTTCTCGAGTTGACAATATATCAAATCCTGGAGAAGAGGTATCTACTGCAACTGGATTGAGCTTATATCAATGTGGATCAATGAACTCTCCCGGGTTACAGGGAGTTAAGAAGCTGTCAGGAAGGATTAGTCAAAGACTAAATGGTACTTCCTGTTTTAATAAGAAACAAGTGAATTAACATCTCCTCGCATAGTTACCGTGTATGCACGCGCGCGCGCGCGCGTGTGTGTGTGTGTGTGTGTATGAGATAAGAACACCTAACATCTACGCTCTAAACAAATGACAAGTATATGTGCAGTACTATTAATGATAGTCACCATGCTGTTCATTACGTCTTTCTTTAAATCATAGAAGCTGTTCTGGTAATTATAACTTTAAACAAAACTAGGCATCATTTTAATTTATGTCAGTTAAAGCTCTGAAACTGAATATTTGCTTATGTTGAGGAGTCAGCAAGTCCCAGGCATTTCCTTAACGATTGTTTGTCAGAACCTGTCATGTTGTTTCATGTACTGTGTCTTGACAACATGGGAGCCTACAGAATGAGTGTTCATGCAAAGATGATGACAGTTCATACAACAGTCTTAAAAGGGCTCCACAGAAGTCTCTTTGTGATCTGGGGGTGGGGTGGGAGGGTCTCTCAGTCTTGGAAACAAAGGGTTGGTAAGAGAATGACCTTGGATCGGGGTCCAAGACTGAGCAAAAATAATGTCTTATTGTTTCAGATAGCCCATTGGGAAGATCAGTAGAAATATATGATACTGTAATTATCTATAAATGCATGAGCAATTCTATTTTCACACGTTTATGAACTGTTTATGCTTTTGACACCCATGTGTTGAAGGATAGTCTTTGCATGTCTCAGGAAATTCATATTATCTCCTTAAACATTTGTGCTGAAGAAATATTTTCTGGTATGAGGCGAAGTGACCCATTTTGAAGTCAAGCTCCAGGAGACATTAGCCCTCTACAACAAATGAAAGGCATTTAATTACAAACTCTCCCCTTTAAACGTGTTCGGCTGTCTATTAGCAAATGTCTCCCTTTAGCTTCACTTTTTTCTTTTTTAAACCCCAGCCATTAACTGCTTGTCCAGTTGGAGAGCAGATGAGAGTCTGTCCAAATTCATTTGGCTGTCTCCTACAATTCAGGACCTTCTGTTAACTGTTCTGTAGGTGGCCTACTGGGAAAGCACTTCGACAATGAAATTAATAAAAGCTCCAACTCTATCATTCTTAGAGCAGCCACACTGACTCAGACCCCTTCAATGACCAGAATAAAAGAAATGGACAGGCTCTGTTTTTGATAATTTATTAGCTCCAGGGTGAACAATTTCTTTCCAGGGCCCTAAGAAAGAGAAAACCAACCAACCAACCAACCAACCAAGAACTAAAAAGAGAATAACCTAATATTTCAAATGTAAGCATTCTTGCTTTTTTTTTTTTCATGGAATCTAATTTTTAGTTATGTCTTAGTGTAGAAGCCATTCAGACATTATCTTTAAAGATTATCAAAAACAGAAGGAAACAAACATGTGTTAAACAAACTTCACTGAAACATACAAAATTGGCTTTTATGAGTGCCCTTTGCCTCTCTCTTATTCTCTTTGTAAGTGAATGCTGTTTCTTACGGCAGCTTCAAGTGTGAAAAATCAAACTTGTCTTTTTAATTAACTAAAATTTCCCTTTTCCTTCACTTTCTTTCTAAAATAAATCGAGACAATAGGTGAGAAAAATAAAGTCCATACTGAGTGAGTCAACTGCCAACTACAGAAGCCTAGTAAGTCTTTGTGCTAACTTTCAGCTGACTGGTACCTATTTGCAAATGTCATAATTTCCAGGAAAACATCATGGTCTACAAACCCCCGCTTCCTGGAATGAAAAAGAAAGTGGTATGAGGGAAGTTATTTTTGGATGACTGTCGGAACATTTTCTGCTTAAACGATTGAGTTAATAGTCTCCTATTTAAATACTCATTTTTCTGATAATCTAAGTGAAATGTTGAGAACGTATGAGAATGGCTCTCTCCATCATTTGTGTGGCTGGTGACCACACGGAGGAAAATTAAAAGGAAAAAATGACGTGTGTCTGCAGATATGCAAAATATACAATGCATACGTTCCTGTGTGGACATACATAGGTTATACACATAAGAATGTACATAAAACAACAACATACACAATGATATATATGATTACATACATATAAATGGGTGTCTGTACATATATACACATATATGTGTATATACACAAAGAAGTATACATACAACATATATGCACATATATATATCCCTGTCCAAAAGGATAAGAATTATAGGGTATATATAGTTTTTCATGAGTTTTATGTACGCATGTAAAACAGATTTAACATTTAAGGGTTTTTCTGATAACGATTATTTAAACATGTACCAAGATCTTCTTTATTTATTACTTCTCTATTCAGTCATTCAAGAAACATGTATTTATCAAATACTCTAAAAAAAAAAATGCCGTTTTCAAGGACAGTACCACAAAAGTGTGGTTTCTATATAAATGTATAACAGTTCTTGCATGGAGTCATCTAATTTTAAAATAAATGTTAAAATCCTGGAATTAAAGAAAAATTAATATGTTAAATATGTCCGTAGTGAATTAAGACATACAGTGCAATTCCAAATCCACAGAAAATTACTAAGCTGAGCTTAGAGTGGGAAATGTCAAATTTTGGATTCACTTGAGAGTAGAGTGGCTTCAGATGTAGCCATGAAGAGACATATTGGCTCCTGGTTAGTGCAGATGAGAGAAACCATGTTTGATAACTCTCCTGCATCCTAGTGTGTTTTCAAACACGCTAGCAGCTGGTTAACAAGCATAACCAGAATATATAAGAATTTGTTATCCTGTGATAAACCGTAATGGAAAAGAATAGGGAAAAGAATGTGTATATATATATGTACAACTGAATCGCATTGCTGTACAGCAGAAATTAACACAACATTGTAAATTAACTCTATCTGAGTAAAATGAATTTTTAAAAAAGAATCTATTATAAGCTGGAAAAATCTGGTTACATAGCTTAAGCTAGAACGTAGCCCAAACATGAGATTTGCTGTCCAAGCAGACTTCCAAAGTTTTCAACAATTTGAAATCATAGAGCATAACGGCCGTTTTAATTTTTTCTTCTGGGAATTAAATGTGTCCAGTAATAGACTCTCGTGTATGAACTGAGAAAAAGCAGAGGGAAGAATGCTAGCAGGACCAGACATGAGGAGATGTTGTCACTAGGTCAAAGGACAAGGGATGCCGTTTCCATGATGTTACTTATTTACATGCCATAAACGCTGCTAAAAGGTGACTAGAAGAACAGATACTATTAAAATTGTGTAGAGGGAGAGGGAAGGAAGGGTCACATATGCAAACAACATGTTCATCAACCATAGCAGGAAGGCATTACATTGTCCTTTTTGCTTTTAATGGTGACAAAACCGTATTAGTATTACTGAGACAAAGACCAGAAAAGCCGTGTGATTATGGAAACGATTCCATTTAGTTAGCCAGGAGGTTGGTGCAGAATGAACCTTTGTAAATAAATCTTTTACTTTACTGCTTTTAGCCGTGCCCAAGTTTTTTTTTTTTTTCTTTTCTTTAAATCACCTTTACCAAAACTGAACTAATTGAGTTTTAAGAATTTTAGCAAAGAGAAGGAAAGGGAGAGAGAGAGGAACTCAAGACTGTCAAATGAATTGCTGTACTGCTTTATAAATAGTACCTTGTAAGGGACGGTGCAAAGGAAGCGACCAGAAAGGAACAATTGGAACATAAAAATTGCAGTCAATTCTGATCCCAAAGACAGAGCACGGCCCCTATATCCTACTCTTGGCCAACCATGAATAATTAGATCATGTATCAAAAATTCTTAAAATCACATACAATAATGCAATAATCATGAATATGATTATGATTCATTTACTATAGTTAGGGAATGAAAGTGACCCAAGGATATTGTATTCTTATTGTATAAAAGAGTAAAACTGTGTATGGTTGGGTTTAAAATTTTAAATTGTTTGGATTTATCCATCAAGATCGATATATAAATAAACACTGCTCTAGATGTTTTTCAGTTCCTAAAAAAAAGAAATCATGCTTTTGAATGCAAATATATTTTTCTTATTTCCTGGAAATAAAGCCACAACATTGGGTTGTAAACTTCTACCAATATTCCTCGTACATATGAAGTCCTCATTTCTTACTCCCAATTCTTGGTTTAAAGTTAAGAGAGCCTATTCACAAAATGGCTAGAGACCATGCCTTATTTCCAGAGCACTAAAACAGAAGTTATTTTATATATCTTATGGGGAATCACTACTATAGCATCAATATCACATTTTAAATGGAATTTTTCCCTTTCCTCTCTTATGCATTCCAAAATAATATATACCTTTTTGACATAAACATAAAACTCAGGCAATTACAAAGAAAAAAAAGAAAAGTCTTTCCCAACTATAACATTTACAACCACCTGTAAAGACTTTGGTTATTTATCATCTCATTGCAGATACAGATTAGATAGATATGGATAGACATAGATGCAAACATAGATGGCGATAGTGATAGATACCTCAATTAAGGTTTCTACAGATACAGATTTGATGATCACAGTTTTACTCATGGAAACACACGCAGTGTAGACACACACAAAGATAAGTTATGGTAAGAAATTTATCTAATGATGACTTTGTCAGAAAGCGGTGTGGTAAAGAGCTTATTGAAAAAATATGTGAATGGCAGTCTCTATGACCTTGAGAACTGTAGTGGGTTTGAAAGTGGAAAAAACTGAAATTTGAGAGTCTATCAAGACCATCAGGGCTTCCCTGGTGGCACAGTGGTTGAGAGTCCGCCTGCCGATGCAGGGGACACGGGTTCGTGCCCCGGTCCGGGAAGATCCCACATGCCGCGGAGCGGCTGGGCCCGTGAGCTATGGTCGCTGAGACTGCACGTCTGGAGCCTGTGCTCCGCCATGGGAGAGGCCACAGCAGTGAAAGGCCCGCGTACCACACACACACACACACACACACACACACAAAAAGACCATCAGTGAAGCAGAGGATAAATGAAATATTAATCAATATTGGTCTTGACTATATAACAAACCTATAAGCCATAAATACATAAAGTTACGAAGTAATATTTTTTCAGTAATCTTAACAGAAATAGATCAACTTAATATTAAACTACAAAAATGGTAGTATTCTAATCCAGCTTGAAGTTGCCCTTGAGGAAACCTTAGCTGTCCCTACAATAGACTCTACCACTTACAAAGAGGCAAGTTTCTGCTTATGCATCTATATGCTCACATTAAATATGGGTTGAATAATTTCAGAACATATCTTAACGTCATGCTCTTTAAAAATCTTGGGAGGAAAAAAGAAAAAAAAAATATGGGGAGGTAGTTTCTTGAGAAGAATTTGTCCCACAAAGCTCTGAGCACCTAGATTGATTGCTTGTGGCTTAAAAGATTCTGGAAAACCAAGTTTTCGCAACAAACCAAAATTAGATACTCAGTACCATTGTAATATTATTTGCTTCTCAGTGACCAAGAAGTGGAAATGATTTCGTGTTTGAGAATTAATGGGACACAGATGAAAACAAAACTTAATTCAAGGAGGCGAGTCCTTTCACGATTTAATGGTATTCTTTAAATACCACTTTTAAAAAAGATACGCCTAGTATCATTAGAAGATTTTTTATTACCCTTTTCTAAATGTGAACATGACAAATTTTCTCCAGCCCAACTACTCTAAACTTGAGACATGATACACAAGACAAAAGACAAAATTAGAGATTGGTTTCCTGACTTGCATAAGCAAGGAAGCTATTAATAGATTTAAAGCTAAAGTACATTTAGAAATGTGACTGCAAAATGTGGTTACATGTTATGTTTCTGTTCTTTCATTTTTAATTCTCTACTGTCCTGCCTATTCTTTAGGAAGAATCATCTTCTCGTTGACTCTACAAAATTTGTCACCTATGGCAGATGTAAAAATGAAACATACTCATAATGAAAAGGAAAATAACTGTCCATTGACAGTTCTACATGGGGAAGTAGATAGCCATGAAATTTATCTCTGAAAAAAGCATCAAGTATACACTGGTAATATTTATAGGGACATAAACTGTTACAGATGTCTCACTTTGATTACCTTATCAGTATGCAAGCGGGGAGATGATTATGTTTGAAATTACAAGATAAGGCATTTATATTTGCTATACCAAGATGATGAGGCCAATTTCAGTGATAGAAGTTCAGGTTAATCAGAGGAAGGAAGGAGGCATGTTTAGCAGTCTTCAGTAAAAATCTAAATTTATCCTCACAAAGCAAGTATAATGTGAGTGGTTTCCAGTACATCAATTATGTACGCTTATTCCAATTCAGGTCCTGATCAGTACAAATGAGATAAATTTCTGTTACACGTATTTGATTTTTTCCTTCGCGTTATGCTGCAAAATTGGTGTGTATTCTTGGCTACCCTGTTGGCTAATTGTGGAATGTGGGCTGGATTCCGCATCCCCAAATAAGCTTTAAGTCCTGAGCTGAAGGCCGCATGGATTTCATTTCCTGTTTGATGCCCTGTTATTTCAGGGAACAGGGTAAACAGTGACCTTTCTGCTCCTTGATCAGCGTTCCATTCTGCCTGGATCAAGAGGACAGGAGGGCTTCCCTGGTGGCGCAGTGGTTGGGAGCCCGCCTGCCGATGCAGGGGACGCGGGTTCGTGCCCAGGTCCGGGAGGATCCCACGTGCCGTGGAGCGGCTGGGCCCGTGAGCCATGGCCGCTGAGCCTGCGCATCCGGAGCCTGTGCTCGGCAACGGGAGAGGCCACACCAGTGAGAGGCTCGCGTTTTTTAAAAAAAAAAAAAAAAAAAAAAAACAGGGCAGGAAACAGGGCTGCAGTGCCCATCTCTAGGGCAAGCAGGTGTGCACACAGTTGGGGAAGATGCTCCCTGGCAAGAGGTGAAGCATAGTCTCAGAAGGAGGGAGTACGTGTGTCCTGCAGCCACGTACGGAAGAGTTTTGCTGAGGACGTGAGTGTGTTGGTCCTGTCACCTCTCTTGGGTTCTTACACACAAGGCGCTTTCATCTTCCACATGTGCACCCCTGTGTGATCCAACAAGGCATCGACGAGCCGGTACACCGCGAGGAGTAAAGAAAAGCCACAGTGCAAAGCTTTCCAAACGGGGCTCCACGGAACCTGGTCTCCGAAGGTACATTGTGGGGAAAAGACGCTGCGGAAACGACATTCCCTATCTCACCCATGAAGAGTCACGCGGGGCAATGGATCTGGACGCCTGAGAGGAAATAACCAAGTCTCATAGGTTCCCAGACCTAGTTAATCGCAAAACACTGATTTGTTTTTCTAGTTACGCCTAGGAGCACCTGAAAACATTTTGAGAAACATGGCTTTAATATATTAAATTTTCAAAACTTGGAGTCCCTCACCGAAAACAGTGAGACAATTATGTAAATAACTTGACATATGTATACAACATTGTTTTGTATAAAAATAGATGTATATACAATTATTCAATCTGTGTTAACCTATTCATAGCGCAGGGAACTCTACTCAATACTCTGTCGTAACCTATATGGGAAAAGAATCTAAAAAAGAGTGGGTATATGTATGTATAACTGATTCACTTTGCTGTGAAACGGCAGAAAGTAACACAACATCGTACGTCAACCACGTGCTAATAACAATTAATTTTAAAAAGTCTGTGTTTATTTTTAATAGCAATACGTTCCTATGCAAAATAACTGCAGAACATCCGTAACGGCTGACAGAGTTTATGTGTCTGAGACAGCGGACGTTATAAAATATAGATATTTTATCAGCCGCTTTCTAACTACGTGGTGGATAAACGGAGTGAAGCAGGAACACTGAACACAAGATGCGTGCCACTTTAGAAATGCCTTCTCTTGATAATTGGAATGAAAATCTTTGAAGAGTAGACGGAGAGAGCAAAGATGAAATTGTTCCACTACGTTGTTAAAAGTGAATCAGAGGGACTTCCCTGCTGGTCCAGTGATTAAGACTCTGCGCTTCCACTGCCAGGGGCGCAGGTTTGATCCCTGGTCGGGGAACTGAGATCCCGCATGCCGCACGGTGAGGCCAAAAAAAAAAAAAAAGTGAAAAGTCAGTCAAATGCGATGCTCCTGTGCCTGAGACAGTAAGCTACTGTTTTATCACTAAAGACAGCACCCTCAGAACAACGTTTATTCTGTGTAGCCGTTCCAGGAGCTCTGCACCCTTCCCTGAGCATCCTCTACATGCCTCCACGCAGATGTTTTCTCACCACCGTAACCTGACGAAGACCCCGATAGAACCTTCAGCATGTTACAGGTAAACCCTTCACAACAGATACTTGGCATTTCCAGATGGTTACAGGTTACACTGCACAAGCTAACCACCCGTTTTTATATTCCAGCAGTCTGTCTCTGAGTGTTTTTATTATGTCAGAAATAATTTTTAGGAGATGGTTGAGTGGCCCGCATGTGAGGTCCGCATGGGTCACTGACTCATTCCTGAGTCCTTTACGCTGGCAAGAGATCACAGCTACGAGAAGTTGATGCCAGGGCGAGAGAACCCATATTAATTATCCTTCCTAAAGATCAATGGTTGTTTGGGGGTTTTTTTGCTGTTACATTTATTTGTTTGTTTGTTTATTTATTTATTGGCTGCGTTGGGTCTTCGTAGCTGTGTGCAGGCTTTCTCTAGTTGCGGCGAGCGGGGGCTACTCTTCCTTGCAGTGCGCGGGCTTCTCATTGCGGTGGCTTCTCTTGTTGCGGAGCACGGACTCTAGGCGCACGGGCTTCTGTAGTTGTGGCACGTGGGCTCAGCATTGGTGGCTCACGGGCTCTAGAGTGCAGGCTTGGTAGTTGTGGTGCACGGGCTTAGTTGCTCCACGGCATGTGGGATCTTCCCGGCCCAGGGCTCGAACCCCTGTCCCCTGCATTGGCAGGCGGATTCTTAAACACTGCGCCACCAGGGAAGTCCCAGATCAATAGTTTTCAGTTTATTAAGAAATGTAATCAGATTACGGTAACCACCGACAAGCAATTCGTTCCAAACATTGAGTTTTCAGCATGTAGGATGAACATAGGCAGGGACATTTTTAATATTTAATGCAGCATATGCTCATGGTTCTTCAGTTCATAATGTTTATGCAGACACTTGCACATGTAAATCGAGTATTTGCATGTTTTTAAAAATGTATGCCTATTAGTGAAAGTGATTGGCTTGGTCACCTATGTTTTCCTATGGCTGTTTGAATCATTCATCGAAATTTGTGAATTTAATCAATTGATATACTTTGTTTAGTGTCTACTCTATGCTTTGCATTAAGTAAAGGGGAGCAAGCTATGGCCATTTGGACTTAGTACATGGAAATATTAGCAAAAGTTTTCCCAGTTTTACTGTAGGAATTTGTATTCCCAAACTTCAAATCTGTAGCTGGTGGATTCCAAAGGACATGACCCTTTTCTCTCTCCCTCTCTCTCTTCCTCTCCCTCTGTCTCTCTCTCCTTTTTGTTTTGGTTTTGTTTTGCTTTGCATCTATTAGCTATTCATGTTACACAAACGTAAAGAGAAATGATCTTTTGATGTGCAGCATCTTCATTTCTTTCCGTTCTCCTTCACTTTTTTTGTTCCAACCTAGCTCGAAGGAAACACTTGAAGTGGTATCAGGAGAAAATAAAAGAAAATTGAGGGAGCAGAGAGACGTGGTGAAAAAATGGAGAATAGAAGCGAAGATACGTATTCCCTCTTTGCTATGGATTTTAGAGTTTGTGGATTTTAGAACTGCGTACTAAAGAGCTGTCTGAAATAGTAAACAGTATGCATTTCACTCCTTTATGGCTTGCTCCTATCAGCACCTTTATCCTTCAAGGTTGCCTTGTCATCGGAGTTTGACAAGCACATGGGGAGACCATGTTGCCATCACAGAGGCTGGGAGGTGATGGAGCAGAAATCCCTCCGAGCTAAAGAGTGCCCTGATGTCAGAGTGTCGGAGATGTCGGTCATTCTCTTGACGGGAGAATGTGGGAGCTCTGATTTGGATGTGAATATATGTATTTTGTGAAAAGTAAACATTTTATAAATGTAAGAAACAAAGGGATCTGGAGAGATGATAGTGCAGGTTTATGTTCCTGGACGCCTACTTTTTGCAGAGGAACTCGATGACTAAAGAGAGAGAGAGAGAGACAGAGAGAGACACACACACAGGAGACAAAGAGTGAGTCAGTCGGTCTGTGGACGACAGCTTGATCCGTGCCCATGAGCTGCAGCCTGTCAGCTGAGTTTCTGTTTGTGAAAAGCTGTCTATGGTTTTTAGACTGAGGACGTCACCACATTCACCTGAGACAACTGCTTGTATACTATATTATAGTATATCTAAGATATATTTTATACATAGATAATATAAATGTATTGCAATTATTGTAACTGTATTACATTAATACATTATGTATTACCTATTTATATATCTTTACTGTTTCTGCTCATCTGGTTGAACCCTGATGGATATATCCACCAATATTTCTCTCTATATCTATGCTGCATTTATCAATACATATATGATTGATATATTTACGTCCATTATATATACATCTCCCTATATATGCAGCATACACATAGAAAATACTAACACTAAAATATTAATCAATTGTGTGCAATAATGGAATAAGTTAAATAATAAATGTATAGCAATAAAATGTACCTGTTTCTTAAATGAGCTTATTCCAGTCTAAAATCTTATGAATGCATTATCATACAAGAAACTCTCTCCATTCATTTATTCTGACACTTTTTCATCAAGAACGCATGCCTGCCTAGTGTCTACAGCACTTTCAGAGACTCGACTGCAGCTACAATGAAGAAAATATTGACAATGTCCTCCACCATCATAAATGTATGTATAAAGAGGACCACGACGAGACAGTTATGAAAGACGCTGTAAGAACGTCAGAAAGACACATTTAAGGAAGCACAATAGTTAGATCAATTGATTCCAACTGAGATCATTGAAAAACGCGACCATCTTCACGGGCAATCACAATCTAAATGTTAAGGGAGAAAAGTCATAAAGGATACTTAAAAGATACTGCTATTAACTAACACTTGTCCTTTAAATGCCAAGTACCATGGTCTATTTCTCGTGAATAGTTCACTCTTATAAAAGTCACTATGATTCTCACGTTTGCAGGTAATGTCATAAAAGCCTAAGAAATTCACATAGTAGATAGCAGAGCCGAAGGTCATCTATGATGGGTGAGATTTATCGCCCACGCTCCTACGTTCACTCGCCCAGTAATTATGTCTGATTGTCCACTTTGCATGACGCCATATTTTCCTGCTCCAAGGGTGTGTGTGGGGAGCATCTGAGTGCGGCCCCAAATGGTAAAGACTAGTGTGTTGAGATTTTGCAGCACCAGTAGATCTGGGACAAATCACAGAGATCCCTGCATTTCACCGCCCAAGTGATTTGACTGCACTTGATTCTCTAAGGGGCGTCAAGCTGCCCGGACTCCATGTTTTTGTCAAGTGGAGTCATTAAAATCTCCCGGTTACGTGAGCCTCTTCTAAGGTTAGAAGAGGACCATTCTGAAGGAACAACCACACCGTTATTCTAATGGATGGCTTTCTGGAGAAGTAGCGATTATCAAGTCTGATTTGAGAAGAATTAGAACACTTAGTACAGTCACTGACACGGATAAAATACAGCAATATAATCTTAGGACAGCAGGTGAAAATGGATTTGAAGGTGAATTCCACAAAACCATCCAGGAAGAGATGATCACCATATTATATGCAATACATGCTGCAGACAGAGGGGTGTGTGTGCAATTTCCCAATGCGTTCATGAGCCTTCTGTAGGCTACAAAACGACAGCGTGTGACCAACCACCTCTTGTGAGGGAAAAGATTAGGAGGGGCAAGTTTTTTCTTAAAGAGTTTGTTTTCTCTAGGAAGATGCAGAAAAATAAGGTGGCTGTGAACATTAGAAATGGGCCTCTGAAACACGTTTCTTGTGTTCTGACATGGAATAGAAGAGAGCATAATTATTTGCTGATGAGAAAAATATATATACAGATGGGCTCATGATGAAAAAGAGATAAGAGGTCATCTTCATGGTGGAGAACAGAGAAGGCTATCAGGGAAGAAGTCCACTACCAAGTGGATGTGGGAAGTTTTGATAGAAGTGGTACACGTGGTCCATTATAACAGCAAGGGGTAAAGTCTGAGTGAAGATTGATGGAACTGGGACCACGAGAGGTCCCTTCCAAAGAGTTTCATTTTCTGAGTGCGGCACAAGGCGGTATCTTTAGGGACAGCACAGAGGGTAGAAAGGGTTTGAAGGGAGAGTAAGAGTCTTCATCTCAGAATGAGCTTGTTCACTCAAAAAGCATCCATGGACATTTCCAAAGCATGCGTTTGAGATCTGTGTTCCTGCCTTGGAGGTTAGATTCCCCTTCAATTGTGTGTTTTCTCTAGCGATGTTGACACATTCTGGGCAGGTCAAGGATTGGTTGAACGGCTGGCTGAACCAGAGATATGGTTTATTCAGGCCAGTCCTATAGAATAGGAAAGCCCTGCTCATGAGGGAG
The DNA here is from genome assembly GCF_011762595.2 of Tursiops truncatus. NCBI lineage: Eukaryota > Metazoa > Chordata > Mammalia > Artiodactyla > Delphinidae > Tursiops > Tursiops truncatus. The sequence goes on along the minus strand of NC_047055.1, from coordinate 125,713,455 downwards.
TGACTTTAATGGAGGACCTTCGCTTTTAGGCTAAGAAGGCAAACATAAATGAGCTGAAAAGAGAGAACCATTTGTAACAGCAAAGGATAGAGGTATCGGTAATATGTGGAAACGGTAATACATGGAAACGCTGCACCAAGTGCAGGGGAGTCGAACATCAAAATTCAACTTAAGAGCTGAATGTTGGGCTTCTCTGGTGGCGCAGTGGTTAAGAATCCACCTGCCAATGCAGAGGACAAGGGTTCAAGCCCTGGTCTGGGAAGATCCCACATGCCGCGGAGCAACTAAGCGCGTACGCCACAGCTACTGAGCCTGCGCTCTAGAGTCCATGAGCCACAACTACTGAGCCCGTGAGCCACAACTACTGAAGCCCACGTGCCTAGAGCCCGTGCTCTGCAACAAGAGAAGCCACCACAATGAGAAGCCCGTGCACCGCAACGAAGAGTAGCCCCTGCTCGTCGCAACTAGAGAAAGCCCGCATGCAGCAACGAAGACCCAACGCAACAACAACAAAAAAATTTAATTAATTAATTAATTAATTTTAGAAAAGAGCTGAATGGTGACCATACTTGTGAGTTGCAGAGCATTTCTTTTTCCCTTGCTTCACACACAGTAACATTAATCCTCATTTTGGGGTCTACCATTGCCTTTATTTATTTTTTAAAAAATATTTATTTAGTTTATTTTTTTTGGCTGTGTCGAGTGTTAGTTGTGGCACACGGTGTTTTCACTGCGGATCTTTCGTTCCGGCATGCGGGCTGTTCGTTGCGGCGCACAGGCTTCTCTCCAGTTGTGGTGTGCGGGTTTTCTCTCTCTAGTTGTGACGGGCAGGCTCCAGGGCACGTGGACTCTGTAGTTTGCAGCACGCGGGCTCTCTCGTTGAGGCGCGAGAGCTCAGTACTTGTGGTGCGAGGGCTCAGTTGCCCCGCGGCAGCACGTGAGATCTTAGTTCCCCGACCAGGGATCGAACCCACGTTCCCTGCATTGGGTTGCAGATTCTTTACCACTGGACCGCCAGGGAAGTCCCTTACCGTGGCCTTGAAGTGCAATTTTGCACCTCTAGTTATTTACAGCTATTTTGTGGGAAGTGTAGAAGAGCAGGAGACAGTAAATATACATTTTGAATATGTTAATATTCACTGTAAATCTTAATGTTCTTTCTACACAGAGGTGAAGGCAAGATGCTTTCTCTTTGGTGTCATGCTTGCAACGGTATTTTTCAATACGAAGTTGGCCCTTGAACTGCACGGTCTACTTGTCTGTGGGCTTTTTTTGGTTTGTTTTTCATTAAATGAGGACTGCATGACCCACAGTTGGTTGAATACAGGGATGCAGAACCAAAGATACAGAAGGCTGACTGTAAAGTTAAACGCGGATTTTCCACTGTGTAGAGGGTCCGAGTTTGTAACCCCCGTGTTGTTCAAGGGTCAACTTGAACTTGTTTGATTAGATATTTAGAAGCAATTTAAGAAATATTATGATCCCTGATAGAATATATAAATAGTAATGTCCACAGTTTAGAACTTTTCTCATGTTACAACATTCTATTTCTATTTCTATATACCCTACAGTATACTCACCAACAAAACTTTACTTTTCATCCATCACCATATAGGAGAACTCTTCAATAACCTTTAGATCAGGATACAACTGGACTCTAAAGAGTGGTGTTGACAAATTTCAAGAGTTTGGAAGGATAGATGTGGGGCAGAGGGGAGGGAATGTGCACAGCCTTGTTAAATAAATAAAAATTTCGTATTCAGTTTATTTTCTAGAAGCCAGAGAGGTTAGAGGGTGAGACACTGCTCCCATGGGAGAATGACATGAAATTTAAAAAAGGGCATCAAGACGTCAGCCAGATGGATTCGATAGAAGCGATGAGGCTGAGAGCTGTGGAGCAAAAGGCAGGGAGACCTACGGGGTGACAGTCAGGGGACCCATCATTAAATGTTTCCATAGAGATACAGAAGAAAGGGGAGGTGGGTCCTGGAGCAGGGTAGGGTCCCCACCTTGACCCACGGTGATGGAGAGAGGGCAAAAGCAAGGGGACCTGTGCACCTGGGATGGCCACGTGTGACTCCAGGAGCCTGAGTCCTCTGCATCCGTGATGATGGGGAGGTCGCATTTTAAGCGCCACATCCTATTTATTACTTTTTCTAATGAATCAGCGACTTTCCTCACTGGATGACATGACATAAAACCTGCACATGTACTCATTTTTATAAGAAACCAACAAGAATGACAACAATTTCTTATTCTTTTAAGCATTTCTTTTTTTCTTCTTCCAGTTTTATTGAGATGTAATTGCCACCCAGCACTGTGTAAGTGTCAGGTGCACAATGATTTGATTTACATGCAACATGAAACAATGACCACAATACGTTTAGTGAACATGTGTCCTCTCGTACAGACACAACATTAAAGAAATAAAAAAAAAGGTTTTTCCTCGTGATGAGAACCCTTAGGATATACTCGCTTAACTTTCATACACAACACACAGCAGTGTTAATTATATTCACCAAGCTGTACAGTCCGTCCCTAATCCTTATTTATCATATAATTGCGAGTTTGTATCTCTTGACCCACCTTCATCCACTTCCGCCTTCTCCCACCCTTCCCTGTGATCGCAAATCTGACCTCTTTTTCTATGAGTTTGTTTGCTTTTCAAGTATAATTGACCCACAACACTGCGTTCGTTCCTGTTACACAACACAATGATTTGATACTTCCATACATTTCAAAATGATCGCCACTGTACGTCTAGTTACCATCTGTCACCATACAAATATATTACATAATTATGGACTATGTTCCCCACGCTGTACATTTCATGCCCAAGACTCCTCTTTAATGAGTTTTTGTAGAGGACAAAGGGCTTCCAATTTATTTCACACAAGGGATTGTTTCCATAGTCTTGATACTTAAAAAACAACTATAAGCATTCTTTTTTCCCTTAAGCTCTTGTTTTTGCTTCAAGGTTATAATATTCATTTGAATCCTGAAAACATTAAATGAACATGTTATTGTGTATTTAAGATATTTCCAACGAGGCCAAATACAGTTGAAGCCACTACTTACAATTTGCATTTGCTCTGAATTTTAAATGCTAATTCATTCAGAAAAAGGTAGATCATTGAAATTCTCACAGTGTGTTTCTGTGTATGTTATCGACTGAGCTATGTGTTAGTTTGGGAACACACAGGGGCATGTGCACCCTACTTGTTTTTAAAGAGCCTTTTTGTGTAGGAATCGTGAGCAGTTTGCGGGCGTCTTGGGAGTGTCCTAACCCTTCTCTTGAGATTTATGTGTTTACGTAGTGCAAACCCTTATCTAGACGTCTCTGATATGACTAAAGGATGAGTGTACACAGTTTAACTTCCTTTACAGGATAATGGGGAGCCGTTCATAATCTCCGTGACAGTGGTATTTTGTCCACTCTGAGTCCCGATGTCTACACTGAGAATAATTCATCCGTGAAAGGACTGGATACAATGGGACGTACGAACACACCCTTGCTCTGACAGAAGCTTAGTCCATCTCCGTGCTTCCACGTGCCACCGCCCCTCACCCCCGTTTCCTACGGTGCTGATCTACTACCCTGGGGGAGTCTAATTGCTAGATGGGTTTCCAGGGGACAAACTATTAGCAATTTTCTGTATATTTCCCTCTCTCTATTTCTCTCTCTCTGTCTTTCACTCTCTCTATCTCACTATGCACTTAATCTCATACCTAGAGAAAAGAAATCATCTTTACGCTTTCTGATTCATTTCAAAATATTACAAACGTACGTTAACTTGCTTTTATCTCTCTTGCAGCGTGGAGGCTGATAGAATCATATATAAGATTCCTCTATTGAATCTGACATAGGAGCACAAGACCTAAAATTTTTCCTTCTCCAAACCTACATCAGTTCATCCACGACCAACTTTATTGATTTTTTTAGCACTTTCTGACGAAAAAGGAAAATGGCGCAGTCCTAGATTTCACTCTTTTTTTTGAGACAAAACACAAACTTTCTCAAAGAAAGTTCTCTAAATTGTAAAAGACAGATGTATCGTCTCTGAGCCTACTTATTAAATGAACCGACACGTCTGACACCCCACACCTGCCCCAGAAAAACAAGACTTAGTTCTGTGGCGTTTCCAGATAAGTTACTGGGCAATTTAAAAAGCTATCAGGCCAAACGCTTTTATCATAATTAATTGCAAATGAGAGAAGCCATCCATTTTTAAACCTTAGCTCATTTCCATACAGATCATATGCATATGCATGCAGAATATGTATTCTTTCTTTCCACTTCAAATTCTGTTCACTTATAGCAGAATATTTCTTCACTAAGCTAGAGTTTTTTCCTCAAAGTTGAGAATGATTCAATTAAAAATATGCTCTAGTCTTTACTAGAATAAGCTTTTGGAAAGCATCCTAAAATCATTCCTCCTTCTGCTAGGAAGGTAAAAAAATATGAAGCCAACACACACACACACACACACACACACACACACACCAAATCTAACAAGAAAAATGCTTTGGAAGAAACAAGTATTTTTATTACTTTTAACATTAGATTCAGTTTCTCTCCTTAGAAGTCATAAAAATTTTTTTTTCTTTTCAAATTGATTTTGCTTTAGAAAAGTATGGACTTCTGCATTTTCATGCCAAAAGAAAAAATCCTTGGTGAGTTCAGAATGGCATATGATACAAAATAATTATCTTGGACTTGGATTTGGAGAGAAAATGATGTTTCTATAAATACGATAATCCCCAACCCTGTAAATTGAGCACATTGAAGGTACCACCCCACTAGCTTCAGACATCCAATTTTGATTTGAGGAACTAAACTGCTAAAATAATTGTCACTTATTTCAATGAAAAATATTTGGTAGCTTTACAATTTTATTATTTTAATTTTCTGCTTACTTTTTCATGTTTGAGCTTCCAACTTAGACATTCTTCTTCTATTCTTGAGGACAATAATGCTTTAAAAAGTGCATTTTTCCTCCAAAATTCAAGTTGTTTTTGGCAGAAAGTTGGGTCTAAATAAACTATTAGACCATATCATGGAATAAAAACTCACTATATGGGGATCTTAGCTCTACCTAGTCAATATGAAGGATTATTATTTTCCAGACACCATGAAAAATAACTAATTCTCCAATACACTTTAGCTTTAAAATTATATATTCCATTAATGACTTGATGTGTTAACATAATTTGCTTCATAATAGCATCTTGGCCAAAGAAACTGATTTCAGAGCCATTTTTCTTTAAACATATGGAGAGATGTGTGCTGACTGCTTTCTCCAGGAAGCTTAAAATGAACTACTTTTCTTAACTGTGAGCATCAGAGTCTGATACCCAGTTTCAGCCAATAGTCATCTATTTATCACGGATATTACACTTACAGACGGAGATTAAATAAAAATAGTGTATGTTCCTGGTACACATTTTAAATAAATATTTTATTATGGCAAAGGAAAAGAGAAATATAAATTTGTGTTATATGTTTAACAAAAAAAATGTTCACCCAAATTACCATAGGTGAAAAAGAATGATTCGTTTTTATTTCATGAAATTAAATAGTGAATAATATAGTGGGAAGAAAATAAATATGTAAAGGTATGCATACACATTCGTCTTACATACACTGCAATATAATATATGACATTATAAATTGTACATATTTTAAAATATATATAATTTATAAATAACTGTAACTTATAATTTATTATATTTTATTTATATTATTAATTATATTAGATAATAACAGATATAATTATATATGCATTATTAGATTATATGTTGTATATGTTACAAATCAAATACGTGTTACATATAGTCTTATGTTATACATGCAATATATATATCTGAATATTATAACATATATAACATATATTTGTTAGAGATAATTTTTGTCTAGTCCTGCTGTTCATCCTTTTTATACAAAATTGATTGGTAACTAATAAAATAATAAAGCTGCAATTCAAAGAGCACAGTGAATTTACAGGATAGTAATTACTGAGGAGCATAAGCAACTGCTTTCTCTATTCATTTGTTACTAACATTAAAAATGATAACTGTAACCTTTGTACGGTCTACCTGCTCTTTCTGCCTGGAACACTGGCCCCATGGTTTTCTGCTTGGTCTCTTTATTCACTGATAATTCCCAGGTTCCTAGAATACTGTTCAGTATAGTAGCTGCTCAATAAATAGCCATTGAATGGATATATGTCAAAACGCCATTTTCCAAAATTGTGCTTGTGAATAAAGTAGAATAGAGAGCTTTTAAATCCACTCCACTGATGTTAAATTCAGTGAACTGAAGAAAAAGTCAAGTGGAAGAATCACCTGACTCTAGGTATTTCTCATTGTATTTCATCTGTGATGCATAAGGAGAGTGCCAACTTCTTCCTATTTTCCATGTGATTATCCATGTTATTTTGGTTACCCATTTAATAATAATATGTGTAGGATTTGCCTGTGTGTTGATTTATTAAACTTCACTTAATCCTGTGAGCACACTGATGGCCTCTGGTGTAGGTAAAATTGTGTAGTGATTCCATGTACAGGAAGCACCCACCCTGCTTCTGGATATGTAGACTGGTGTCTCACATTTTGAGGTTGCTGTCTTGCCTTTACTAACTAATCAGATATTTCTGTGTGAGCACAAACTACCTCTATGAAGAGTAAAATTAATTAAAGTGTATACAATATACTAATATACAGTGTAACACAATGTAATCTATATAACAACCCTCATTTCTAGGGCTCACTATTTGGTTCATTTTCAAAAGTTTTTATCGGGCTTCCCTGGTGGCGGAGTGGTTGAGAGTCCGCCTGCCGATGCAGGGCACACGGGTTCGTACCCCGGTCCGGGAAGATCCCACATGCCGCGGAGCGGCTGGGCCCGTGAGCCACGGCCGCTGAGCCTGCGCGTCCGGAGCCTGTGCTCCGCGACGGGAGAGGCCACAACAGTGAGAGGGTACGGCAAAAAAAAAAAAAAAAAAAAGTTTTTATCAATTCCCCCCAAATAAAATTCATACCTAGATTAAAAACAGTAAGATCTCATATAATGCTGTTTTCTGAGGAAGATTTATTTCCCAGGTCTAGAACTTTATAGAAAAGGTATTTATCCAATGAGTAAAGGAGGTCACATGTTACAAACTTCCAGTTATAAGATAAACACTGGGGATGTAACGTACAGCATGGTGACTGTAGTTAATAATACTGTATTGTATATGTGAAATTACTAACAGAGTAGATTTTATTGATAAAAGTTCTCATCACAACAAAATAGTTCGAAACTATGTGTGGTGGTGGATGTTAACTAGATTTATTCTGGTGATCAAATCACATTGTATACAAATATTGAAATCATAATATTATACACCTGAAATTAATATATTGTGATTGCCAACCATACCTCCATTAAAAATATATTTTAAAGAGTACTTATCTGAGAAAACTCCAAAGTACTAAGTGATATAACATGAACTATGAAATCACCTCCCTACCTCTTGGCTCACAAACCCCTAACCCATTTTTGCTGTGGAGATTCACTCTTTAAAGTTATTTTTTTGAAATGGTTCTGAAGAACCTAGGGGCAGGACGGGAATAAAGACGCAGATGTAGAGAATGGACTTGAGGACGCGGGGAGGGGGAAGGGTAAGCTGGGACGAAGTGAGAGAGTGGCATGGACATAGATACAGTACCCTGAGCAATCCTGACTCTGCCATTGCTATCGAGTTCTTGGGAATAATTCCGTGAATGTTTAAATACTTGATAGCAGACAGTCCCTGAGAGCATAGTATTCCCAAAAAAAGGGTGATATCGTCTCTGCCTGTCATCCACCTGAGGATGGAACTAGCATATGCAAATCAATCTCACACCGGGGATGAAACGGTGCTAGTATGAAGAGAAGCCTGTGGTGTTAGCGAGGAGACGGCAGTGAGCCCCTCTGCTTCAAGGAATTGCAATTAATTACATTTCACTATTTCCATGCCAACGCCGGGAAATTATGTAGCTCAACACGACGCCGAGTCCTTGAAATAATATTCTTTCCCTGGTAATGTTATTTTGGAAAAGAAAGTGAGATTTTGAGTTATTTTTAAAGGTAAGGATTACAGGAAAGTATTACAGGTTCATTTGTGTATATATATATTTATATATGTGTATGTGTATATTACACTCTGTAATACTTATTTTGAGACCATTTATTTTAACTGACACAGATGAACTTCATGAAACACAGGATGGACAGTCCCTACATAACTAAACATAACATGAAATTTCTGCAGGGATTCAACTTCTTACATTGCAGAATAAATATTTCATCCTTGATGTACAGGATACGTAAGCAGTTTTACTTAAATAGTACCCATTGCCAGGATAATAGAACAACAGGTCCTTACAGATTTCCTGGTAGGTGTGTGTCACTGTGTAACACAGTGATTACTGCCTGCTTGCAGAAAAAATAGCTATTGCTATTGTGTGACAAAACCCTTTGGTCAACTAAACCGTGTCTTCCTTCCCCTTGTACAGATCATGATGAATGCCTTGGGGTACAAACACATTCAACAATAGCATGTCTTTTGTGTGTCTGTACATGGTAAAGAAGCGAAAATTGCTACTACGTCTAAGAAGGAAGCATCCCTTCAGAGGATGGGACGTGTAAAAGCCTTTTCCCACCTGAACCTTATTAATGGGCACTGGTGAGAATGTTGCCGGTGCCGAGAGGTTCAACCCTGGAGTTCCTTCTCAGCTTAGGTGCCCCTCTACTGTCAGTGAACAAGCATGACCCCTCGGCGGCTGAGCTACGAGCCTGCCCACGAATAGCAGACAGTACAGACATACTGGTTCTGTCCACAGCTGGTTAAAAAACGCAGGTGTGCCAGTGACAGAGGCAGCGTCAGCCATCCAGAGAGAGTTAGGAAGCAAAGTCGCAACTTTCAACTCTCAAGTCTACCCTGTGACATTTACTGGACACTACTGAGAACATCCGTTTCCGTGTCATCTATTCGTCAAGGAGCGGCACATCCCACCATCTTAGATGAGCCAGGAGCAGGCAATGTGGAGTATTTTATTCCCCTCCTCTCCTCCCTCCCTCCCTCCCCTCCTATCTCTTCCTCCTTCCTTCCCTCCCTCCTTTCCTTCTTTATTTCTGACAGTGAGCTCACTGAATTGAACTGTCCAGCAGCTGATAGCAGAAGATCTAAAATCACTGTTAGATTACATCAAAATATGGGTTGGAGAAACGGAAATGGCTCATCTGGGGAGCTGCAGAAAATGAAAGAAACATAGAATTTTTTGGTGTTAACGTGATGCCAAAATATTACAGCAAGAACGAAAAGCACTCTTGTGATGGATCTTGCTGTGTCTTCTTGGTCTGCTATGTTTTAATTTCATGTGCTAGTGGATTTTATTTTCTTTATTAAAACACATCTAGGATTTGCTTTACAGCATTTCATGAAAATTAATCTAAGAGTGAACATTTGCATGCATTAATCTGGTTGCTTTAAATCATTTAATTTTAATTAGAAATTAAAACTGAAAAATTTATACTTCTTAACTCATTTACACGTAACAATAAAAACTCATGACATTTTTTCATTTATGACATATTGTTATGGAAATAACGACATTTTCTAAATTAAGAAAAAGTAGTAATAATATTGATATTATAGTTCACCTTGCAAATCTCTGTAATGTCTATCTTAATAGAAGGCAGTTAGATTCTTACCTCTGCTTCTGTGTTCAATCTATTGTAATGTCACATGGAACACAGCTTCTGGAAAACTCCAGTGACGGAATGAGGTCGCAAATGAAAAATAACATCTTTGTATAATTAAGAAAATAGAACTGAACACACAGCTGTCCTAGAAGTATCTGCGGGTGACCCAGGGCTCCCCAGAGCAAACAACTCACTTTGAGAATTACTGATCCACCTATCTATGTATCTATGTATGTATCTATCTATCTATCTATCATCTCAAAACCTAGCTATCTAGCTATCCATCTATCCTTCTGTTTACCCATCTATCTGTTCATCCATCCATCTACCTACATATTGATCTACCTATCTAGATCTATGTGGTTATTCAACTATCTATCCAAATCTAACGATCTATCAATCTGTCCATCTATCTGTCTACAAATCCAGCAATCTAGCCATCCAACCATTCATCCATCTGTCCATCCATCCATCCATCCATCCACCTGCATGCTGATATACCTATGTAGATCTACGTAGTTATCTAAGCATCTATCCTGACTTTTATATTTACATTTATGTTTATATTTAAATGTGTATTGACCCTAAAATTGAAAGGAACTTTTAGAAAATGAAATTCCAAAGGAATAATATAGAAAACCAGTATTAAACACATGGGCAAAATGATGCCTTTTATCACCAGAGTATGTTCTCAGAATTCTCTCCTCACCCTTATATATTTCTCTTGTAATCAGGAAGTTTCTGCAAAAGGTGGTGAGGAGATTTTCCTCAATTATCTCGACACTATTTTGGAGTTTTCTCTGAACATTCTGCTTACTTATAATGGGACAGCCTGTCTCTTCAGTGTAGACATGTCAAGTAAACAATTCCGTGTGCACATTAACCAGTCTAATTCTGAGCCCAGGAGGAAATGAGCATTGTGAATCTATTCCAGATTTATCTCCCTCAAAGTACGCATGTTACATTTCTTCTGTTATTTGCTCCTTCATCCTTTTGCCCCTAATTGTTCAGACCACTGTATTTTCCTTATAAATTTGGAGGAATTTCTTATATATCTAGGTATTATTTCCTTGGCTGTGAGATTAAACATAGTGAAAATGTTACACCCATTGATCAACACTTTTTAAAATATTTACCCATATTAATCCTATATTTTGATGGTAAAAATACTCACCAATTTTCTTATCTAATACTTTGCATTAAAAAAAATGCTCTACAACCCTAAACCAGTTAGATATTTTCCTGTATTTTCTTCTATTAATGTATAACCTTTATGTTTCACCTGTAGGTTTATCCATCTACAATCCGACATTGAATATGGACCCAGAGAAAGGTGCACTGTTATTTCTTACACAGAACTAGTTTCCAGTGTCATATACGGAATGCGCTGTCTTTTTTCATTGATCCATGACACCAACTGAACTGTATATTAAGTTTCCAAACAGTCATAGTTCTGCCAATTTCTGGACTGCTCTGTTAGTCTATTTCCAATCTTGGGAGCATCAACAAATTGTTTTTAATACTATACATGGCTTTGCAAATATTTACCTGGTAAGACAGCTCTGTTCATCCTTATTTTTCCATTTTGACTTAGCTATGTTGTTTTTTCTATCCTCCACATAAACTTTTGGGTACGTTAACGGAGCTTCTAAAGAACCAGTGGGAATTCTGACTGGTATTTCTCTGAGAGCATGATCAAATCTGGAGGAGAATTTATATTATTATATTTGTCATGCTTTCCGAGATCTTGATGATCATTTGTATGAGTCTGTTTTCCTTTGTTGAACTGTACGTGTTTAGATAAGTTAATTCTCAGATTTTTAATCCTTTTACAATTGATATTGCAATAAATATAATTTGCATTATACTTAGCCCTTCATTATTGAGGAGCAGAAAAACAGTATAAAATTTTTAAAGTTGATTTTGTAAATTAATCCTTTGTGTAGTATTCTTGCTGGGTTCTCGTTAAATTTGAGTCGTAGAGATACAGTATAATTTTTTGTCTTGTAGGAGATCACATCTTCTCTAATGGCCATTTTAACTCTTCCCTGACAATCTTTACTCAGCTAGTTTATTTTTCTTTCTTTCTACTGTTCACTAGGATTGGTAATATTATAATATACAGTAATAATTTTATATATGTGTGTATGGTAAGATAAGAATAGATACGAAATGTGTATGATGAATTACACATATATAAAACCCTCACACAGTGAATGCTCTTAACCATAAAAGCTATACTCATGCATATTTATGTCTTCATATGAACAAACCAGATCAGAATATAATTAATAATAATATGTAGGTAATCATATATATATATATATATATATATATATTTTTTTTTGGCAGTATGCGGGCCTCTCACTGTTGTGGCCTCTCTCGTTGCGCAGCACAGGCTCCGGACGCTCAGGCTCAGCGGCCATGGCTCACGGGCCCAGCCTCTCCGCGGCATGTGGGATCTTCCCGGACCGGGGCACGAACCCGCGTCCCCTGCATCGGCAGGCGGACTCCCAACCACTGCACCACCAGGGAAGCCCCGGTGATCATATTTTGATAGAGGCCTTGACACTCAAAGGAGAAATACCAGGAACCAAATATTATCTTTATCATCATAAAGATATATTTTTATTATTATAAAGAAAATAACTGATTCATATAACTACGTAAAAACCAATTTAAACACGTCTCCATGTCAAAAGACCCCAAATTAAACACAACACCAAATATGACAGTGTTGGGAATTTTTTCTGTTAAGGGCCAGGTGGTGCATATTTTAGAATTTGGGGGCCACATGTTTTCTTTAGCAACCAAACTCTGTGGTTATAGCTTATAAACAGTGGGAAGAGCGGTGTTCCAATGAAACATTTTACCAAAAAATGGGCCATAGTTACCCGCCCTTCACATAGAATGAAAAGCTTGTAATAAATACAATGACAATTCTGGGAAAATTTACAAGTGGGTCCACTATGAAAGTTGCAGAGGATACGATGGAAGTATATATGCATGCTCTTTGTACATGAATATTCTGTTCTTTGATAGAATAAATTCTATTTCTTTTATTCACAGGAATAACGAATTCACAGAACAATATTCATTTTCGCTTCCCAATATTTGGGGTGAGTGTTAGGGAACATGCACCTAGAGCTCTTATGTCACACACTCATTTTTTTTCCCCTTTTCCTGCCCTTTGCTTTTGGTTAGTGTTTAATTACCCTGATATGATCTGCCTAGGTTACCAAAAGCTAATCTGTTTAGTTTAGAGGGGTACTTTCAGCTTGGACATCAGAAAATCAGCGTCTCTATCATGGAAGCCGATTCAGCTTTTAATTGGTGTGCAGGCCCCAACGTGTAGGGTGAACGGAACTTCTTTTATGGAGACCAAGCTGAGGGGACTTCCATCCAAGATTTGCTACAAATTACAGGTGAGATGAAGGACCTGGGATTCAGACGAGCTCCTCGGAATGCGACTCTGGCCTGGATCACCACAGCCATGGAGTTTTGTAGGTTGGGTCTTTGCTACAACATTTCTTTTCCTCCACTTGTCTTTCTTTGACCTAAACTTCTGTTCACATGGTAAATCTGGCATTTGGTTACTACAAAATGAACATGTGAAGTGATAGTTTTACATAATCGTGAAGGAAGTGTTTTGTGATATCCCCTATATAAACCTGAATTCTGAGCCATTCAGCCCTGGCTGATGCCGCATCATTGGCCCGTGCTGTTTCTCCGTATATAGGGAGGGTCTCCCTGTAATATAAGCAGAGAGATTCCCATTACAAGAAATCACGAGAAAAGAGAAACCAGCACTTAGCTGACAGACACTGTCAAACTCTTTTCCCTCCAGACTTTAATCTGGTCTTTTAATATATATTTCACCAGGCTGGCGGGAGGTTAATCATATTTTCTTTGTTCTCTTTTAGAATAAAGTTAGGAAAACAAAGGAAGAGAAAGAAAAAAAGAATCAGAAGGTCTATCATTATTATCAGGATGTCTGATCCTGAAAAACGCAGGCAGCCGTACAGTTCCTTTTTTAAAGCTACAAGTATAGTAATTACTTCCAATCATTAATCAAACGGCATGATAGTAATTAGCATGATGTGAAAACTCAGCCCTTCCGTTTAACATTTATTTACTCTGCTTTTGGTGGTGGATGATTTAATTCCAACACGCTGCTCTCTGCTTATTACAGAATCCAATGTTTACCCCAAACTGTTATTTTCACAGAGATGGAAATGTTGCTCCACTCTGCACACTGATTTTTAATAAGGAAAATCTAAAGAGACCAGAGGGAAAGAAGAGAGGAAGGAAGGAAGGAAGGAAGGAAGGGAGGAAGGAAGGAAAAAAGGAAGGAAGGGAGGAAGAGAGGAAGGAAGGAAGGAGGGAAGGAAGGAGGGAAGGAAGGAAGGAAGAAAAAAGGAAGGAAGGGAGGAAGGGAGGAAGGAAGGAAGGAAGGAAGGAAAAAAGGAAGGAAGGGAGGAAGGAAGGAAGGAGGGAAGGAAGGAGGGAGGGAGGGAAAAATAGATAAGGTTTCAACTTGTTTTTAGAGAAAACAAATAGAAAAAAACAAAACAAAATTTCACCAAGGAGATTAGAAAAGATCCAAGAAGGTGGAAATGTGAAAAGTGCGCGGAATGGGAGACGCAAGATTTCTCTTCCCCTGTGCACCGTATTTATTTTCATGATCTGCATCTCGTCTATAACCCGACGGATCTGCATCTCGTCTATAACCCGAAACCCCACGGTTGTGATTTGCACATTTCACAGGACGTTGTCAGAGTATGTAGCACTGTAGTGCTTATCTCACCTAAAAAGAGGCACTTCTGCAATGTTGGACACACATACCTCATAAAGAGTGGCTTCAGCTGTTATCCCCAAAGACAGCTGTGAATCGTAGCAGGGCAAGAGGGTCAGATGTGCGACGGTCACTTGCAGACATTATTTGTTTTATTTTATTTTTCTGGCTGCTTTGGGTCTTCAGTGCTGCGTGCAGGCTTTCTGTAGTTGTGGTGAGCGGGGGCTACTCTAGTGATGGATCTAGAAATTGTTTTAGGCCCAGATGAAGAGCTGTAGCAAACTTTCTACCCTGATTTTCTTTCCAAGTCATAAACTTGTATGTAAACATAAAATGGCACATTGGATTAATTTTTAAAACAATGTGACATGAAGAATATTGGCAAGACTTAAAAACTATCAAAATTTGATGGAAAGAATTTACTAGTTAGAATTCTACCAGACTAAAAAAGTGGTTCCAGTCGCTGTTTCAAAAAAAATTATCCGGACAAGTTTATTCTTCCTGAAAGGGTTCAATACAGTAGAATATAAGGCAGGTAAAATTCATTAGTGGATAGGAATTGTCTGAAATATTTTACTTAAAAAAAAATCATCCAACTATTTAGACCAATAAACCTATGAAGACTGTATCTAGTTATACTAACTTTTTTTTTCTCCTTTATATCAGAGATAAAGAAGACGTGTTAAAAACATCATACAACGATATAAATATAATGAAGTTGCTTTCTTCCTTAATAATAACTGCTGTTTGGAGTAATCTTTGCCAAAGAAAGCCTAGCTACTAGATTCATGGTCGTTACTTCATAATTTAAAAAAATAATAAATTTTTATGGTTAAGGAATGGTTAAAAAAGATGTGATATATATACACAGTGGAATATTACTCGGCTATAAGAAAGAATGAAATTTTCCCATTGGCAACAACATGGATGGACTTGGAGGGTATCAGGCTGAGTGAAATAAGTCAGACAGAGAAAGACAAATACTCTATGATATCACTTACGTGTGGAATCTAAAAAATAACACAAACTAGCGAATATAACGGAGAAGAAACAGACTCACAGAGATGGAGAACAAACTAGTGGTTCCCAGTGGGGAGAGGGAAGGGGGGAGGGGCAAGATGGAGTACGGGATTAAGAGGCACAAACTGGGCTTCCCTGGTGGCACAGTGGTTAAGAGTCCGCCTGCCGATGCAGGGGACACGGGTTCGTGCCCCGGTCCGGGAAGATCCCACATGCTGCGGAGCGGCTGGGCCCGTGAGCCATGGCCGCTGAGCCTGCGTGTCCGGAGCCTGTGCTCCGCAACGGGAGAGGCCACAGCAGTGAGAGGCCCGCGTACAGCAAAAAAAAAAAAAAAAAGAGGCACAAACTATTATGTATAAAATAAGCTACAAGGATATATTGTACAACACAGGAAATGCAGCCAACATTTTATAATAACTACAAACCGAGTATAACCTATAAAAACATTGAACCACTATGTTGTACTCCTGCAACTTATATAATATTGTACATAAACTCTACATCAGTAAAAAGATGAAAAGTAATAATAATTTGTTCACTTCATTCTACCAGCAGGGCTGGATCTCTGAAGAAGATATATGGCGGATATCTAGTCTGTCCACTAAGGGGCAGAGATCTTTTATAGAGACGTTTTATAAACTTTTCAAGAAGCTGCATGATGTTCAGAGACAGAAAAGGTATGTGTTAGTTCTTCCTCACGAGAATATTTCTAACTCACTGACACTCAAGCTGTTATTAAGTAGGACGACCCTGCTGGCTTCCTCTGCCGGGGAAGAACTCACACAGACTGAGTGTTTAAAGCAAACGGCACAGAAGCAACACACACTTTCTTCTTTCCAGGGACGCGGGACGGGGTCGGGGAGATGAGGGAAGATGCTCAATGCCTTCAAAATCAATGGCACGAGGGAGACTGTGGGTTTTCTTAGGCCTCCATCCTCCTTGGCTTCCAGGATAAACTGAGAGGAGGGCTTCCGTCCCTCTCTTCTACCCATTCATCACTCAACGCCATTGAGAGCCAGACACCTGCTGAAGTAGATGACAGCGGCCAGGGCTTGGGGAGGATGGGATATGTGGTTTCCCTTTGATGGAGTCTGCGTGTGCGTGTCTGTGTGTCTGTGTGTGTGTTCATGGGCGCCGTCTCCTGCTGTTTGTGGGAAAACCATGACGAGGCTAAGATTGGATGCAGGCCATAGGGGATCAGCTGAAGAAAGCCTCTGTGCCTGTTTATATCTCAGCTCACTGCTCACGTCGGACCCAATACACCCACCAGGGTAGCAACGTTCACAGAATTTCGGTAACGAATTGACCATTTTCCAAATGGTCTTCAGTTCCGTTGACATAAGTTATGAGGCTATCAAGTCACAGATGATTGAATGTTTTATTTTGTATAATTAACAATTCTAATTTTTCTACAGTATGTCCAACAGTCTAGGTGGCTTCAAAAACAGCAAGAGTGACAACACAATTATGGCCAATTGGCTCTTTCAGATTTTAAGGGTCAGTATGTAATGGCCATCTGCCACTTCATTTTAGGCGTCCTGAACAAATATCTTACAGAAAGGAGCTTTGCTGACTGAGTAATGAATAAGCTTAATTATTTCGGGTATTAAGGGTATACTGAGCGCTTTTGTCAACTAAAAAATTAGCTGTCTGTGCACTGGCCTTATAAAATGGATTTCTGCTTGTACTGAATTAATTTAGACATTTAAGTGCTTAGCAAAAGGTACTAGTTTATTGAATGAGCTAAAGTCAGACCACGTTAAATAGGGCAGACAGTGGACATCTGTATACATTTGTGGAGAAAAATAAGTAATATCGAAAACATAATTTATTTTCAAACTTTATTTCTTAAAGTAGAAACTTATCTAAGAGCAATCAGCAAGTAATTGGGCATATACTTGAGTCAGAGCATAGCAAATAAAATTGATTAAGTATGGTTTGTCACTTGCTTAGTAATTTAAAGTGTATACCCTTCAATGATTCAATGAAGAGTAAATTTTAAAATGAACACTCAGGGGGTTTAAACATTATTAAAAGAAGTAGTTTTAAGTTGCATTTGTTTAAAATGTCTCTTACATTTCTCAGCAGCTGTGCAAATCCCATTATTATCATTACTTATAGCAGACTTATTTTGTACAATCAGGATATAAAAATGATTGGCCTTCTGCTCATTCAGACTGAAGTATTTCAGTCATGATCCAACTAAAACTCATTAATCTTTGCCAAGCACCACTATTTTCCTCCAACTATAGGATACGGGTGGGGAATGAAATGACTTCTAAGGCAACTTCCGTTTCCAGAATTCCTTGTTCTGCTAAAGCACAGGGGCATTCCTGTGCTTCAGGAAATGGATTTTCCCAATGCTGAGGTGACCTTGACTTAGATATTAAAATGCAGTGAAGACAGTCATCGATGTATTTATTCACTGTGTGAAAATGTGAATTGAAAGTACTTACTTAATCTAAACTGAACCACCTTAATGAATCAGAATTAAGTAAGGAGTATCCCTCGCAACGAAGCACATCGTCCTGTTTGTTCTTTTTCATCTGCTACCCAGCTTTCCTCCTTCCATCCACCGTGGCAAGTCTGCACAGCATGAGTTGCCGTCCCCATCGACTCAGGATGGTACCTGCTAGGTTTGGGGCAAGGAAACAGAAGCTGCTCTAGGTACTCCTAGGAAGAAGGGTTTCCCTGCGCTGAAACAGAAGCTTACACCCCTCACAAGGGAAGAGAGAAGCTCTTGATGAATAAAAACATGTGCAAAAACTAAATGAGATTCCAAAGGAAAACGTTCTAATAATCTGGACACAGGCTAGCTTAGAAGGCCCTGTGGTGAGAAAGCTTTGTTTCTCAGGGAGGAGGATGCTGTTGAAAATCTCTAGGTGTGGCTGCCCAGGCACCCAAGTTATTCTCTATGTGGGTTTGCAGTGTAATCATAGGATCATAAATGATTGCTATTCTGAATGGGAAGGACAGATAAACGCAGAAGTTTGATAGAAGATCTACCACATGTAATTAAAAAGCAGAACGAAATGTAAACAGGGAGTTTCAGAAGGCATAGGAAGAAGTTTGATTCTCAACCCACGCTGGTTATGGAAAAAAGCTATAAGTTATTATTATTATTTTTGTTGTTGTTGTTTGTTTGTTTTTGCGGGCCTCTCGCTGTTGTGGCCTCTCCCGTTGCGGAGCACAGGCTCCGGACGCGCAGGCCCAGCAGCCATGGCTCACGGGCCCAGCCGCTCCGCGGCACGCGGGATCCTCCCGGACTGGGGCACGAACCCACGCCCCCTGCATCGACAGGCGGACTCCCAACCACTGCGCCACCAGGGAAGCCCTGTAAGTTATCTTTTTAAAAACATGTTTTGTTCCTAAATCACATTGCCTGTGGAATAATATGAACATTTCTGAATAGAACAGCTAATTTTCACACATTAATTTTCCTTCCTTCCTCCCTCCCTTCCTTTTAAGAGAGCACGTGTTCTCACTAGGATCAAATCTGTTGAAGAAATCTGGGTGGGAAAAGCTATAAATGGAATCACCCAACTGGGAACAAACAAACAAACAAAAAACCATTGTCTAACACCAAACTGACTTAGGAATGTAACTCCACATACAGAAATAGCTGGGGGCTGTGGGTGTCTGAGCTTGGTTGAATCTCTGAGTAAAACTGAACTCCAAATATGGAAAGGTCAACCATGGTGCTAGAAAAAAATGATATAAATGTCTCTTTTTTGAACCACAAGGGCACATTTCTAAAACCGGCAGCTCCTTCACCAGAATGATAAATACATCTGAACATTGGCTTCAATGCCAGGAAAGAAAAGACAGTGATTTACTAATTTTCACCATCCTTGCTGTACTCAAACTTAATCACCTTTCTTCCACATTAAAAAAAAAAAAAATTCTTAGGGTCATCTCAGAATTTCAGTTCACTTTGGGAAAAGAGATTCTTGTGTGTGAAGCTGTAAGATATTAGTGCTGTAATATCACAAAGATATTAGTGCTGTAAAAATGAGTGGTTCTTTAAGGTCCAGGGCCAAAACTGCTGGCAAAGCTCCCTCTGTCTTCTTGGGTTCAAAAAAGCAAATCTTTGATACCTGCACCCCAAAGTTTGTTGCCGCACTATTTACAATAGCCAAGACATGGAAACAACCTAAATGTCCATTGACAGATGAATGGATAAAGAAGATGTGGTACATGGAATATTACGCAGCCATGAAAAAGACTGAAATAAAGCCATTTGCAGCAACATGGATGGACCTAGAAATGATCGTGCTCAGTGAAGTAAGTCAGACAGAGAAAGACAAATACCATACAATATCACTTATGTGTGGAATCTAACAAACATAACAAACTAGTGAATATAAGAAGAAAGAAGCAGACTCAGAGATAGGGAACAAACTAGTGGTACCGGAGGGGAGAGGGAAGCACGGAGGGTCAACGTAGGGGTAGGGGCGTAAGAGGTACAAATTATTTGGTATAAGTAAGCTACAAGGATGTATTGTACAGCACAAGGAATAGAGCCAATATTTTATAACTATCCCTGGAGTATAATTTTGAAAAACTGCGAACCACTATGTTGCACACCTGGAACTTATATAATATTGTACAGCAACCATACTGCAATGTTTAAAATAAATAAAAGATAAAAATTAGAAAAATAACTAAAAATTTAAAATGAAAAAAATTGTTTTTAAAAGCACATCTTTCATTGGAGGAGATCCACATGGCAGGAGAGAGCAGGGACAGTCCCTGCCGTCCCCAGGGTCTGACACCTTAACGGGCTGACGACGGGCTTGCCACCTGCTGCAAGCCAAGGAGACTTCTCTTCCATGAGGAACAAGGTGATTCTTCCCTGCAGTGTGAGCACTGATGACCCTTTTACGTTCCGAAAACTGCCTCTAAGCAGGTCTGGGAGAAATTGGTCAGGAGCCTAAGGTGGGCATTCTTCAAGGTCTGTGGTCTCACCGAGAAACGGTTTCCCTTGTAACAGAGACTGGTTTCCACTGGGGCTGCGTCTTTGCTTGGGATGCTCCTGCAGTGGGACGTGCCGGGTGCTGGCGATGAGACTGCATCTTGACTACTCAAGGCCGTTCGCAAGTCGTGGTGAATAAGAATGAAGTAGGGAAGACGCGCTGAGGAAGGTGACTTATATTACTCTTTACACAGCATCTCGGAAGCGAGACCCCCGGTGTGAGGGAAGTGGGAACACAGATGGCTAGAATGCCAATTTTTCCCCAAAGGCAAGTGGACGGGGGTCACGAGTGAGCCTTGGATGCCTAGGGGGTCCAGGCTGCATAGAGATGTCCTGCAACAACAATTCACTTCCGGTGAACTAGGCTTGTCCGCACGTTAAACGTTCTCTGCGTGGACAACACAGCCTTGTAGTCAAAGAAATCAAGCATTCCTAAAGGGTGAGTCCCTTTTCATTGCCTCAATTTAGGGAGGAGGATGAACGCTGCTCTGATACGGTTGGACAGTATGCCTAATGTAGTTTTAGGAATGGAAGCTTTTGATTCATGTGTTTGTCAGACAGCCAGAAAAAGCATTGCTGTATTCCTGTACCCTCCCAAAAAGCAAAACCAAGCAAAAAATCGTTGTTAGGAGGGCTTCACTGGTGGCGGAGGGTTAAGAACCTGCCTGCCAATGCAGGGGACACGGGTTCGAGCCCTGGTCCGGGAAGATCCCACATGCCATGGAGCAACTAAGCATGTGCGCCACAACTGCTGAGCCTGTGCTGTCGAGCCCGCCCATGGGCCACATCTACTGAGCCTGTGAATCACAACTACTGAGCCCGCGAGCCACAACTACTGAAGCCCATGCTCCTAGAGCCCGTGCTCCGCAACAAGAGAAACCACAGCAATGAGAAGCCCGCGTACCGCAATGAAGAACAGACCCCACTCACCGCAACTAGAGAAAGCCCGCGTGCAGCAACGAAGACCCAACACAGCCAAAAATAAGTAAATAAATAAATTAATGAAAAAAAAACTTTTTTAAAATCGTTGTTAGGAAATTTTGGACATGTGGCCTTTTCCATGCAAAAACTATCTAAATATCATATAATATCATTTGTATGTGGAATCTAAAAAAAAAAAATTTTACACAAATGAACCTATTTACAAAAGAGAAACAGGCTCACAGACAGAAAACAAACTTATGGTTAGCAAAGGGGAAAGGGGGCGGGGAGGGATAAATTAGGTGTTTGGGATTAACATACACACACTACCATATATAAAATAGATAACCAACAAGGACCTACTGCATAGCACAGGGAACTCTACTCAATATTCTGTAATAACATATATGGGAAAAAAATCTGAAAAGGAATAGATACATGTGTATGTATAAACGAATCACGGTGCTGTACACCCGAAACTAACACAACATTGTAAATCAACTATATTCCAATATAAACTAAAAACTTTTTAAGTAATAATAATAAAATAAAAATTTAAAAAGTAAATAAATAAGAAGTCAAACGAACCAAAAAGCCCATCTCCTCCTTCATGATAGATCATATGCATTTTATTTTAAACCTGAATGGAGAGAGTCATATCTCAAAAATACGGTAAAAGATACCCAGGTAAAAGTTAGTTCTGTGTGCCTACCCTTCACTACTCACACAGAACACTTCACTTCCGACACTTCTGGTCACCAGATGTGTGTGGGGGTGGGTTTCTCCCACTAAGCAGTTCTCCACCACAGCAGCTGGGTGTCCTGTAGTTCAAGGATGACGCTAGCCGGGGTTGGTGCGGAACCCACCGGTGACGGGCTCCGTCCCACAAGACAGCTGTCACCAGGGGCCAAACGCAAGACCCAGGTTGTCACCTGTGCTTCTGGTCGACCAGCTATAAATCGGAGTTCCCACCACTCCCTGCGTGGGTTTGATCATTTGCTAGAACAGCCTACAGGACTCAGGGAAACAGTTGCTTAGGTTTACAAGTTTATTACACAATAAGGGGTTTCATAAAGGATCCAGATGAACGGCCAGAGGAAGGGGTACCCAGGGTGAGGTGAGGAAGTGTCCCGAGTACAGGAACTTCTGTCCGCGAGGAGCTGGGGTGCACCACCCTCCCGACGTGTGGACCCGGTCACAAGCCTGGAAGCTCTCTGAACCCACTACTATCGGGATTTTTGTGAAGGTTTCACCAAGTTTCGAGTCAAAACTCAACCTCCAGCCCCTCCACCCTCTCTGGAGGTGGGGAGTTCCAAGCTTCTAATCTAGCCGTGGTCTCTCTGGTGACCAGTCCCCACGCAGGAGCCCACTGAGAGGCACCTCAATAGAACAAAAGACGTTTCTATCACCCAGGAAATTCCAAGGGATTTAGGAGGCTTGAGTCTGGGAAGGGAGCAAAAACCGGATATTAGAACAAAAGATGCTCCTAAGATATGACATAAATGAACTTATCTACGACACAGAAACAGACTCACAAGCATAGAGAATAGACCTGTGGTTGCCAAGGTGCGGGGTGGCAGCGGGGAGGGATGGATTGGGAGTTAGGATTAGCAGTTGCACACTATTATATATATAGGATGGATAAACAACAAGGTCCTACTGTAGAGCACAGAGAACTATATTCAATATCCTGGGATAAACCATAACAGAGGGGAATATAAAAAGGAAGCACGTCTCTATGTGTATAACTGGGTCACTTTGCTGTACAGCAGAGATAGGCACAGCATTGTAAATCAACTATCCTTCAATTAAAAAAAAATAAAAGAACCTCCTAGGAGCTTGTGCCGGGAACCTGGGGTGAGACCAATAAAATGTTTTCTATTATTTCACATGAGATATCTGAAGTCTTCTAAACTTTTTTTATACTCACTTAAGATTTTAAAATCCAGATGGAATAGTAATACCTTCAACACTCCCATTCAACTATGACACTAACCGCAGTTCGTGCATAACTACCTAATCATTCTCTTCCCAGGTTAAATAATAGCATTATGGACACGTGGTTTTCAAGTCACCAGAAGCTCCTACATTCTTATTTGTAACAGCACAAAGAACGTCTCTCTCTCTTAGATTGTCATTTCATTCATCCTAAAATCATATTTGAGGGAAAATACTAAGGCTGCGTGTAAATACTCCAAAGCAATTTGTAAGAAGTTACTACATCAGGGAAACAACCCTCATCACCAATACAAGAGCAGCAGAACTCTCCTTACTGCTTAATTGACTCAACTCCTAACCAAGTCAATATCGTCAAACCAATTATGCATAAGTACATAGATTGAAATAAAGTCATACGCCATATTGCTCGGATATAACCAATATTAGGTACATAATCTTCTAGGCTACCTCCAAATACCTAAATGATTAATGTTAGTCAACACTGCATGATGTGTAGTCCAGAGCTGCCTACCCACCACACACACACACACACACACACACACACACACACACTCATGATATTTATTAATACCTGCCACTTATATATATTTCAGAATTAAAAAAAAATCCTGCGTGCAAAGAGTCAGACATCAATTGCGCTTTGGTCTATAAAATAAAAAGTCATTTTTAAAAGTCAGTGAAAATATCAAATAATATTTTGGCGACACAAAGTGGAGTTTTGGCACACACAAACAGAGTAAACCGTTGAACAAAGACTGGAAATCACAGACAGAAGAATGACTCATCGTTTTTAAGAACAGCTGCTATTCACTTTCCTGCAACACCCAGGTTAATTAGAGTGCTCACCCATTTACATCAGGGATTCTCCGGCAACACTGTACATATATTACTACTCTAATTCTGAAGTTCTCACAATCTGTGAGACTGTGTTGACTGTGAGTATGTCTGTCTATAATGTACCAATCACTGACCATTATTCCAGGCACTCGAGAGCCATAACTGGAAATGATCATGGCAAACAGGGACTGGCTCAACACAAGCGGGGGGGGCCTCACACTTCACGAGTTAATCTAAGTGAAAAACTGGCTTGGCAGTTCTCTTTACAGCTTTTCTGACTATCATATCGAACACTCAAATGACTTAAATTATCGGTCTCAGCAGCACGTATACCCCTCAGCTTTTCCAGCGTGGGTTCACATGGCCTCTCTTCAGATGACTGGAGGGTGGAGACAACAATGAACAAAAGACCATGAACCTCCCCCCTAGTATTCCTGATTCTTATAATCTCTCTGCAAAACGCAAAGAGCAAGAAAGTAAATGCGGACTGTAAGACCAAAAAAAACCATAGCAACACCATTTTGGATTGAATTGCTGTCATCCTCCTCCCAACAAAAAAAAATCACGTGTTGAACCCCTAACTCCCAAGACCTCAGAATGGGACTGTATTAGCAGATGGGGTCTTTAAAAAGGTGATAAATGTAAGATGAAGTCATTAGGGTGGGTCCTGATCCCATAGGAGTGGGGTTCTTATAAGAAGAGGAGATTAGGACACAGACACACACAGAGGGACGACCACGGGAGGACACAGGGAGGAGACGGCCGTCTACATGCCCAGGAGAGAGGCCTCGGGAGGAACCAGCCCTGCCCACAGCTGGATCTCATAGTTCCTGCCTCCAAGACTGGGAGAAATAATGTCTGCTCTTTAAGCTGCCCTGTGTGTGGCGTTTTGTTATTGCAGCCCAAGGGCACTAATACACACACTATGAAGGAAAGCATTACTTTTATAACCATTTACAGTCAGTTCTCATTATTCATGGTTGTGATGCTCTATAAAGTTGCCCCAAATTAGTGAATACTGGACCACTGGTTCCAGGGGAACTCCAGGGTTAGGTTCCTGTGAACTTCTGGTCACCACATTTTCATCAATGAGTACCTAACCTTGTTTTACGTGTGTTTCTGTTTAAAGACACCTCAGTGAATCGGTATTGTTAATTCGACCACACCGAACTCACGGCCTATAACTCACACCTGAACAAAGCTTCTCTCTCACTCACGTATTTTCTCTGTGAAGCACATCACAGCCTTCTTGTGCTTAAGACAGTAGACAGCACCTCAGCCCTACGGTGGGGAGGGGCGCACTGTAAACAGGAAAATCACCACTCAAAAGCACAGGAACAGGAAATGCATGGCATTCAACAGACCACGAAAAGAACACTTTACAGGAAGAGGATTGACATGAGAAGACAGAGTAACTTTGTTCCACGTCACTTGGAAACTTGCATGACAAGTGACAAATTTCTCCCCGCTCAGCGAATGCCTAAGAATGACCTCAAAAGTCCAAGCACTGATTTCAGGTTACAGATAAATTTTAGCGAGCTGGTGAGTTTGCAACTATGGGTTCAGCAAATAATAAGGATTGAGCATAGATAGATAGGTATATATAAGAGGATGGACAGATGGATATAAATACAGAGGATGGATGGATGGATAGATAGATATGATAGATGATACACAGATGATATAGTTAGATAGATAGATAGGTATAAACAAGAGGATGGATGGACAGATAGACAGATAGATGGATATATAGATGATAGGTGATACATAGATGATAAAGATAGAGAGATAGACATAGATGATAAATAGATGGTAGATAGATGATAATCATGATAGATATACATATATAAAGAGTACACAGAGAAAATATATGTATAGAGGATACATATCTATGTCTCTATCTATCTGTATCTACATGTCTATACTGTAACTATAGCTATAGCTAAAATCTATCTCCATTGTTAAATAATTCTGAGGCCCAGTGATTAAAAAATGTGATACTAGATATTTAACTCCCTCTGAATATGGGAAATCACAACTTTGAAACTTTTGATTTCCAATTTTACCAAAATGACCCTGGATTTATTTTCACAATTTTCAGTTGAAATTTGGCTATTTTGGGTACAAATGGCTGGAAGAATGCACCTGGTAAAGACCTCCATTTGTGTGGAAAAGACAACCATAAAGGTAGTTTTGATTTGGGCGCGTTCTCACTACCTCGGCACACGTATGGGAGATTTGAGGATTTATTTTTTTTTTCTCCAGGATGCATTTCCATCAGCTAAATAGAATAATATTGCTATTTTGTGCATAAATGCCCAATCCAGAGAGTGACTTTATTGCACCTTAAGATGCAGTGATGCCCCTTTCAGCAACCATTCTCCCCCAATTCTCTGCAGAGGATAAATGCATGCATTAGCTGGGCACGCATTAGCTGGAGGACACTGTCATACGTAGAGAGGACTGCAGAGAGGAACCAGCACCCACTGGGGACTGGACAAACTAAATACATTCACATTAGCATGCACAGCCTTTCTCTCTCTGTCCATCATTCCCCGTTTGAACTGCATCACCACATCTGATTCACAATAATGCTCTGAGTTATTCTACTCCTGCCACAGAAGCTAATTGGGGAATTCCAAAATCCCTTGCCCTATTCATGTTTCCTTGCTTGCCACTGACCAACTTCCAAACGTTACTCTTTCCATAGAATTTTCACTCACTAAAAAAATGGACCTAGAGGGGTGGGATAGGGAGAATGAGACGGAGGCTCAAGGGGATACGGGGACATTCACTTTGTTGTGCAACAGAAACAGACACGGTATTGTGAAGCAATTATACTGCAATAAAGATCTATTAAAAAATGGAGAATCGGGAACTGATTACTCCATGTAATTTTCCAGATTCTGAGCAAAGGAGTTCAAAAGTAAGAGTTAGTCATGGTGGACAGCTGGCAGCTCTTAAAACCCTCTTTCATGAATATACAGGTGGCCATCAAATGGCAGCATCATTTAAGAAAAGAAAGGGGGACTTCCCTTGTGGTGCAGTGGCTAAGACTCCACGCTCCCAGCTCAGGGGGGCCCAGGTTCAATCCCCGGTCAGGGAACTAGATCCCTCATGCATGCTGCAACTAAGACTTCACATGCCGCAACTAAGGAGCCCACGAGCCACAACTAAGGAGCCCATGTGCCACAATTAGGGAGCCCACCTGCTGTAACTAAGACCCAGTGCAACCAAATAAATATGTTTTGAAAAAAGAAAAGAAAGGAAGGGAAGGGAAGGAAGGGAAAAGGAGGGGAGGGGAGGGGAGGGGAAAAAGGAAAGGAAAGGCAAATTTTTCAATAGCCCCAAACGATAAAAGATAGCTTTATATATTAGGTGAGCTAATCATGAAAACAGCAGAGTTTATTTCAGTAGCATAACTCAGAGAACTAAGTTTTGAAAAACCAGTCAGTAGTTTAAAAGCCATTTCCCAAATCCTAATATTTTACAAGTGGGCTTGTGCCCTAGTTTTTAATTGAAATGAAATTTTACTTGAGGCATTTATTATTCATTAGATTTCAGTCCTCATTCTAAATCACTGTAATGAGGAGGCAGGAGGGAACAGATATTTCCTATTATGTACTTTCATAGGACACGTTTAAACACCTTTCCCTTTACATTATTTAAAATATAGTAGCAAGAGCAATTTTGAAACACAATCCACCTGTTCTAGCAGCTACGCCACTGACATTTAAATTCGTTCAGGTTCTGCTGAAAGCGGGGCAGGAAAAGAATGAATCATGCCGTTCAGACTGTTCATTAGGGGCTGTCTGGCTGATGGGAAGGAGTGGATGGAAAATTGAGCCAATTCATCACAAGGGACAGTCGTGATACAACAGCAGAGGAGCAGAGGAGAACCCTCTAGTCCTGCATATGCTCGTGGGAAATGACCAAATGAGTTTGAGGAATCCTCAAGGCAAATGTGAATTCGGAAACTCATGGGAAAGCTGGAATAAGAGAAAATTAAACGAACAAATTGTCTTGGATTAGTGAAGGGGGTCAAAGGAGGAAAACTCGATATCTTAGGAGTTGGGGATTAACAGACACATACACATTACTAGATATAAACTAGATAAGCAACAAAGACCTACTGTAGAGCACAGGGAACTCTATTCAATATCTTGTAATAACCTATAATGGAAAAGAATCTGAAAATTATATATACAGGAGTATATATATATGTGTATATATACATATATATATAAAAAACTGAATCAGTTTGCTGTACACCTGAAACTAAGACTACATTGTAAATCAACTATAGTTCAATTAAAAGAAAAAAGAAAAAAAAAATTTGAGTGATGTTGCAGATAATACTGGGAATGTCCTCAGAATTTCTCAGCCTTGGCACTACTGCTATTTGCGGCCAGCTGCAACTTGGTCGCAGGGGGCTGTCCTGTGTATCGTGGGAAATTCATAGAAGCATGCGTGTCCTCCACATGCTAGATGTCAGAAGCTCCCCCTGCCCCAGTTATGACAGCCAAAAGCAACTCCAGGGGCTTCCCTGGTGGCGCAGTGGTTGAGAGTCCGCCTACCGATGCAGGGGACGCGGGTTCGTGCCCCGGTCCGGGAAGATCCCACATGCCGCGAAGCGGCTGGGCCCGCGAGCCATGACCGTTGAGTCTGAGCGTCCGGAGCCTGTGTTCCGCAACGGGAGAGGCCACAGCAGTGAGAGGCCCGCGTACTGCAGAAAAAAAAAACCCCAAAAACCAAAATAACCCCAACAACTCCAGCTCTCTCCTCAGGGGTAAAATTACCCAACTTGAGAACCACCATCAATTGAAAGATAAAGCACGGAGCTTGCAATCTATAGGATAGAAGACAATTCATAACTCTAGGTCACCAACAGTCTACTGTTCTATCTACACTACATATTCTGTGGGTCTATAGCCAGCATTATATATACTTGACAGTCCATGTGTATACAAATCTAATAGCATATTTCTTAATACAGCTAATCTAGAAGGAATTCCTGGTTATTTCCTTTGATATTCAAAGTCTTAAAGGATTGTCATTTCTGATGCAATGTTTATTCAATGCTTACCCAATTTTGTCTTCCTAATTTGTAGAGTATTCCATTAAAATGTGTCAAGAGGTCACCCATTTCTGCCCCCTGCCTCATATATTTTTACATATATATTGAGGCAATTTTTAAGTTTGTGGGCGAGAATATGGATATTTTTATCACAATACTCAATATTTGAGAAAAACTCTTGGTGACTTCTGAAGTGAGACCCGACATGGTCTATCCATTTTTATGGACGGAATTGTGTATTCTCCCCTTCCCCCAAATTGTTGAAGTTCTACCCCTCAGGACTTCAGAATGAGACTGTGATGGAAGTTGGGGGTCTGTAAAGAGGGGATGAAGGTAAAATGAGTTCATTAGGGTGGGTCGTGATCCCATAGGACTGGTGTCCTTATAAGAAGAGGAGATTAGGACACAGACACACACAGAGGGGCGACCACGTGAGGACACAGGGAGGAGATGGCCGTCTACACGCCCAGGAGAGAGGCCTCAGGAGGAACCGGCGCTGCCCATACCTGGATCTCAGATTCCAGCCTCTGGGACTGGGAGAGATATATGTCTGTTGTTTAAGCCATCCAATCTGTGGTATTTTGGTCTGGCCACCCAAGCAGACTAATAGACTAATATACTCATGTCCTGCATGACCAATGCTTTTTGATAAACTTGGCTTAAATTGGAATAAAACAAAAAACAGAATAGGACACTTTTTAACTGAAATATCTATTTCTTCACTCTCAATGATGCTTAAGGAATGAATAAAACACGAATAAAAATGATTATTGCTCAAGTTATGTTAAATTTAAATTTTTATATACATGAATTCATGATCCCAGTAGATACTTCAAAACACTTTTTATTCACAATCACAACTGTAATAGTATTCCCTCAGGTGATTATTGTATTTTTAAAGTAAAGTTGTTGCTGTTTCCTTAACACCCTTTATTAATCATATTTAGATTTGGTTCCTGTCTTTAGTTACTTTAGAATCCCGCTGACAGAATGCCAGACAATCATATTTCAACACTTTAATAAAAAAAGACTTAAGCTTGGGACTTCTCTGGTGGCACAGTGGTTAAGAATCTGCCTGCCAATGCAGGGGACACGGGTTCGAGCCCTGGTCCGGGAAGATCCCACATGCTGCGGAGCAATTAAGCCCCTGCGCTACAACTACTAAGTCTGCGCTCTAGAGCCCGCGAGCCACAACTACTGAGCCCACGCGCCACAACAACTGAGCCCGCGTGCCTAGAGCCCGTGCTCCGCAACAAGAGAAGCCACCACAATGAGAAGCCCACACACCGCAACGAAGAGTAGCCCCCGTTCACTGCAACTAGAGAAAGCCGGCACGCAGCAACAAAGACCCAACGCAGCCAAAAAAATCTTTTTTCAATTAAACAAAAAGGCTTTGACTAAATATTGAAATAAAACCTCCACTGACTTCAGCTCTTTCTGTGTTTATAAATTCTTCCCATAACCGGTTTAGAAAACAAATGTCTATAGGTGTTGTGCATTTCATTTATACACATCACTTGTTTGTCAAGGTCAGTAGATGAGTTTTCACCTTGAAACATGGAAATAAGTGTCCATTTAGACTTTGCTAGAGAAAGACGCTTACAGGCCCAGGAAAATAGGAAGATTTAAAGGGACTTAAAGGAATTCCCTGGTGATCCAGTGGTTACGACTCAGCACTTTCACTGCAGGGGGCACGGTTTCAATCCCTGATCGTGGAACTAAGATCCCACAAGCTGTGCAGTGTGGCCATTGGGTATGCATTTCTTTTTTTTTTTGCGGTACACAGGCCTCTCACTGTTGTGGCCTCTCCCGTTGCGGAGCACAGGCTCCAGACGCGCAGGCTCAGTGGCCATGGCTCCATGGCAGGTGGGATCTTCCCGGACCGGGGCACGAACCCGCGCCCCCTGCATCGGCACGCAGACCCTCAACCGCTGCGCCACCAGGGAAGCCCTGGCCTACCTTTAATACCTTCTCCACAATAACCTCTGATGAGCAATGTTTGGATGGTCACCTACTGTGGGCCAGCATTACAGTAAGCTCCTAAAACTTATTGTTGAACTTGAGTCGTCTTCACGCACCCTGGACCCTCAGGTAGCCTCTCATCCAAGCCCACATCATGGCCAAAAGCATGAAGAAATCTTCTTCTGGTTTGTTGACAGAGTCCAAAAGGCCCCGTGCAACAGCTACCCCAAGAAGCAGCAAATGTGTGATGTACACAGAGACTCCGGGTTCCTGCAGAATCATGGTACACTTCACATTATCAGTGGGAAAGTCACCCAACACAGGTTTGTAAAGTCATATCAGTGGGGATAAGGAAGTTGGAAAAGTAGTGATTGGTAAGGTGGAGAGTCACAATTAGTCTCAGGTGAGAGCAGTTCCGTGTATGGGCCGCTACACCGTCCATCAGTTCTTTACAAGGTGCATGAAAGTCACCTGGGCCTCTTGTTCCAACGTGGTTTTTTAACTCAGAACAGCTGAGGTGGAGCCTGCCTTTCTATCAAGCTCCCCTAGCATGCTGAAAGCCACCAGTCCTCAGACTACACTCTGCATAGCAAGCCCCTCGACCTCCTTGACGCAGGTTTCAAAAGGAAAGAAAGGAGTTGGCTTACTTGGATGTAATCATGCATGTAGGTGGCTCTAGAACCTTCCAACTAAGCTGCACGATCTTACCAGAAAAGTAATCATTCACAGAGGAAGGAAACCACACCAGCACTGAGTCTCAGAGCTTGAGGGAGATGGAGCCTGGGGGTGAGGGGTCTGGAAACACACACAGAAATCCAGAGAGGGAAAGAATGGGCGGCCGTCATAGAAACAGCAACAACTGTTCAACTGAGTAAACGATCCGTGTTTCCAGAGCAGAGAAGAAGGGAGCCGGGGGTCTGTGAAGTGGGGCCCAGACACGCCCGAACCACACAGCAGACTCACCGGCGCAGAAAAGGCAAACTTCCAAGTCTTAACAACAAGCAACGGCAAGAAATCGGCACAGGCAAACCAAAGACGCTAGAGTGAGCGCAGGGTCACACGTGACCAGAAGGCCACCCGGTGAATTCCCAGATGTGGGAAGTGAACTTACCTGCTTGTCTATAGCTTCCAGAAGGAGCGGAGCGAGGGAAATCCAGGCGTCCTAGTCTCAGAGGAAATGGCCGGTCCAGCGGGGAATCCAGGAAGGGATGAAGGACAGGAGATGGAAAACTCAGCCAAGGCTCAGGTCTGCTACGAACGCCAAAGCTGCCGTAAAGTGAGGACGTAAAATTGGGCGGTACTGACCCGCGTCCCCTGAATCGGCAGGCGGACTGTCAACCACTGCGCCGCCAGGGAAGCCCTCACAGGCAGCTCTTACAGGAATAGAGGAGGGACTTCCCTGGCGGTCCAGTGGTTAGGGCTCGGTGCTTTCACTGCTGAGGGTCCAGGTTCAGTCCGTGGTAGGGAACTAAGATCCCGCAAGCCAGGAAGCTTGGCCAAACAAACAAACAAACAAAAAAAGAAAAAAGAAAAAGAAACAATTATTCAAAAAAAAGGACAGAGGAACACTGACTACCACCGAATACATTGCATTAAAAATCACTATATTAGGCAGATAAGCGTCTAGACATATAAAAGAAGACTAAAAGCATGCTGTGTTTTATGTTGATAAATGAATTATAGATACTGTTACTACTTGAAATGTAAGACAGACCTTATGACGTGGAGAGCCTTAAATGGTCTCTCGTGTGTAAAAAGAATGAAACTGATTGCCATTTGTTGCTAGGGCCCCTACCCCACTGGGTCCTGCTGCATGAGTGGTTCTGAGCTTGCTTGTAGCCTAGGTGTTGCCACATCCCTTAGAACTGCGTAATTTCTGCATTCCTGGGCTTTATGTCCTAGTCCGTCACTTGAGTTGTGGCCATACTTTCCTTAGTTTCCTTATTGATCTGGCCAGCCTCCTTCCTGGCCCTCTCTTCAATCCATTCCCCATTTGAGCGAGACAGAGTGGTCCTTCTGAAGGTTGCGTCCCTTCCTGGTCCTCTGTGGCTCACCTGCGTTACCAGGATGACACCCAGGGCCACCATGAGCTGCCCACTTGTTCTCTGGCCTCGTCCCCTCTCCCCCCAGCCATTCCAAGCTTCCAGCATTTCCCAGAAGGCATTTTGCGCCTTCACATCTTCCCACAGCGCACTTCCTCTGCTAGGATGTTGTTCTCTTTTGTTCTTCAGAGTCAAAGTAAACATTAATCCCTTTTGAGAAGAGTTCTCTGATGCTTTCTGGAGAAACTCTAGGCTCCTGTAGCTCCTTAGGCGAACTTCTAGTATAGCTCTGTCAACTCAATGTATTGTCATGTTGTCTGCCCCACACTTATCGCTACACTGCAAGTATTTTGAAAGACGTTATGTTTTATTTGCGTCTTCAGTGTCTGAATAGAGCAGATGTCTAGCTCGTACTGGCTGAATTAATCTGTACACAGGCAGACTTTGGAGACGCTGCAGGTGTGGTTCCACAGCACTACAGTAAAGCAAATATGGCAATAAAGCGAGTCACAGGAACGTTTTGGTTTCACAGAGCCTATAAAAGTTATGTGTACCCTAGACTGTAGTCTATTGAGTGTACAATAGCATTATGTCTAAAAAAAGAATGCACACACCTGAATGAAAACTTACTTTATTGCTGAAAAATGCTCACCAACATCTAAACCTTCAGAGAGTGGCAATCTTTTGGCAGTGGTAGCATGAAAGACAACGGATCACTATATCAGATAGAATCCTAATAGAAAAGCTTGAAATACTGCGAGAATTGCCAAAACGAGACAGAGACACAAAGGGAGCAAATGCTCTTGGAAAATGGAGCCAATACACTCGTTCGATGCAGGGTTGCCCCAAACGTTCAATGTGTACAAAATGCCGTATCTGTGAAGAGTAATAAAGCAAACACAGCGAGAAAAGGTGCGCCTGTAATGAAAGCCGTCGCGTGTTGTTTTTGCTTTTTTTTTTTGTCTTACACTTGTGTTTATACTTAAAATAAAAGTTCTCAATATTTCTGTCAAACACATCACATTACACCACCACGTTAGTTTTCCTCAAGTTTGTTTCCCCCTCCGAGAAGATCTCTTTACAAGCCTGGGCAACAGATAGCACTTCCTTTCAGTGGGTCTCTTAAAAATACATCATGAGATGAACGGATAAAAGAATGGCACTGCGCAACTTCGTGGATCACTGAGGCTGTTTTACTAATTATGATCTTACATGATGTATCCTGGGGTTTCTTCTTCCTGTAAACAGGCTTTGCTGTTCACTAGCTCTTTAAAATGCCATCATCAAGCCCACTTATAACGACCGTCCTTTGCCACACCTGGCCTTGCGTCTCCCCCATGCTGCCAGCGGACTCTGCTGCAGTGAGCCTGCATCAGAATCAGCTGGAGGGCGTGCAGAACCACAGGCTGCAGGGCGCCAGCCCCGCAGTGTCTGACGGGTCGCTTAGGAGCAGGGCGGAGATCTTACGTTTCCTAACAGGTTCCCAGGTGACACAGATGCAGCTGTTATGGGACCTCCTTTGAGACGGGGCTCCACCAGCGTGCCTCGGGCTGCGTGCTGTTTGCCGGTTTTCACAGCTAGAGCCACTTAGCTCAGGCGCGTTGATCCTGCCCCATGCAGTTAGGAAGGAATACAGGCCTTTCATTGGGTCAGCACCGCCCAACTTTACGTCCTCACTTTACGGCAGCTTTGGCGTTCGTAGCAGACCTGAGCCTTGGCCGAGTTTTCCGTCTCCCGTCCTTCATCCCTGCCTGCATTCCTCGCTGGGCCCGCCATTTCCTCTGAGACTAGGACGCCTGGATTTCCCTCGCTCCGCTCCTTCTGGAAGCTGAAGACAAGCAGGTAAGTTCACGTCCCACATCTGGGAATTCACCGGGTGGCCTTCTGGTCACGTGTGACCCTGCGCTCACTCTAGCGTCTTTGGTTTGCCTGTGCCGATTTCTTGCCGTTGCTTGTTGTTAAGACTTGGAAGTTTGCCTTTTCTGCGCCGGTGAGTCTGCTGTGTGGTTCGGGCGTGTCTGGGCCCCACTTCACATACCCCCGGCTCCTTTCTTTTCTGCTCTTGAAACACGGATCGTTTACTCAGTTGAACAACAGTTGTTGCTGTTTCTATGACGGCCGCCCATTCTCTCCCTCTCTGGATTTCTGTGTGTGTTTCCAGACCCCTCACCCCCAGGCTCCATCTCCCTCAAGCTCTGAGACTCAGTGCTGGTGTGGTTTCCTTCCTCTGTGAATGATTACTTTTCTGGTAAGATCGTGCAGCTTAGGTGGAAGGTTCTAGAGCTACCTACATGCATGACTTACATCTAAGTAAGCCAACTCCATTCTTTCCTTTTGAAACCTGCGTCAAGGAGGTCGATGGGCTTGCTATGCAGAGTGTAGTCTGAGGACTGGTGGCTTTCAGCATGCTAGGGGAGCTTGATAGAAAGGCAGGCTCCACCTCAGCTGTTCTGAGTTAAAAAAGCACGTTGGAACAAGAGGCCCAGGTGACTTTCATGCACGTTGTAAAGAACTGATGGACGGTGTAGCGGCCCATACACGGAACTGCTCTCACCTGAGACTAATTGTGACTCTCCACCTTACCAATCACTACTTTTCCAACTTCCTTATCCCCACTGATATGACTTTACAAACCTGTGTTGGGTGACTTTCCCACTGATAATGTGAAGTGTACCATGATTCTGCAGGAACCCGGGGTCTCTGTGTACATCACACATTTGCTGCTTCTTGGGGTAGCTGTTGCACGGGGCCTTTTGGACTCTGTCAACAAACCAGAAGAAGATTTCTTCATGCTTTTGGCCATGATGTGGGCTTGGATGAGAGGCTACCTGAGGGTCCAGGGTGCGTGAAGACGACTCAAGCTCAACAATAAGTTTTAGGAGCTTACTGTAATGCTGGCCCACAGTAGGTGACCATCCAAACATTGCTCATCAGAAGTTATTGTGGAGAAGGTATTAAAGGTAGGCCAGGGCTTCCCTGGTGGCGCAGTGGTTGAGGGTCCGCCTGCTGATGCAGGGGGCATGGGTTCGTGCCCCGGTCCGGGAAGATCCCACATGCCGCGGAGCGGGTGGGCCCGTGAGCCATGGCCGCTGAACCTGTGCGTCTGGAGCCTGTGCTCCGCAGCGGGAGAGGCCACAACAGGGAGAGGCCTGCGTATCGCAAAAAAAAAAAAAAAAGGTAGGTCAGGCTGGGTGAACTAACTCCACCCCAGAGCTTCTGGTCTGGACAGTGAATGGCCTTGTTGCCAGAAACCCATCCCTGAAGAAGCAGTGCTGCAGGCAGTGCCTGAGTCCACAAGTCAGGTCCAACAATTGCAGGCAGGGGGTTCGTAAGACATATATGGCCTATGTCAGAGCCTCAGGCAAGGCTGCCCACGCTCAGGATAGGGCGACAACGCCCCGGAGCAGGAAACTTCCGTATAACCCTGGAAACCCGGGTGGACAGCAGTGCCATAGCAAAAACATGGGTTCTAGAATCCAAGCTGGGTTTGCATGACCCCGAGTAACCTTATCCTCCGATGGTCTCTTCCTAGGCGAAAGAAAACGCATGTCCACGGTCTAATAGAGAGCTCACGTAGTACGTGCTTAATTCAGTGGTGGTTACTCTTATGTTTGTTGTAGAGGGAATCATATTCTTATCGGAGCCTCTGGACCTCAGGGCTGCTCCAGGGTCTTTGAATTCTGACCCAGTTAGTTGGAGGGCTGGGTAGCTAGTGTAGTACCTCGTTTAGCGTCTGAGCAAAAGGAAGCATGCATGCTCAAAGCACACGTGCTTGGCAGGTATAGTGTTCACCGCGGTCAGAGTGTTTTCACGCCGACTGCGCAGCACTGAAATATCACTGGGAGGAGTGTGATCTTTCACTGATAGTCAGGAAGCCTGGACTCTACGCGTAGGCTGCTGTTGAGGTCTGTGGCTTGGGGCAAGTAGGGCTCTTACTCTGGACCTCAGCCTCTTCATCTGCATCTAGCAGAACTGAACTAGATGCCCCTGGCGACCACGGGCAATGCACATCCTGCCAAGTGATCTTCCTGATATGGAATGTAGTGGGATTTGTGTGTGTTGCCAGACGGAGCAGTGTAACCTTGGTGATTGTGTGTAGCCTCTGTAAGTGTGGCTGTTCAGACGTACATAAAATTCAAGGGCAGCCCACCTTAATACCCTTAGGGCTCTAGGCAATCAGTGACGTGGCGCTGTGGTGATGAGTGAGACGGACTGAGGTTGAAAGTCAGAGTTGAGTCTCATGCCTGCTTTCAACCTCCTGAAATTCTGGAACCGGTCCCTAAGATGTTAGTAGCAACTGGACTGAAAGGGACCTTGACTGTTTTTGAACAGAAATCATACAGATGAAAGTTAAATCTGAAAGCAGACTGAAGTGTTCGGTCTTTTTTATCATTACTTCTTAGATGTATAACAACATCCTTCTTTATGATTACTGAAGTATAGTTAGTTTACAGTGTTGGTTAGTTTCAACAAAGTGATTCAGTTCTACATATATATATATAATCTTTTTCAGATTCTTTTCCATTATAGGTTATTACAAGACGTTAAATATAGTTCCCTGTGCTCTACAGTAGGTCATTGTTGGTTATCGATTTTATATATAGTCGTGTGTATCTGCTAATCCCAAATTCCTAATTTATCTCTCCCTCCTCTTCCACTTTGATAAACATAAGTTTGTTTTCTATGTCTATGAGTCTATTTGAGGTTTGTAAGTAAGTTCATTTGTATTATTTTTTAGAATCCACATATAAGCGATACCATATGATATTTGTGTTTCTCTGGCTTACTTCACTTGGTAACGGATAATCTATAGGTCCATCCATGTTATTGCAAATGGCATTATTTCATTCTTTTTATGGCTGAGTAATATTCCATTATATATATATGTACCACATTTTCTTTATTCATCTGTCGATGGACACTTGTTTCCAATGAGAATAGTGCTGCTATGAAAACTGGGGTGCATGTATCTTTTTGAATTATAGTTTGGTCTGCATATATGCCCAGGACTGGGATTGCTGGATCATATGGTAATTCTGTTTTTAGTTTTTTAAAGAACCTCCATATTGTTCTCCATAGTGGCTGCACCAACTTACATTCCCCCCAACAGTGTAGGAGGGTTCCCTTGTCTCCACACCCTCTCCAGCATTTATTGTTTGTAGACTTTTTTTTTTACATCTTTATTGGAGTATAATTGCTTTACAATGGTGTATTAGTTTCTGCTTTATAACAAACTGAATCAGTTATACATATACATATGTTCCCATATCTCTTCTCACTTGTGTCTCCCTCCCTCCCACCCTCCCTATCCCACCCATCTAGGTGGTCACAGAGCACCGAGCTGATCTCCCTGTGCTATGCGGCTGCTTCCCACTAGCTATCTATTTTAGGTTTGGTAGTGTATGTATGTCCATGCCACTCTCTTGCTTTGTCACAGCTTACCCTTCCCCCTCCCCATATCCTTAAGTCCATTCTCTAGTAGGTCTGTGTCTTTATTCCTGTCTTACCCTTAGGTTCTTCATGACATTTTTTTTCCCCTTAAATTCCATATATATGTGTTAGCATACGGTATTTGTCTTTCTCTTTCTGACTTACTTCACTCTGTATGACAGACTCTAGGTCCATCCACCTCATTACAAATAGCTCAATTTCGTTTCTTTTTATGGTTGAGTAATACTCCATTGTATATATGTGCCACATCTTCTTTATCCATTCATCCGATGATGGACACTTAGGTTGTTTCCATCTCCGGGCTATTGTAAATAGAGCTGCAATGAACATTGTGGTACATGAGTCTTTTTGAATTATGGTTTTCTCAGGGTATATGCCCAGTAGTGGGATTGCTGGGTTATATGCTAGTTCTATTTGTAGTTTTTTAAGGACCCTCCATACTGTTCTCCATAGTGGCTGTATCAATTCACATTCCCACCAGCAGTGCAACAGTGTTCCCTTCTCTCCACACCCTCTCTAGTATTTATTGTTTCTAGATTTTTTAATGATGGCCATTATGACTGGTGTGACATGATATCTCATTGTAGTTTTGATTTGCAATTCTCTAATGATTAACGATGTTGAGTATTCTCTCATGTGTTTGTTGGCAGTCTGTATATCTTCTTTGGAGAACTGTCTATTTAGGTCTTCTGCCCATTTTTGGATTGGGTTGTTTGTTTTTTTGTTACTGAGCTGCATGAGCTGCTTGTAAATTTTGGAGATTAATCCTTTGTCAGTTGCTTCATTTGCAAATATTTTCTCCCATTCTGAGGGTTCTCTTTTGGTTTTGTTTAAGGTTTCCATTGCTGTGCAAAAGCTTTGAAGTTTCATTAGGTCCCATTTGTTTATTGTTGTTTTTATTTCCATTTCTCTAGGAGGTGGGCCAAAAAGGATTGTGCTGTGATTTATGTCGTAGAGTGTTCTGCCTATGTTTTCCTCTAAGAGTTTGATAGTGTCTGGCCTTACATTTAGGTCTTCAATCCGTTTTGAGCTTATTTTTGTGTATGGTGTTTGGGAGTGATCTAATCTCATACTTTTACATGTACCTGTCCAGTTTTCCCAGCACCACCTATTGAAGAGGCTGTCCTTTCTCCACTGTACATTCCTGCCTCCATTATCAAAGATCAGGTGACGATATGTGTATGGGTTTATCTCTGGGATTTCGCCCTGTTCCATTGATCTATCTTTCTGTGTTTGTGCCAGTACCATACTGTCTTGATTACTGTAGCTTTGTAGTGTAGTCTGAAGTCAGGGAGCCTGACTCCTCCAGCTACGTTTTTCTTTCTCAGGATTGCTTTGGCTATTCGGGGTCTTCTGTGTTTCCATACAAATTGTGAAATTTTTTGTTCTAGTTCTGTGAAAAATGCCAGTGGTAGTTTGATAGGGATTGCATTGAATCTGTAGATTGTTTTAGGTAGTAGAGTCATTTTAACAATGTTGATTCTTCTAATCCAATAACATGGTATGTCTCTCCATCTATTTGTATCATCTTTAATTTCTTTCATCAGCGTCTTATAATTTTCTTCATACAGGTCTTGTCTCCTTAGGTACGTTTATTCCTAGGTATTTTATTCTGTTTGTTGCAGTGGTAAATGGGAGTGTTTTCTTGATTTCACTTTCAGATTTTTCATCATTAGTGTATAGGAATGCCAGAGATTTCTGTGCATTAATTTTGTAACCTGCTAGTTTACCAACTTCATTGATTAGCTCTAGTAGTTTTCTGGTAGCATCTTTAGGATTCTCTATGTATAGTATCATGTCATCTGCAAACAGTGACAGCTTTACTTCTTTTCCGATTTGGATTCCTTTTATTTCCTTTTCTTCTCAGATTGCTGTGGCCAAAACTTCCAAAACTATGTTGAATAAGAGTGGTGAGAGTGGGCAACCTTGTCTTGTTCCTGATCTTAGTGGAAATGCTTTCAGTTTTTCACCATTGAGGACGATGTTGGCTGTGGGTTTGTCATATATGGCCGTTATTATGTTGAGGAAAGTTCCCTCTATGCCTACTTTCTGCAGGGTTTTTATCATAAGTGGGTGTTGAATTTTGTCAAAAGCTTTCTCTGCATCTATTGAGATGAACATATGGTTTTTCTCCTTCAATTTGTTAATATGGTGTATCACATTGATTGATTTACGTATATTGAAGAATCCTTGCATTCCTGGAATAAACCCAATTTGATCATGGTGTATGATCCTTTTAATGGGCTGTTGGATTCTGTTTGCTAGTATTTTGTTGAGGATTTTTGCATCTATGTTAATCAGTGATATTGGCCTGTAGTTTTCTTTCTTTGTGACATCCTTGTCTGGTTTTGGTATCAGGGTGATGGTGGCCTCATAGAATGAGTTTGGAAGTGTTCCTACCTCTGCTGTATTGTGGAAGAGTTTGAGAAGGATAGGTGTTAGCTCTTCTCTAAATGTTTGATAGAATTCGCCTGTGAAGCCATCTGGTCCTGGGCTTTTGTTTGTTGGAAGATTTATAATCACAGTTTCAATTTCAGTGCTTGTGATTGGTCTGTTCATATTTTCTGTTTCTTCCTGATTCAGTCTGGCAGGTTGTGCTTTTCTAAGAATTTGTCCATTTCTTCCAGGTTGTCCATTTTATTGGCATAGAGCTGCTTGTAGTAATCTCTCATGATCTTTTGTATTTCTGCAGTGTCAGTTGTTCTCCTTTTTCATTTCTAATTCTATTGATTTGAGTCTTCTCCCTTTTTTTCTTGATGAGTCTGGCTAATGGTTTATCAATTTTGTTTATCTTCTCAAAGAACCAGCTTTTAGTTTTATTGATCTTAGCTGTCGTTTCCTTCATTTCTTTTTCATTTATTTCTGATCTGTTTCTTATGATTTTTTTCCTTCTGCTAACTTTGGGCTCTTTTTGTTCTTCTTTCACTGATTGCTTTAGGTTCAAGATTAGGTTGTTTATTCGAGATGTTTCCTGTTTCTTAAGGTGGGCTTGTATTGTTATAAACTTCCCTCTTAGGACTGCTTTTGCTGCATCCCATAGGTTTTGGGTCATCGTGTCTCCATTGTCATTTGTTTCTAGCTATGTTTTCATTTCCTATTTGATTTCTTCAGTGATCACTTCGTTATTAAGTAGTGTATTGTTTAGCCTCCATGTATTTGTATTTTTTACAGATCTTTTCCTGTAATTGATATCTAGTCTCATGGCGTTGTGTTCAGAAAAGATACTTGATACAATTTCAGTTTTCTTAAATTTACCAAGGCTTGGTTTGTGACCCAAGATATGATCTATCCTGGAGAATGTTCCATGAGCACTTGAGAAAAGTGTGTATTCTGTTGTTTTTGGATGGAGTGTCCTATAAATATCAATAAAGTCCATCTTGTTTAATGTATCATTTAAAGCTTGTGTTTCCTTATTTATTTTCATTTTGGACGATCTGTCCATGGGTGAAAGTGGGGTGTTAAAGTCCCCTACTATGATTGTGTTACTGTCGATTTCCCCTTTTATGGCTGTTAGTATTTGTCTTATGTATTGAGGTGCTCCTATGTTGGGTGCATAAATATTTACATTTGTTATATCTTCTTCTTGGATCAATCCCTTGATCATTATGTAGTGTCCTTCTTTGTCTCTTCTAATAGTCTTTATTTTAAAGTCTATTTTGTCTTATATGAGAATTGCTACTCTGGCTTTCTTTTGGTTTCCATTTTCATGGAATATCTTTCTCCATCCCCTTACTTTCAGTCTGTATGTTTCTCTAGGTCTGAAGTGGGTCTCTTGTAGATAGCATATATATGGGTCTTGTTTTTATATCCATTCAGCCAGTCTGTGTCTTTTGGTGGGAGCATTTAGTCCATTTACATTTAAGGTAATTATCGATATGTATGTTCCTATTCCCATTTTCTTAATTGTTTTGGGTTTGTTATTTTAGGTCTTTTCTTTCTCTTGCTTTTCTTGCCTAGGGAACTTCCTTTAGCATTTGTTGTAAAGCTGGTTTGGTGGTGCTGAACGCTCTCAGCTTTTGCTTGTCTGTAAAGGTTTTAATTTCCCCATCAAATCTGAATGAGATCCTTGCTGGGTAGAGTAATCTTGGTTGCAGGTTTTTCTCCTTCATCACTTTAAATATGTCCTGCCACTCCCTTCTGGCTTGCAGAGTTTCTGCTGGAAGATCAGCTGTTAACCTTATAGGGATTCCCTTGTGTGTTATTTGTTGTTTTTCCCTTGCTGCTTTTAATATGTTTTCTTTGTATTTAATTTTTGACAGTTTGATTAATATGTGTCTTGGTGTATTTCTCCTTGGATTTATCCTGTATGGGACTCTCTGTGCTTCCTGGACTTGATTAAGTATTTCCTTTCCCATATTAGGGAAGTTTTCAACTATAATCTCTTCAAATATTTTCTCCGTCCCTTTCTTTTTCTCTTCTTCTTCTGGAACCCCTATAATTCGAATGTTGGTGCGTTTAATGTTGTCCCAGAGGTCTCTGAGACTATCCTCAGTTCTTTTCATTCTTTTTTCTTTATTCTGCTCTGTGGCAGTTATTTCCACTATTATATCTTCCAGGTCAGTTATCCGTTCTTCTGCCTCAGTTATTCTGCCATTGATCCCTTCTAGAGTATTTTTATTTTCATTTATTGTGTTGTTCATCGTTGCTTGTTTCCTCTTTAGTTCTTCTTGGTCCTTGTTAAATGTTTCTTGCATTTTCTCTATTCTATTTCCAAGATTTTGGATCATCTTTACTATCATTCTGAATTCTTTTTCAGGTAGACTGTCTATTTCCTCTTCATTTGTGAGGTCTGGTGGGTTTTTATCTTGCTCCTTCACCTGCTGTTTGTTTTTCTGTCTTCTCATTTTGCTTATCTTACTGTGTTTGGGGTCTCCTCTTTGCAGGCTGCAGGTTTGTAGTTCCCGGTGTTTCTGGTGTCTGTCCCCAGTGGCTAAAGTTGGTTCAGTGGGTTGTGTAGGCTTCCTGGTGGAGGGGACTAGTGCCTGTGTTCTGGTGGATGAGGCTGGATCTTGTCTTTTTGGTGGGCAGGTCCACGTCTGGTGGTGTCTGTGGACTTATTATGATTTTAGGCCGCCTCTGTGCTAATGGGTGGGGTTGTGTTCCTGTCTTGCTAGTTGTTTGGCATAGGGTGTCCAGCACTGTAGCTTGCTGGTCATTGCGTGAGGCTGGGTGTTGGTGTTGAGATGGAGATCTCTGGGCGATTTTCGCCGTTTGATATTATGTGGAGCTGGGAGGTCTCTTTTGGACCAGTGTCCTGAAGTTGGCTCTCCCACATCAAAGGCACAGCCCTGACTCCTGGCTGGAGCACCAAGACCCTTTCTCCCACACAGCTCAGAATAAAAGGGAGAAAAAGAAGAAAGAAAGGAAGGAAGGAAGGAGGGAGCGAGGGAGGGAAAGAAAGAAAGAAGATAAATTAAGTCATTAAAATAAAAAAACAATTATTAAGAAAAAAAATTTTTTTAAAGAAAAAAACAAAAATGGATGGATAGAACCCTAGGACAAATGGTGGAAGCAAAGCTATACAGACAAAATCTCACACAGAA
Source organism: Tursiops truncatus (assembly GCF_011762595.2). Lineage (NCBI taxonomy): Eukaryota > Metazoa > Chordata > Mammalia > Artiodactyla > Delphinidae > Tursiops > Tursiops truncatus. Next base: position 125,669,146 of record NC_047055.1, on the reverse strand, counting down.
GCATACACATACACACTCACAAAAAGAGGAAAAGGGGAAAAAATCCTAAATCTTGCTCTCATAGTCCACCTCCTCAATTTGGGATGATTCGTTGCCTATTCATGTATTCCACAGATGCAGGTACATCAGGTTGATTGTGGAGCTTTAATCCGCTGCTCCTGAGGCTGCTGGGAGAGATTTCCCTTTCTCTTCTTTGTTGTCACAGCTCCGGGGGCTCAGCTTTGGATTTGGCCCCGCCTCTGCGTGTAGGTCGCCAGAGGGTGTCTGTTCTTCGCTGAGACAGGACGGGTTAAAGCAGCCGCTGATTCAGGGGCTCTGGCTCACTCAGGCGGGGGGGGGAGGGAGGGGCACGGAGTATGGGGCGGGCCTGCGGCGGCAGAGGCCGGCAGGACGTTGCACCAGCCTGGGGCGCACCGTGCGTTCTCCCGGGGAAGTTGTCTCTGGATCCCAGGACCCTGGCAGTGGCGGGCTGCACAGGCTGCCCAGAAGGGGGGTGTGGAGAGTGACCTGTGCTCGCACACAGGCTTCTTGGTGGCGGCAGCAGCAGCCTTAGTGTCTCCCGCCCGTCTCTGGGGTCCGCGCTGTTAGCCTCGGCTCGCGCCTGTCTCTGGAGCTCCTTTAAGGGGCGCTCTTAATCCCCTCTCGTCGTGCACCAGGAAACAGAGGGAAGAAAAAGTCTCTTGCCTCTTCGGCAGGTCCAGACTTTTCCTGGACTCCCTCCCGGCCAGCCGTGGCGCACTAACCCTCTGCAGGCTGTGTTCACGCTGACAGCCGCAGTCCTCTCCCTGCGCTCCGACCGAAGCCCGAGCCTCAGCTCCCAGCCCCGCCCGCCCCGGCGGGGGAGCAGACAAGCCTCTCAGGCTGGTGAGTGCCGGTCGGCACCGATCCTCTGTGCGGGAATCTCCCCGCTTTGCCCTCCGCACTCCTGTTGCTGTGCTCTCCTCTGCGGCCCCGAAGCTCCCCTCCCCTCCGGCACCTGCAGTCTCCGCCCACGATGGGGCTTCTAGTGTGTGCACACCTTTCGTCCTTCAGGGCTCCTTCCCACTGGTCCAGGTACCATACCTATTCTTTCGTCTCTGTTTATTCTTTTTTCTTTTGCCCTACCCATGTACGTGGGGGGGTTGTTGCCTTTTGGGAGGTCTGAGGTCTTCTCCCAGCGTTCAGTAAGTGTTCTGTAGGAGTTGTTCCACGTGTAGATGTATTTCTGGTGTATCTGTGGAGAGGAAGGTGATCTCCGCGTCTTACTCTTCCGCCATCTTCCCCTCGTCCCCCCGCCCCCCCGTTTGTAGACTTTTTGGTGATGGCCATTCTGACTGGTGTGAGGTGATTGCTGATTGTAGTTTTGATTTGCATTTCGGTAATAATTATTGATGTTGACCATGTTTTCATTTGCCTGTTGGTCATCTGTATGTCTTCTTTGGAGAAATATGTTTAGGTCTTCTGCCTACTTTTTGATTGGGCTCTTTGGCTTTTTTTTTTTTTTTTTTTTGATATTGAGCTGTATGAGCTGTTTGTATATTTTGGAAATTAAGCCCTGGTCAGTTCCATAGTTTGCAAATACTTTCTCCCACTCTGTATGCTGTCTCTTTATGATTTCCTTTACTATGCAAAAGCTTTTAAGTTTAATTAGGTCTCATTTGTTTATTTTTGCTTTTTTTCCATTACTCTAGGAGATGGATCCAAATAAATACTGCTGCAATTTATGTCAAATACCTTATAGTTTTTGCAATACAGGTTGTTTGCCTCCTTAGGTAGATTTATTCCTAGGTACTTTATTCTTTTTTATGTGAATGGTAAATGGGATTGTTTCCTTAATTTTTCTCTCTGTTAGTTCATTCTTAGTGTACAGAAATGCTACAGATTTCTACATATTAATTTTGTATCCTGCAATTTTAATGAATTCATTTATGAGCTCTAGTAGTTTTTTGGTAGCATCTTTAGGAGATATAGATAGATAGATATAGATATAGATATTGTCTTGCTACTGAACTTGCCTTGCCTATGTGAGTAGCAGAATCCTATACCAAGGAAAGAAAACCAAATGTCGCCCAAGGACCAGGTGGAGGCCCTTCCATCCTCCTGAATTCCTGTGTTTTACCATGGATGCTACAGAGATGTTTTAATTTTTTCATTGAAGTATAGTTGATACACAATGTTGTGCTAATTTCTGCTGTACAGCAAAGTGACTCAGTTATATGCATATATACATTCTTTTTTATATTCTTTTCCACTGTGGTTTATCTCAGGAGACTGGATATAGTTCCCTGTGCTCTACAGTAGGACCTTGTTGTGTATCCATTCTAAATGTTATAGTTTGTATCTACTAACCCCAATCTCCCAGTCCATCCCTCTCTCTCCCCTGCTCCCCCTTGGTTACCACAAGTCTGTTCTCTATGTTCATGATTCTGTTTCTGTTTCATAGATAGGTTCATTTGTGCCATATTTTAGGTTCCACATATAAGTGATATCATATGATACTTGTCTTTCTCTTTCTGACTTACTTCAGTTAGTATGATAATCTCTAGTTGCATCCATGTTACTGCAAATGGCATTCTTTCATTCTTTTTTATGACTGAATTGTATTTCATTGTATATACATACCACATCTTCTTTATCCATTCATCTGTTGAGGGACATTAAGGTTGTTTCCATGGCTTGGCTATTGTGAATAGTGCTACTATGAACATTGAGGTGCATGTATCTTTTTGAATCATAGTTTTCTCTGAATATCTGCCCAGGAGTGGGATTGCTGAATCATATGGTAATTCTGTTTTTAGTTTGAGGAATCTCCATACTGTTCTCCATAGTGACTGCACCAACTTACATTCCGACCAACAGTGTAGGAGGGTTCCCTTTTCTCCACACCCTCTCCAGCATGTATTGTTTGTAGTCTTTTTAATGATGGTTAATCTGACCAGTGTAAGGTGGTACCTGATTGTAGTTTTGATTTGTATCTCTCTAATAATTAGTGATATTGAGCATCTTTTCATGTGCCTACTGGCCATCTGTCTTCTTTGGAGAAATGTCTGTTTAGGTCTTCTGCCCATTTTTCAATTGTGTTTATTTTTTGTTGTTGTTGAGTTATATGAGCTGTTTGTATAATTTGGAGATTAAACCCTTGTTAGTCACGTCATTTGCAAATACTTTCTTCGATTCGGTAGGTTGTCTTTTCATTTTTTGTGTGTTTGTTCATTTGTTTATGGTTTTCTTTGCTGTACAGAAGCTTGTAAGTTTGATTAGGTCCCATTTGTTTATTTTTGTTTTTAGTTCTATTGCCTTGGGAGAATGACCTAAGAAAATATTGGTATGATTTATGTTAGAGAATGTTTTGCCTGTGTTCTCTTCTAGGAGTTTTATGGTGTCATGTCTTATGTTTAAGTCTTTAATCCATTTTGAGTTTATTTTTGTGCATGTTGTGAGGGTGTGTTCTAACTTCATTGATTTACACGCAGCCGTCCAACTTTCCCAGTATCACTTGCTGAAGGGATTTTCTTTTTCCCATTGTATGTTCTTGCCTTCTTTGTCAAAGATTAGTTGACTGTAGGTGTGTGGGTTTATTTCTGGGCTCTCTGTTCTGTTCCATTGATCCGTATGTTTGTTTTTGTACCAAAACCACACTGTTTTGATTACTGTAACTTTGTAGTATTGCCTGAAGTCTGGGAGAGTTAGGTAGGCCTCCTGCTTTTTTTCCTCCTCAGGATCACTTTGGCAATTCTGGGTCTTTTATGTTTCTGTATAAATTTTGGATTATTTTAGTTCTGTGAAAGGGGACTTCCCTGGTGGAGCAGTGAATAAGACTCTGCGCTCCCAATGCAGGGGGCCCAGGTTCCATCCCTGGTCAGGGAACTAGATCCCACATGCATGCTGCAACTGAGAGTTTGCATGTCACAACTAAGGAGGCCGTGTGTCACAACTAAGGAGCCATGAGCCGCAACTAAGGAGCCTGCAGGCCGCAACTAAGCTGATAAGCCACAACTAAGGAGCCTGCCTGCGGCAATTAAGACCCGGTGCAACCTAAATAAATAAATATTTTTAAAAAATATCATGGGTAATTTGATAGGGATCTCAGTAACTCACTATAGAGATGTTTTGAGTGCTTCTCATGCTTGAGGTTGTGCATAGGAATCACCTTGATGGTGGAGTGCTTCCTCAACTTACCCCCTGGGCCCCATCCTCAGATTTTGTGCCCTGGGGTAAGGCCTGAGAATGTGCATTTCCAACAAGCTCCCAGGAGATTCAGATCTTGGCCTGTGGACCCAGTTTGAGTGCCACAGCAGTAGGCCGTTTGCAGTGTGTCGTTTTCTGTCGTCTAGTTCTCCAGCTTACGGTGGTATGACTGGGTTGTGGGTGGAGGGTGCACACAACCTAAGAGCTGAGAGCTGTGTTGTATTCGGGGCCCTTACTGAGGACTGGAGTTCAGGAGACAGCCTCTCAGATAGCTCTGAGGTTCTGTGCCAAGAAGGTAAGAAAGGAGCGGAGATATACAGAAGTTTTTGCTGGGGGCTGGGGGAGCACATGTAGTTTAACATCAGAAGGTTACTGCTAATCACACAAAGAAACAGACATCTCAAGTTAATGATTTTCGTGCTTCTCTATGTATGTGAAGATGCAAGAGTCTGGTTCACTGAAGTCATTCCTTTGATTTGTACCTCAGCTCTCTGGGGCCAGCATCCTGTTTTCTCCATCCTGAATCCCCTCGGGGGCACAGTCAGTGGGGCGGCTGAGGGCTTAATGGCTCCAACATCCTTTGTTTACTAAAGTGGCAGGTGACATTCTTTGTCCGCAGCGGCATCCTCTGTTTGTCAGTCAAAATACGTCTTCCTCTTCCTTCTCCTCCTAAGGTGAGGGAAGAAATGGCTAAGGTGACCCTCCTGCCAGCCTGGAGTGGGTTTATCCCTTACTCTGAAGGCCCCCTGGCCTGGATGCGCTTCTGGGTGAGGCAGTTTTGATCATGGAAAATAAAAAGGTTTCTTTATGCAGAGGTTGATCCTCTCGTCATACCCTGGAGGCTGGCTGAGAGCATCAACAGGCAACCCAGTCACCAGATGTTTGTTCGACGTGTGGTTCCCTTCCTCAGTCCTTTGGTTAGATCCCAAAGTCGAACATAAAAACTAAAGTGACAAATGTCAAACTTCACTGTCTTCCAGCCTGTTCTTACGGCTGGCTTCTTAACCCTGCTGGGCGCTGGTTCTGCCCTAGCGAGAGCTCCCGTGTAGCCTGGGAGGGAAGAGTATGGAATACTCCCTGGTGACGAACGTGCTCTTAAAGATTAAACCATGAATCCACGAAGCAGCCGCGCTAGAGACGCCTAGTGTTTATTCTAGAAGATTCCTCACTGTCACTTGGTCCTCCGAGCAGATTCCCAAAGCAGAACTTCTGGGTCTTAGACCAGGCGCCGCCTTGAATATGTTGACCTGGACTGCTTTCTTTCTCTTCCTGGCCCCTTTTTCTCTGCACATCAGGGTCCAATTCTCAGCCTGCGAGTTAGACTGCTTGTCTAAACCAAACAGATAGGAGATACTTGCTCCAGCTGACGTGGTAAAAGAAGGGGTGCAGGGTGATCTGCGCACAGGCTGTCCTGTAACTCTTGTCTAGCCTCATTGCCTTGGTCACAGGCCGATAGGGGCTAAGGGTCCCCATGCATAGGAGCAGCAGAAACCTCGAGGCCCTGTCTGCCTAGGACAGTGCATGACTAATTCAGATACCTACAGTGGCAAGTGATATAAAAAAGGGAAGTGGGCCAGGGGTGCCAGTAGGGAGGAGTGAGGACTGTAGTGAATGACAGAGCAGGTGGCTTGTCTCAAGGGGACGGCAGCTAAGGAGATCCAGCTGACTGTCACCATGGAAGCGCCTCACCTAGTGCTGATGGATCTTCTGACTTTTCAGAAGCCAGAACTCTAAGGGATTCGTCCTCACCCTGCGTGAGATAACAGATACCTTGAAAAGTGGTCAGATGTTTCCGATACCTCCTTAGGTTGAATTTGGCTCAAAATACCCTGTTCTGGCGTCTAGACTACAGCAAACTGGGCAAGGAATTCAGCTTTTTGGCTACTGATAACCATTTATCAACATAGATATATCTTGTATCGGTGGCTTTTGAACTTCCTCCCCAGACTGAGTTTATTTACGCATGAGGTAACAGATTCAACAACAGATATCTTAATGTTCACTAAAATAGGACTTGGGGTTCTGTTCCAAGTTTGGTGCAGAATTGGATTTAGATGTGTGTATTCTATACTAGGTTTTGTCCTTTCCTGCTTTTTTCCCTTTCCAACAATTACCTTAAAGACTTTAACCCAATGGTATGAATGGCATATGATATTAATACAAATCTGACATTTCTAATTTGAGGACTGAGAAATGAAGAGTGAACACCACTGGTCAAACAGCAATGAGTAAATCTAGTGAAGTGCTGTGACTCGACATTTTAGATGCTAATTTTCTCCCAAGATCATGTTGCAGCATTCTCCCAAAACACTTAGAGCAGAAGAATAAGGTAAGCACATGGCAAAAGACAGACATCAGTGGGATAGAAGACATATTTAAAAAAGGAAATCAGGGCTTCCCAGGTGGCGTAATGGTTGAGGGTCCGCCTGCCGATGCAGGACACACGGGTTCGTGCCCCGGTCCGGGAAGACCCCACGTGCCACGGAGCGGCTGGGCCCGTGAGCCATGCCCGCTGGGCCTGCGCATCTGGAGCCTGTGCTACGCAACGGGAGAGGCCACAGCAGTGAGAGGCCCGCGTACCGCAAAAAAAAAAAAAAAAACAAATGGAAATCATGCCCTCTCCACCCCGTTCCCACTGCTGTGGAACTCTGTAGTCTGGAGAGGAAAGAAGATAAGCACGTAGGTACATGCACAGGTGAAAACACTCAACGTGGAAGTCTCCAGGTTCCGCAGTAAAGTCGAGATAAAGCCAAATAAAGCCAGCAAGAAGCACAAGCAGGCTGGGGCCACCTGGATCTGTACGTTCTGACTGTCCCGATGCCATGTAAGCTGGGTGTTAAGGGATATACAGGATTGCCTATCTGATCTGGAAAGATAGCTGGTGGCCCTGAGCCTGCCTTGTCCTAGAATATTCCATAACTACATGTGACAGCTATACACTTCCGAAAGGCATCCTCACTCAACCACAGCCTTCTTTGAGCGTTTACCACTTCCCTAGACATCCGAGCTAGTGTATCCTTGCACTGGGGCACAGTAAGTCCCTGACACACGAACCTTCACGTTGCGACCTTTCAAAGCTGTGAATGTGCGTTCCCATACCCAGTCACGTAAGTTAGTTCACGTGCCTGGCGTGCACTGTCACGTGCATGCATCGTCTGCAAGTACTTGTGGTTTTGTGTACTTTACTGCATAGAATACAGTAGTACAGTATCTTTATAGATAGAATTGAATCCAGCAAGGAACCAGACCCTGTGCCATCAGCATCAGGGGTGAGTGAAACTGCAGCTCGCCCTCCATCTCCCACTGCTGACGACCCTTCAGCCCTACCATCTCCCACCTCCTCTCCCTCCTGAAAACAGTAACTCTCCTTGCCTGTTCCCTCGATGCCAGCCCCTGGATGCCCGCTGTTGGACTGGACTGCTGTGCTTTTCCAGGGACTGTAGTGTAAGCTTAAAAATGTTTTCTTTATTTTTTGTGCGTGTTTGTCTTTCATGTGTTATTTCTGTGAAAAGTATTACAAACCTATTACAGTACAGTTCTCTATAGCCGACTGTTAATGGGGTACCTAGGCTAACTTCGTTGGACTTACGAACAACATGCACTTAAAAGCACGCTCTCTGAGTGGAACTCGTCCGTGTGTAGGGGGACTTACTGTATCGGATTCCCCTTACTATCACAGCTCATCAGGCACTCGGTAGAGACTAATACTTTCTCTAAGATTGTATACTTTATCCTGTGCCGTGGCATCCTTTAACTGTCAGGTCCGTCATTCTTGTCTTCCAATTATTTTGGTTCTAAGGGCTTTTTAAACATGTCTTTCCTAACTAAAATCACCTGTCCCTTGTCATGCTAGAAGGTTCTATATCCTGTTCAAACAAATGTATATCACTTGCAGCTGGCTGGTCAGATGCAATGAATTCGTTGAAGACTAAAATATCCCTGCTGCTTTGCTAATCAGACTAACTGGAGTTTTTCTCTACAACCAAGCCATAGGTTTTGACTAGTATCATTTGGCAACATCAGTGTCGATCCATGGTCTGACGTTTAGCTACCTGTCTGCGTTCCTTGCTGCTCATTTACCCACGGCCCATCCCTCAGGGGGCAGAGCCCATCTGGTCAGATGTTGTTGGAGCCCCAGTATCTGAGAGCACAGCATCGTTGCCCAGCACTGCCATCTATTCCTTCTCTGTGTTGCTGGCCGTGCTGTCATACTCGTGACTGGGGTAGCTACCTTCCACCCTAGACAGTGGATCCAATAACTATTACATAAATGCTGTTTGATGTCCACAGCACCCTGTAGGCTACCACAGGATGGAGGGCAGATATCTGCCTCACACTTATAACCTCATGGTGGCCCCTCTTCTCGGCTGTTCTGTGACGACCAGGACCATCCTGGGGGACAGGAGTAAAGGGAAGTTAGAGCTATCTTATGCTCTCAAAATAACTATAAATTATTGTTCCTTAAAATTGGAAGAAGTCTTTGGCAGGTAGATGTGGGGCTTCAATTAAGCCTCCTATATATTTTCAGAACAAGTGGGAATATAAGCTAGAACAACATATGCGGAAAGTAATTTGGCAATCATCCTATTTAGTGATGTCTTTTTCAGGAATTTTTCCTAAGGGAAATGATGCTCGTATGAACGGAGGTATCCGGACATGACTGATTTTATTTGTACAGAGCATAGTAAGATGCAACAACCAAATAATTGTTTCTTGCGAGCCCGGAAGGAAGAAGTTAGGTCTCCTGACGCTCAGTTCTTGACAATTCTCATGCTTCTGCTGAACTGAAATACTCTTGGAAGGTCCATGTGGAAGCAGCATCAGACTCAACAGGAGAAGTGGAGATGGGTTGTGGCTGTATCACGAGATGTGCCGTGGACCTTCATCTTTCCCAACCCTCCTTCTCTGCCAGGAAGCTGACCTGGATTTATCAATGGGATCCTGTGACTTGTGGGTTCCCTGGGGGTTCAGCAGAGGAGATCGGACAGGCGTTCAAAGGGTGAAGGGAGTTTGAAGTTAGCGATTTGGTTCACTGGCTCCCTGCTTGCAAGATCAGGCTGGGCCAGCAGGGTCCTTCAACCGCTGGCCCTCTCAAGGGGGCGTTCTCTCCATAGTCCATTCTTTGTAGGTTGTTGGTAGACGATTCCTCTCTTGTCACTCATCTGTTTGGATGTCTCACAAGCAGGTAATAACGGCTCTTCTGTTCGGCTCTATCTTTTCAAGGATATTTGTATAGTTAACTACCGTTTGACAGCACGAAATGCTGGCGAGGATGTTGAAGCATAGGACCTCATTGGTGGGAGTGCAAAATGGTACAGCCCCTCTGGGGGACAACTGGGCAGTTTCGAAGTAAGCGTACTCTTACCATACGATCCGGCAGTAATACTCCTTGGTATTTCCCCAAAGGAGTTGAAAACTTCTGTGCACACAGAAGCTTGCATGTGGGTGTTTCTGGCATCTTATAATCATAAGTGCCCAAACTTGCAGGCAGCCAAGATGTCCTTCAGTAGGTGAACTGATTAATAAAATGCGGTACACCCAGATAACGGACTATTATTTGTCACTAAAAAAAAAGAAAAGAAAAAGAACCATCAAGCCGTGAAAGGATGTGGGAGAAACATAAACGCATTTTACTCAGTGAAAGAAGCTAGTATGAAAGAGCTACACTCTGTGTGATTCCAACTAGGCGAAATTCTGAAAAGGGGAAAACGATGGAGACGGAAAAAAGATCAGCCGTTGCCTGGGGTGGGAGAGGGATAAATAGATGAAGCGTAGGATTTTTCGTAGTGAAACTGCTGATACGCTGGGGGGTGCATGTCATTACATATTCAAACCCATAGGACGTAAAACACCAAAAGTGAACCCTAATGTAAACTGTGGACTTTGGGTGATGGTGATGTGTCCATGTAGGTCCATCAGTTTAACAAACGTACGACCCTGGGGGGGGACGGGTGTGGATAATGGGGCAAGCTGTGCATATGTAGGGGCAGTGGGTGTCTGGGAAATCTCTCCACCTTCTTCTCAATTATGCTGTGAACCTAAAACAGTTATGAAAGTCTTTAAACTCCACAAATATCTCTCATAACTTAATTATATCACATTTAAATACTGTCTTAAAAAGAACACACTGTGTCTTTAAGCCCAAAGTCTGGGCAAAGTGACCTACCTTATGACCTTTCCTCAAAAATTCAGCGTCTTCCTATAATCCAGCAATTTCCCTCCAAGTATTTACCCAAACTACGTGCAGTCGGAGACCTAGCAGGTATTTGTACACAAATGTTCATAGCATGATACACAGTAGCTAGAAGGGGGCAACACTGTAACTGTCCGTCCATGGATGAATGGAGAAAGAGCGTGTGTCGGTACTGTGCAATATGACCCAGCCTTAAAAAGGAAAAACTCTCACACGGGCTACAATATGAATGAGCCTTGAGGACATGGTGCTCAGGGATACAAACCAGACACAGAGGAACATTGTATGATACCATGTATACCATCTGCCTAGAGCAGGTAAATACGTGAGCGGAGTCGGGGCGGGGCGGGGGGAGGTGGAATGGGCAGAGTATCTAATGAGTATAGGGTTTCAGTTGTGCCTGATGAGCTCTGGGGATGGATGGTGGTGACGGTTGCCCAACAGTGTGAATGTACTTAAGGCCAGGGAGCTACTCTTCAAACAGTTTAAAGTGATAAAAAAAACATATATATTTTTTTACCACAATTAAAAAAAACCAGTGAGCTGCCCCTTGGGATCCAGAAGCCCGAGGGGTTGTCGCGGCTGCGTGTATTAGAAATAGCTACACTGCAAATGAAACACCCCCAGAAGGTGTGGGAGACATAGTGAGACTTAAAAATAGGTACCCAGGAAAGAAAAGGATGTATTTTCACATTGAAGTTTATCTAAAAAAAGAATTTCTATTAAAAAACAAAAGCTTCCTGCTTCGCTCTCCGTTAGGTGCTAAAAAGGTCACACTTAAAAGGAAAATGCCTCTTTAGCATTTTACTCCTTATCTGCCGGTTATAATTGCTGCTGCACCATTGCTTTTGCGCAGTTATTTATATGCCTGTGTATACAAGCGTATGTTATTATATGCGTATTTAATCTTATATGTTATTGAAGATTGTCTCACTTGCTGAAGTTTCACCAAACCTGTGGCCACTGACATAAAAAAACATGGCTTACTTTGCTAGTTATCCGAAAACAAATGTTACGGACACTCTGCATTTCTTTTTGTATTATAACACAAAGAAGGAAAGCCCGTTAGTTGAGTGCTGTAATGGTTAAGCTTCGGTGTTTGGGCAGATGCAGAGTTTCGTGGGTTGCCTGCTTCTCCATTGGGAGATTTTACCGGGGGAAGAAGGAGCCCATGAAGCCTCTTGAAAAGCCACCGTAACTACGGAGGTAGGTCTAGTATGTCTTAGTTTCCTGGGGATGCTGCAGGAAGTACCATAGGCCGAACATATTTAAAACCACACACGTGTCATCTCCCCGTTCTGGAGGCTGGAAATCTAAAATCAAGGTGCTGACAGGCCACCCTGCCTTCTGAAGTCTGAAAAGGAGACACCATCTTTGCCTCTTCGAGCTTTAGCTGGTTGTCAGTGTCCCCTGGAGTCCTGGCTTTCGTGCACACGTCACTGCAACCTCTGCCTTCCACTCACAAGGCAGTCGTCCCCCTGCGTCTTTGCATGGTCTTCCCTCTGCGTCCTTTTTTCCTTTTTTTCCCCACCGCGCCGCTTGCAAGCTCTTAGTTCCACAACGAGGAATCGAACCCAGGCCCTCGGCGGACACCGGTTACAGTGGATTAGGGTCCACCTTAGCGAGCTCATCTCACATTGATCTTACGCCCCCCAACCCCCCGTTCACCTCTGTTCATGACGATTACATCTGCTCAATAAGATGACATCCGTTTGGAAAGACCCTATTTCGAAAAAAGCTCACATTCCTAGATACCAGGGGGATTTGGACCCTCACATATCTTTTTGCAGGATGCGATTCAAGCCATAACACCACCCACTTGAGTTTGGATGGCAATGAATATAAAGGATTCAGGATCCCACTGTCTTAGAAGCAGTGACTGGATTCGGCCGTGGTGTGATGTTAATCCTGGCTGATCCCTGGGGGCATCACCTCACCATCACTCAGACCATCACCCACACAAGGAGTAGCACCGAAGGATAGCACGAAGCAGGTGCTCCCGCAGCTGCATGACCTGTCCGTGTGTCCTCACTCCAACCCCAGCCCTGTCAAACCCTGTCCTCATTTACAGATTTGATATTTTGCTCATCGTGGATTTCTTGGCACTCACTTTGCTCTCCACAAACATTGCCTTAAAATGTTATTCTGACTACTGAGTTTTCAGAAGCCCTTAAATTGTCCACCCCAAATAAGACCCCTATCCCCTCACCCTAGTCCTAGCCCCTACAAATGACTGTCCCATGTGTCCCCAGATATAAAATTCTAGCTCCCCCAATGCAGTAAAGTTCCCTGCGTGTCCGATTCTCCTAAAGCCATGCATCCTCTCAAGGCTCACATCTGTAGGCTGTTTCATACCCTCGGCAATTTATAACCTGCTTCCACACAAGCTGTATTATTTCAAATAGATATTAAAATAGGCATTTCAATAATTTAAGTGAGTATCTCAATAATTCATTGAGAGCCAGATCACTGATGCGGGGCAAAGTGGGAACTCAGACTTGGGTCCTCACATTCCGAGTTCATTTCTTTTCAGCTCAGCATATCCAGATTCTGCTACAACAAGAGGCGGGGATTTGGAGGTCAGCCAGGAGGGTATTTTGCTGTGCCTACCGGGGTTGGGTACTTGGCATTTCATCTTTAAGACTTGTATTCTTTCTCTCACGTTGATTACATGGGCTCACTTGATCACATCAGACTTGGGTCCTCACATTCTGAATTCATTTCTTTCCAGCTCAGCATCTCTAGCTGTCAACACAATTGAAAAGAGAGATAATGGATACTAATAGGCAACATGATGTAAAAGTTTGCTATGTGTCTGACAGATGCATCATCACAATTAGCTAATGAGAGAGAAACTTTCAGTTGTATGCTTTTTTACATGTTAGTTTTATTAAGGTATAGCTGATGTATTAGTTCCAGATGTACAATATAAGGGTTTGATATTTGTATGCACTGCAAAATGATCACGACAGTAAGTCTAGTTAACATTTGTCGCCATACGTGGTTCCAAAAAATTTTTTTAGTGAGAAATTTTAGCATCTCCTTTCCTAGCAATTTTCAAATATGCAGTACAGTATTAACAGTAGTGCCCATGCTGTGCATTGTACCCCCGTGACATTTCATAACCAAAAGCTTGCACCTTTTCACCCCCTTCATCCATTTCACCCTACCCCCAATCCCCTGCCTTTGACCACCATCAGTCTGTTCTCTGTATCTATAACCTTGGGGGTTTTTTGTCGTGTGTGTTTATTTGTTTTCTTTAGATTCCACAGAGTGAGATCATATAGTATCAATGTTTCTCTTTCTTTGACTTATTTTATTTAGCATAATTCTTTCATTCATGTTGTCACAAATGGCAAGATTTCATTATTTTTTATGACTAAATAATATTTCCCACCCCCATACACACACACACACACACACACACACACACCCCACATTTTCTGTATCCGTTCACCCACAGATGAACATTTAGGTTGCTTCCATATCTTGGCTATGGTAAATAATGCTGCAATGAACATAGAGGTGTGTATACCTTTTGAAGTGACTGTTTTTGTTTTCTTTGGATAAATAACCCAAAAGTGAAATTTTGATCAAAAGCTAGTTCTGTTTTTAAATTTTTGAGGAACCTCCTGTTTTCCATAGTGTCTGGACCAATTTACACTCGCACCAAGAGTGCACAAGGATTCCCATTTCTCTACATCCTGGAAAACACTTGTGACTTGTTGTCGTTTTGCTGACAGCCATTCTGACGGGAATGAGGTGATAACTCACTGTGGTTTTTATTTGCATATTCTTGATGATTATTGATTTTGAGCATCTTTTCAATGTACCTGTTGGCCATCTCTATGTCCTCTTTAAGAAAAACATCTATAAGATTCTCTGGCCAGTTTTAAATTGAATTATTTCTTTTTTCTTTCATGAATTCTTTATGTATTCTAGACATTAACCCATTATCAGCTATATAACTGGTAATGCATACTTTTCCTATTCATTAGATTGCCTTTTTGTTAATGGTTTCCTTTGCCGTGCAGAACATTTTTAGTTTAATGTCATCCCACTTGTTTTTATTTGTCTCTGTTGCCTTCGCTTTTGGTGTCAGATCAAAAAATCAAGATCAAGGCCTATGTCAGAAAGCTTACTGCCTATGTTTTCTTCTAGGGGTTTTATGGCTTCAGGTCTTATATTCAGATCTTTGATCCATGTTGACTTAAGTTTTGTGAGCGGTGTAAGATCGGGATCCAGCTTCATTCTTTTGCATGTGGCTGTCCAGATTTCCCACCACCATTTATTGAAGACACAGTGCTTTCCCCATTGTATATTCTTGGCATCTTTGTCATAAATTGACCATATATGTGTAGATTTCTGGCCTCTCTACTCTCTGCCATTGATCTATGTGTGTGTTTTTATACCAACAGCATATTATTTTCATTACTATCGCTTTGTAATGTAGTTTGAAATCAGGAAGCATGATGCCTCTTTTTTGTCAAGGTTGCATTGGCTACTCTGGTCTCTTGTGGTTCATAGAAATCTTACAGTTCTTGGTTCCATTTCTGTGGAAAAATGCCATTTGAATTTTGACGGAGACTGCATTGAATCTGTAGAGAGTTTTGGGTAGTAGAGACATTTTTGTAAACTAAATTTTTATAGTTGATTTACAATGTTATGTTAGTTTCAGATGTACAGCAAAGTGATTCAGATATACATATATATATACTCTTTTTCAGACTTTTTTTCCCCATATAGGTTATTTCAGAATACTGAGTAGAGTTCTCTGTTCTATACA
This sequence comes from Tursiops truncatus, assembly GCF_011762595.2. Classification (NCBI taxonomy): domain Eukaryota; kingdom Metazoa; phylum Chordata; class Mammalia; order Artiodactyla; family Delphinidae; genus Tursiops; species Tursiops truncatus. Next base: position 125,654,000 of record NC_047055.1, on the reverse strand, counting down.
GTAAGTCCTTGTTGATTATCTATTTTATAGATAGAAGTGTGTAAATGTGAATCCCAAACTCCTAATTTATCCCTCCCCCACTTTTCCCCTTTCATAACCATGTTTGTTTTTGAAGTCTGTGAGTCTGTTTCTGCTTCGTAAGTCCATTTGTATCATTTTTTTTTTTAGATTCCACGTATCAGTCATAACATATATTTGTCTTTCTCTATGTGACATACTTCAACTTAGTATGATAATCTCTAGGTCCATCCATGTTTCTGGAAATGGCATTCATTCTTTTTTGTCACTGAATAATATTCCAGTGTATATATGTGCCACATCTTCTTTATCCATTCATCTGTGGATGGACACTAAGGTTGCTTCCATATCCTGGCTATTGTAAATAGTGCTGCAATGAACATTGGGGTGCATGTATCTTTTAATTTTATTTTTTAACATCTTTATTGGAGTGTAATTGCTTTACACTGTTGTGTTAGTTGCTGCTGTATAACAAAGTGAATCACCTATATGTATACATATATCCCCATATCCCCTCCCTCTTGCGTCTCCCTCCCACCCTCCCTATCCCACCCCTCTAGGTGGTCACAAAGCACCAAGCTGATCTCCCTGTGCTATGCGGCTGCTTCCCACTAGCTATCTGTTTTACATTTGGTAGTGTATATATGTCCATGCTACTCTCTCACTTTGTCCCAGCTTACCCTTCCCCCTCCCCGTGTCCTCAAGTCCATTCTCTACGTCTGCGTCTTTATTCCTGTCCTGCCCCTGGTTCTTCAGAACCATTTTTTTTCTTTTTCTTAGATTCCATGTATATGTGTTAGCATACGGTACTTGTTTTTCTCTTTCTGACTTACTTCACTCTGTATGACAGACTCTAGGTCCCGCCACCTCACTACAAATAACTCAGTTTTGTTTCTTTCTATGGCTGAGTAATATTCCATTGTATATATGTGCCACATCTTCTTTATCCATTCATCTGTCGATGGACACTTAGGTTGTTTCCACGTTTGGCTATTGTAAATAGAGCTGCAGTGAACATTGTGGTACATGACTTTTTTGGAATTATGGTTTTCTAAGGGTATATGCCCAGTAGTGGGATTGCTGGGTCATATGGTAATTCTATTTTTAGTTTTTAAGGAACCTCCATACTGTTCTGTATAGTGGCTGTATCAACTTACATTCCCACCAACAGTGCAAGAGTGTTCCCTTTTCTCCACACCCTCTCCAGCATTTATTGTTTCTAGATTTTTTGATGATGGTCATTCTGACTGGTGTGAGGTGATACCACATTGTAGTTTTGATTTGCATTTCTCTAATGATGAGTGATGTTGAGCATCCTTTCATGTGTTTGTTGGCAATCTGTATATATTCTTTGGAGAAATATCTATTTAGGTCTTCTGCCCATTTTTGGATTGGGTTGTTTGATTTTGATATTGAGCTGCATGAGCTGCTTGTATATTTTGGAGATTAATCCTTGGCCAGTTGCTTCGTTTGCAAATGTTTTCTCCCATTCTGAGGGTTGTCTTTTCATCATGCAATTCTGATTTGCCCTTCTCTAATAATTAGCAACTTTGAGCACCTTTTCATGTGCTTTTTGGCCATCTGTATTTCTTCTTTGGAGGAATGTCTATGTAGATCTTCGGCTTTTTGATGGGGGTGTTTCTTTTTTTGATATTGAGCTGTATGAGCTGTGTGCATATTTTGGAGATTAATCTCTTGTCACTCACATCATTTGCAAATATTTTCTCCCATTCTGTGGGTTGGCTTTTCCTTTTGTCTATGGTTTCCTTTGCTGTGCAAAAGCTTTTAAGTTTAATTAGGTCCCGTTTGTTTGTTTTTGTTTTTATTTTCATTACTCTAGGAGGTGGATCCAAAAAGATTACAGCGGTTTATGCCAAAGAGTCTTCTGCCTATGTTTTCCACTAAGAGTTTTATAGTATCTGGTATTACATTTAGGTCTTTATTCCATTTTGAGTTTATTTTTATATATGGTGTTAGAGAATGCTGTAATTTTATTCTTTTACATGTAGCTGTCCAGTTTTCCCAGCACCCACTTACTGAAGAGACTGTCTTTTCTCCATGGTATATTCTTGCCTCCTGTGTTGTAGATTAATTGAACAGAGGTGCATGGGTTAATTTCCAGGTTTTGTATCCTGTGCCATTGATCTATATTTCTGTTTTTGTGCTAGTACCATACTGTCTTGATGACTATATCTTTGTAGTATAGTCTGAAGACAGGAAGCCTGATTCCTCCAGCTCCAGTTTTCTTTCTCAGGATTGCTTTGGCTTTTCAGGGTCTTTTGAGTTTCCAGTCATGTTTTAAATCTTTTTGTTTGAGTTCTGTGAAAAATGCCATTGGTAATTTGTTAGGGATTACAATGAATCTTTAGACTGTCTTGGGTAGTATAGTCACTTTAAGAATATTGATTCTTCCAGTCCAAGAACACGGTATATTTTTCCAACTCTTTGTGTCATCTTCAATTTCTTTCATCAGTGTCTTATACTTTTTGGAGTACAAGTCCTTTGCCTCCTTAAGTAGGTTTATTCCTAGGTATTTATATTCTTTTTAATGTGATGGTAAACGGGATTGCTTCTTTAATTCCTCTTTCTGATCTTTCTTTATTAGTGTAGAGAAATACAAGAGATTTCTGTGTATTAATTTTGTATCCTGAAATATTACCAAATTCATTGATGAGCTCTAGTACTTTCCTAATAGCGTCTTTAGGATTTTCTATGTATAGCATCATATCGTCTGCAAACAGTGACAGTTTTACTTCTTCTTTAACATTTTAGGTTCCTTTCATTTCTTTTCATTCTCTGATTGCCACAGGCTAGGATTTCCAAAATTATGTTGAATAAAAGTGTTGAGAGTGGATGCCCTCGTCTTGCTCCTGATCTTAGAGGGAATGCTGATAGCTTTTCACTGATGAGTATGATGCTGGCTGTGGGTTTGTCCTATATGGCCTTTATTATGTTGAGCTAGGTTCCCTCCATGTCCACTTTCTGGAGAGTTTTTATCATCACTGGGTGTTGAATTTTGTCAGAAGCTTTTTCTGCATCAATTGAGAAGATCATGGTTTTTATTCTTCAGTTTGTTAATGTGGTGTATCACACAGATTGATTTGCGGATATTGAAAAATCCTTGCATCCCTGGGATAAATCCCACTTGATCATGGTGTATGATCCTATTAATTTACTGTTAGATACGGTTTGCTAGTATTTTGTTGAGGATTTTTGAGTCTACGTTTATCCATGATATTGGCCCATAATTTTCTTTTTGTGTGGTATTGTTGTCTGGTTTTGGTATCAGGGTGATGGTGGCCTCATAAAATGAGTTAAGTTTATCTCGTCTAATGTGTCACTCAAGGCCTGTGCTTCCCTACTGATCTTCTGTCTGGATGATCTGTCCATTGATGTAAGTGGGCTGTTTAAGTCCCCACTGTTACTGTGATACTGTTGACTTCTCCATTTATGGCTGTTAGCATTTGCCTTATATACTGAGGTGCTCCTCTGCTGGGTGCGTATGTATTTATAATTGTTATAGCTTCTTCTTGGATTGGTCCCTTGATCATTCTGTGGTGTCCTTCTTTGTCTCATATAACAGTATTTTAAAGTCTGTTTTGTCTGATGTGAGTATTGATACTCTGGCTTTCTTTTGATTTCCATTTTTATGGAAAACCTTTTTCCATCCCCTCACTTTTAGTCTGTATGTGTCCCTAGGTCTGAAGTGGGTCTCTTGTAGACAGCATATATATGGGTCTTGTTTTTATATCCATTCAGCCAGTCTGTGTCTTTTGGTTGGAGCATTTAATCCATTTATGTTTAAGGTAATTATTGATACGTATGTCCTTACTGCCATTCTATTAATTGTTTTGGATTTGTTTTTGTAAGTCTTTTTTCTTCCCCTCCTCTTTACTTCCCTTGTGATTTGATGTCTATCTTTAGTGTTGTGTTTGGCTTGCTTTTGTGTTTGTGTGTGTGTGTGTGTGTGTGTGTGTGCGCGTGTGTGTATCACAGATTTTTGGTTTGCGGTTATTATGAGATTTTGACATAGCAGTCTATACATAAACAAGATTGTAGTAAGTTGCTGGTCTTTTAATTTCAAATGCATTTCCAATTCCCTGCACTTGTACTCTCCTCATGATTGCTGGATTTGATATCATATTTGTGTGTGGATGATATCTTACCTTTACTGTAAGTTTGCCTTTACCAGTGAGCTTTCCCATTTGTGATTTTCTTGTTTCTAGTTGTGGCCTTTTCTTTTCCACTTAGAGAAATTCCTTTAGCGTTTGTTGTAAAGTTGGTTTGGTGGTGCTGAATTCTCTTAGCTTTTGCTTGTCTATAAATCTTTCGATTCCTCCATCAAATCTGAACAAGAGCCTTGCTCGGTAAAGTATTCTTGGTTATAGATTTTCCCCTTTCATCACTTTAAATATATCATTCCACTCCCTTCTGAGGGAGAAACTCCCTGCAGAGTTTCTGCTGAAAAATCAGCTTATAACCTTATGGGGATTCCCTTGTACGTTATTTGTTGCTTTTCCCTTGTTGCTCTTAATATTTTCTCTATGTCTTTAAATTTTTGTCATTTTGATTAATATGCGTCCTGGTGTGTTCTTCCTTGGGTTTTACCCTGTATGGGACTCTCTGCACTTTCTGAACTTGAGTGAGTGCTTCCTTTCCCATGTTATAAAAGTTTTTGGCTATTATCTCTTCAAATATTTTTTCAGGCCCATTCTCTCTCTCTCTCTCTCATCTCCTTCTGGGACCCCTATAATGTGAATGTTGGTGCATGTTATGTTGTCCCAAAGGTCTCAGAGTGTCCTCACTTCTTTTCACTTCTGTTTCTTCATTCTGTTCTGCAGCAGTGATTTCCACCAATCTGTCTTCCAGCTCCCTTATCCGTTTTTCTGCCTCAGTAATTCTGCTATTGATCCCTTCTAGTGTATTTTTCATTTCACTTATTGCATTTTTCATCTGTGTCTCTTCTTCAAAGCTTATAGCTCTTTACTAAACATTTCTTGTATCCTCTTGGTCTTTGCCTGCAATTCTTTTTCCGAGATCTTGGATCATCTTTACTATCCTTACTCTGAATTCGTTTTCAGGAAGATTGCCTATCTCCACTTCACTTACTTGTTTTTCTTGGGTTTTATCTTGTTCCTTTCTCTGGGACATAGTTATCTGCCAACTCATGTTGTCTCACTTGCTGTGTTGGCAGTCTCCATTCCACAGGCAGCAGGATTGTAGTTCTTCTTGCTTCTGGTGTCTGCCCTCTGGTGGGTGAGGCTGGTCCAGGGGCTTGTGTAGGCTTCCTGGTAGGATGGACTGGTACCTGCACTCTGGTGGGTGGAGCTGGGTCTTGTCCCTCTGGTGGGCAGGGCTGTGTCAAGTGGTGTGTTTATAGGTGGCTATGGGGTCAGGATGACTCTAGGCAGCCTATCTGCTGATGGGTGGGGCTGTGTCCCCACCCTGTTGGTTGTTTAGCCTGAGGCATCCCAGCACTGGAGCCTGTAGGCTGTTCGATGAGGCCAGGTCTCAGTGCCAAAATGGTGACCTCTGGGAGAGGTCACGTCAAGGAATATCTCCTGGGGCCTCTGCTGCTAGTGACCTTGCCCCTACAGTGAGCCACAGCTGACCTCCGCCTCCCCAGGAGACCCTCTGAGACCCACAGGTAGGTCTAGCCCAGCCTCCTATGAAATCATTAATTTTCCCTGGGTCCCAGTGCACATGAAACCTTGTGTGCACCCTTTAAGAGTGGAGACTCTGTTTCCCCCAGTCCTGTGGAGCTCCTATAATCAAGCGCTGCTTGCCTTCAAAGCCAAATGCTCTGGGGGTTCCTACTCCTGATGCCAGAGCCCCAGGCTGGGGTGCCTGATGTGGGACTCAGAACTCTCCCTCCTGTGGGAGAACCTGTGCAATATAATGATTTTCCAGGTGGTGGACCACCCACCCATCAGGGATGGGATTTAATTATATCCCCAAAGTGCCCTTCCTACCGTCTCATTATGGCTTCTTCTTTGTCTTTGTATGTAGAATATCTTTCTCAGTAGTTTTTTTTTTTTTTTTTTGCGGTACACGGGCCTCTCACTGCTGTGGCCTCTCCCGTTGCGGAGCACAGGCTCCGGACGCGCAGGCTCAGCGGCCATGGCTCACGGGCCCAGCTGCTCCGCGGCATGTGGGATCTTCCCGGACCGGGGCACGAACCCGCGTCCCCTGCATCAGCAGGCGTACTCTCAGCCACTGCGCCACCAGGGGAGCCCTCGGTAGTCTTTTTTGTTGATGGTTGTTCAGCACTTAGTTGTGATTTTGCTGTTTTCATGACAGGAGGTGAGCTCAACTCCTACTCTGCCATCTTCTTTTTTCTTTCTTTGTGCTTTCTAGTTTCACTTGCTCACAGGGTACTGTGGGCAGTGGCCCTGCACCTGGCTCTGCAGACCAGTGTCCATAGTGTGAAATCTAAACATTTAAACACTATTGTTTCAATCCTTGGGCACAAAATATCCTTCCATTTATTTGGTATCTTCAGTTTCTTTCATCAGTGTCTCAGTTTTCAGCATACAAGTTTTTCACCTCCTTGGTTAAATGTATTCCTAGGTCTTTTGTTCTGTTTGATGCAATTGTGAATGGTATTGTTCTCTTAATTTCTCCTATAGCTTGTCATTAGTGTACAGAAACACAACATATTTTTGTATATTGATTTTGTATCCTGCAACTTCACTGAATTTGTTATAGTAGTTCTAACAGTTTTTTGGTGGAGTCTTTAGGGTTTTCTATATATAATATCATGTCATCTGCAAATAGTGACAGATGTCTTTTAGTTCTTTTTCTGGTCTGATTGCTGTGGCTAGGATTTATAATACTATACTAAATAAAAGTGAGAGTGGGCTTCCTTGTCTTTTCTTGATCTTAGGGGAAATGCTTTTAGCTTTTCACCACGGAGTATGATGTTACTTGTGGGCTTGTCATGTGCCCTTATTTATGTTGAGAGCTTTTATACCCACTTCGATACCCACTTTGTTGAGAGCTTTTATCCTAAATGGACACTGACAATTGAAAATTTTTTTCTCCACCTATTAAAATGATCATATGATTTTTATGCTTCATTTTGTTAATGTGCTATATCAAATTGATATGCAGATGTTGAACCATCCTTGCATCCTTGGAATAAATCCCACTTGATCATGATGTATGATCCTTTTAATGTATTCTTGAACCCAACTGGCTAATATTTTGTGGAGGATTTTTTTTAACAGTTATCATTTTTTAAATTGCTTTACAGTGTTGTTAGTTTGTGCTGTACAGTGAAGTGAATCAGCTATATATCTCTATCTCTATCTGTCTGTCTACATATATCTCCCCCCCTTGGACCTCCCTCAGCATCCCCCCCATCTAGGTCACCACAGAGCACTGAGCTGAGCTCCCTGTGCTATACAGCAGGTTCCCACTAGCTATTTTACACACGGTAATGTATTTATATCAAATCTAATCTCCCAAATCATCCTACCCTTCCCTTGCCCCCCCATGTCCACATGTCCACTCTCTACATCTGCATTTCTATGGCTGCCCTGCATATAGGTTCATCTGTACCGTTTTTCTAGGTACCACATACATGTGTTAATATACAATATTTGTTTTTCTCTTTCTGACTTACTTCACTCTCTATGACAAACTCTAGGTCCATCCACATCTCTACAAATGACCCAATTTCATTCCTTTTTTTGGCTGAGTAATATTCCATTATATATATGTACCACACCTTCTTTATCCATTCATCTGTTGATGGACATTTAGTTTGCTTCCACGTCCTGGCTATTGTAAATAGGGCTGCAGTGAACATTAGGGTGCATGTGTCTTTTTGAATTATGGTTTTCTCAGGGTATGTCCCATTAGTGGGATTGCTGGGTCATATGGTAATTCTATTTTTAGTTTTTAAGGAACCTCCATACTGTTCTGCATAGTGGCTGTATCAATTTACATTCCCATCAACAGTGCAAAAGGTTCCCTTTTCTCTACACCCTCTCCAGCATTCATTGATTGTAGACTTTTTGATGATGGCCATTCTGACCAGTATGAGATGATACCTCAATGTAGTTTTGATTTACATTTTTCTAATAATTAGTGATGTTGAACATCTTTTCATGTGCCTCTTGGCCATCTGTATGTCTTCTTTGGAGAAATGTGTATTTAGGTCTTCCACCCAGTTTTTTTTTTTTTTTTTTTTTTTGAGGTACGCGGGCCTCTCACCGCTGTGGCCCCGCCTGCCATGGAGCACAGGCTCCAGATGCACAGGCCCAGAGGCCATGGCTTACGGGCCCAGCCGCTCTGCGGCACGTGGGATCCCCCGGACCGGGTCATGAACCCGCGCCCCCTAGAATCGGCAGGCAGACTCCCAACCACTGCGCCACCAGGGAAGCCCCCACCCGTTTTTTCATTAGGTTTTTTTTTTTCCATATTGAGCTGCATAAGCTGTTTCTATATTTTGGAGATTAATCCTTTGCCCATTGCTTCATTTACAAATATTTTCTCCCATTCTGTGTGTTGTCTTTTTGTCTTGTTTATGGTTTCCTTTGCTGTGCAAAAGCTTTTAAGTATAATTAGGTCCCATTTGCTTATTTTTGTTTTTATTTTCATTACTCTAGGAGGTGGGTCATAAAAGATCTTGCTGTGATTTATGTCACAGTGTTTTTCCTATGTTTTTCTCTAAGAGTTTTATAGTGTCTGGCCTTACATTTAGGTCTTTAATCCATTTTGAGTTTATTTTGGTGTATGGTGTTAAGGAGTGTTCTAATTTCATTCTTTTACATGTACCTGTCCAGTTTTCCCAGCACCATTTATTGAAGAGGCTGTCTTTTCTCCATTGTATATTCTTGCCTCCTTTGTCATAGATTAGGTGACCGTAGGTGCATGGGTTTATCTCTGGACTTTCTCTCCTGTTCCATTGATCTATATTTCTGTTTTTCTGCCAGTACCATACTGTCTTGACTACTGTAGCTTTGTAGTATAGTCTGAAGTCAGGGAGCCTGATTTCTCCTGCTCCGTTTTTCTTTCTCAAGGTGGCTTTGGCTATTTGGGGTCTTTTGTGTTTCCATAAAAATTGTGAAATTTTTTTCCCAGTTCTTTGAAAATTGCCATTGGTAGTTTGGTAAGGATTGCATTGAATCTGTAGATTGCTTTGGATTGTATAGTCATTTTCACAGTATTGATTCTTCCAATCCAGGAGCATTTATATCTCTCCATCTCTTTGTGTCATCTTTGATTTCTTTCATCAGTACTTTATAGTTTCCCAAGTGCAGGTCTTTTGCCTCCTCATATAGGTTTATTCCTAGGTATTTTATTCTTTTTTGTTGCAATGGTAAATGGGATTGTTTCAGTAATTTCTCTTTCTGATCTTTCATTGTTTTTGTAAAATAATGGAAGAGATTTCTGTGCATTAGTTTTGTATCCTGCAAATTTACCAACTTCATTGATTAGTTCTAGTAGTTTTCTGGTGGCATCTTTAGGATTTTCTATGTATAGTATCATGTCATCTGCAAACAGTGACAGTTTTATTTCTTCTTTTCCAATTTGGATTTCTTTTATTTCTTTTTCTTCTCTGATTGCCATGGCTAGAACTTCCAAAAACATGTTGAATAATAGTGGCGAGAGTGGACATCCTTGTCTTGTTCCTGATCTTAGAGGAAATGCTTTCAGTTTTTCACCATTGAGAATGATGTTTGCTGTGGGATTGTCTTATATGACCTTTATTATGTTGAGGTAGGTTCCCTCCATGTCCACTTTCTGGAGAGTTTTTATCATAAATGGGTGTTGAATTTTGTCAAACGATTTTTCTGCATCTATTGAGTTGATATTATGGTTTTAATTCTTTAATTTGTTAATATGGTGTATCACATGGTTTGCTTTGTGCATACCGAAGAATCTTGGCATCCCTGGGATAAATCCCACTTGATCATGGTGTATGATCTTTTAATGTGTTGCTGGATTCTGTTGCTAGAATTTTGTTGAGGATTTTTGTGTCTATGTTCATCAGTGATATTGGTCTCTAATTTTCTTTTTTGTGTGTGTGATACCTTTGTCTCATTTTGGTATCAGGTGATGGTGGCCTAGTAGAATGAGTTTGGGATTGTTCCGCCCTTTGAAATGTTTTGGAAGAGTTTGAGAAGAATAGATGTTAACACTTCCCTGTTTAATAGTGTTTGGTTTTGAAGCCATCTGGTCCTGGACTTTTGTTTGTTGGAAGATTATTAATTACAGTTTCAATTTCATTACTTATGATTGGTCTGTTCATATTTTTTATTTCTTCCTGGTTCAGTCTTGGAATGTTATACCTTTCCAAGAATTTGTCCATTTCTTCCAAGCTGTCTATTTTATTGGCATATAGTTGCTTGTAGTAGTCTCTTATGATCCTTTGTATTTCTGTGATGTCAGTTGTAATTTCTCCTTCTTCATCTCTAATTTTATTGATTTGTGGCCTCTCCCTTTTTTTCTTGATGACTCAAGGTAAAGTTTTATCAATTTTGTTTATCTTCACAAAGAACCAACTTTTAGTTTTATTGATCTTTGCTATTGTTTTCTTCATTTCTATTTCATTTACTTCTGCTCTGATCTTTATGATTTCTTTCCTTCTACTAACTTCGGGTTTTCTTTGTTCTTCTTTTTTTTAGTTGCTTTAGGTGTAAGGTTAGATTGTTTGAGATTTTTCTTGTTTCTCGAGGTGAGCTTGATTGCTATACGCTTCCCTCTTAGAACTGCTTTTGCTACATCCCATAGGTTTTGGGTGGTTGTGTTCTCGTTGTCGTTTGTTTCTAGGTATTCTTTAAATTTCTTCTTTGATTTCTTCACTGATCTCTTGCTTATTCAGCAGCATACTCTTTAGCCTCCATGTGTTTTTGTTTTATAGTTTTTTTCCTGTAATTGATTTCTACTCTCATAGCATTATGTTCAGAAAAGATGCTTGATATGATTTCAATTTTCTTAAATTTTCCAAGGCTTGATTTGTGACCCAAGATGTGATATACCCTGGAGAAGTTTCCATGTGCACTTGAGATGAAAGTGTATTCTTCCACTTTCAGGTGGAATGTCCTGTAAATATGAATTAAATCTATCTTGTCTATTGTGTCATTTAAAGCTTGTGTTTCCTTATTTATTTTCTGTCTGGGTGATCTGTCCATTGCTGTAAGTTGGGTGTTAAAGTCCCCCACTATTATTGTGGGGGACCGTTGATATCCCCTTTTATGGCTCTTAGCATTTGTCTTATATATTGAGGTGCTCTTATTTTGGGTGAATAAATATTTATAAGTGTTATGTATTCTTCTTAGATTGATCCCTTGATCATTATGTAGTGTCCTTCCTTATCGATTGTGACAGTCTTTACTTTAAAGTCTGTTTTATCTGATATGAGTATTGCTACTCCAGCTTTCTTGTGATTTCTACCTTCATGAAATATCTTTTTCCATCCTCTGACTTTCAGTCTGTATGTGTCCCTAGGTCTGAAGTGAGTCTCTTGTAGACAGCGTGTATATGGGTCTTGGTTTTGTATCCATTTTGTGTCTTTTGGTTGGAACATTTAATCCATTTACATTCAAGGTGATTATCGATATGTATGTTCCCATTACCATTTTCTTAATTGTTTTGGGTTTGTTTTTGTGAGTCTTTTTCTTCTCTTGCATTTCCCACCTAGAGAAGTTCCTTTAGCATTTGTTGTAAAGCTGGTTTGGTGGTGCTGAATTCTCTTCGCTTTTGCGTGTCTGTAAAGCTTTTGATTTCTCCACTGAATCTGAATGAGATCCTTGCTGGGTAGAGTAATCTTGGTTGTAGGTTTTTCCCTTTCATCACTTTAAATATATCCTGCCAATATTACTCAGCCATAAACAGGAACAAACCTGAGTTACTTGTAATGAGGTGGATGGACCTAGAGTCTGTCATACAGAGTGAAGGAAGTCAGAAAGAGAAAAACAAATACTGTATGCTAACACATATAAATGGAATATTTAAAAAATGGTTCTGAAGAACTTAGGGGCAGCACAGGAATAAAGACACAGACGTAGAGAATGGACTTGAGGATATGGGGAGGGGGAAGGGTAAGCTGGGACAAAGTGAGAGAGTAACATTGACATATATACACTACCAAATGTAAAATAGCTAGTGGGAAGCAGCCGCATAGCACAGGGAAATCAGCTGGGTGCTTTGTGACCACCTAGAGTGGTGGGATAGGGAGCGTGGGAGGGAGATGCAAGAGGGAGGGGATATGGGGATATATGTATACATATAGCTGATTCAGTTTGTTGTACAGCAGAAACTAACACAACATTGTAAAGAAATTATACTCCAATAAAGATAATAAATAAATAAATACACACACACACACACACACACACACACACACACACATTTTTTTTTTTTTGCCAATCCCTTCTGGCCTGCAGAGTTTCTGCTGAAAAATCAGCTGATAACCTTATGGGGATTCCCTTGCATATTATTTGTTTCCTTTCCCTTTCTGCTTTTAATATTATCTCTTCGAATTTAGTTTTTGTTAGTTTGATTAATATGTATATTGGTGTGTTTCTCCTTGGGTTTATCCTGTATGGGACTCTCTGCACTTCCTGGACTTGGGTGACTATTTCCTTTCCCATGTTAGGGAAGTTTTCAACTATAATGTCTTCAGATATTTTCTCAGACCCTTTGTCTTTCTCTTCTTGTTCTGGGACCCATATAATTCGAGTGTTGGTGCGTTTGATGTTTTCCCAGAGGCCTCTGAGACTGTGCTCAGTTCTTTTCATTCGTTTTCCTTTATTCTGCTCCTTGGCAGTTATTTCCACCATTTTATCTTCCAGCTCACTTATCTGTTCTTATGCCTCGGTTATTCTGCTATTGATTCCTTCTAGTGTGTTTTTCATTCCAGTTATTGTGTTGTTCATCTCTGTTTGTTCTTTAGTTCTTCTAGATCTTCATTAAACATTTCTTGTATTTTCTTGATCCGTGCATCCATTCTATTTCCGAGATTTTGGATCATCTTTACTATCGTTACTCTGAATTCTTTTTCAGGTAGGTTGCCTATTCCCTCTTCATTTATTTGGTCTTGCAGGTTTTTGCCTTGCTCTTTCATCTGTAACATATTCTTTTGTCGTCTCATTTTTTTTGATGGGTTGAGATGTATTCCTGTCTTACTGGTTGTTTGGCCTGAGGCTTCCAGCAGTGGAGTTTGCAGGCAGTAGGAGAGAGCCGGGTTTTGGTGCCGAGATGAGGACCTCCGGGAGACCTCACTCTACTTAATAGACCCTGGGGTCTGAGGTTCTCTGTTATTCCAGCGGTTTGGACTTGGAGCTCTCACCACAGGAGCTCAGGCCCGACCCTCAGCCTGGGAACCAAGATCCTGCAAGCCACGCAGCATGGCAAAAGAAAAGAGGAAAGGGGGGCGGAGGGAATGAGCCAAAAGGAGCAGAACAATAACAAAGTATAAAGTACAGAATAAAATTAATAAAAGATTTATTAGAAATAAAATATAAATGAAACAACAAGGTAAAACAGAACCACAACCTAAAAAAGAAAGAAAAAAAAAAGCTGGAAAAGGCCTTGGCTATGGTGGTAGAGCTTAGGCTGGGGCGGAGCTTAGGCTGGGGCGGAGCTTAGGCTCCAGACACCCTGTGGCTGGGAAACAGAGCAGAGTGCAGAGTTCAGAGGTTAGGCCTTGGGCGGGGGTGCAGGGGCAGGGCTTAGGCTCAGCACAGCCAGAGGGTGGAGGATCAGGCCCGGGACCTCAGCAGGCTCCACGGGGCCCAAGTGGGCAGGGGAAACCCTGGCCACGTTCCCTTCTGATCCTCTGCTTTCCTGAGCATCTGGACCCTGTCCCCTTTGATCCCCTAATTGTGGGTGGGCCCCTCTGGGCTTGGGAACCCCTCCCCTCCCCGAGCCACCCCTCCAGGGCACTGGTCCCATCCCACCTCCATTTCCCCCCACCACACGTCCTACCCGGTCGCTGGGGGTTCCTCCTGTCCCCTTAGGTGTCTGTGGTCCCCCACTCGTGCCTGGTAGGTGCCCTAGTTGTGCGCAGACCCGAATTCCCCGTCCTCTTAGTCCGTCATCTTGACTCCACCCCCGCTTGTGGAGGATTTTTGTATCTAAATTCATCAGGGACATTGGCCCATAGTTTTATTTTCTTGTGGTGTCATGTCTGGTTTTGGTATCGGGGTAATACTGGCCTTGTAAGATGAGTTTGGAAGTGTTCCCTCCTCTTAAAGTTTTTGGAAGAGTTTTAGTAGGACTGGTATTAGTTCTTTGAATGTTTGGCAAATTAGCCAGGGAGCTATCTGGTCCTGAACTTTTCTTGGGAAGTTTTTGATTACTGATTCAATCAGGGAGAAACTTATATTCAGCTCAACCTATAAATGACAAAATGAAATGGAGAGTTTGTGACAGGTCAGACCTCACCCAGGTAACAAGGGGGCTCAGCTGGGTATAGACCTCAGTATTTAGGTTTCACCACCCACCTGAATGATCTGTTACCACACTGCCTGTTAACTGGATATTAAATCCATGAACAGCTTTCCCAGGTAAGAGAATTAGGAGGTGATGACATCACAGAGTTTGGTTTTGGCAAAGAAAACTAGGCTAGACAGAGAAAGTAGGGACAAAACAGATATAACCAAGTTAACCACCATTTTGCCTAGACCCAACCCATTTCCCATGCACTGAATCACTCCAAGAATGTCAGCATGTGATAGGCCTACAAGATCATGTTTTCGCTATTTTGGGCACTGTTTTCTTTGGCTTCTGTCTGTGTACCGTTACATATTTATGTCTTCCTTTTTCTACAGTAAGAACTGTGGCTTCCACAATTATTAATCTAATTAATTATCTGAATACTACAAAACCGTCAAATGAGTTTCCAAATGGGATTCTTGGTCCACGGTTTTTCCCAACAATTTTATATTTTTGATAAGCAAGCTATTGGTCTGCAAATTGTTTTAAACTTTTGCCCATATGGCAGACAGCATCAGCAATATTTTTTTTTCTTGGCCAAATGTTGATGCTGTTTCTATGTTAGGCAAATGCATCCTATGTGAAAAAGACAGTCTTATTAAATGCCATGTTCAATGCTTATTTCTTCCTTATGTGTTTTCATTATGAAAACGTCACTGACCAGTATTCTTCCTGAGATAACATTTCATACCTCATTCTGTTTCACAGAGATTGATCTCTGAGTTTAATATAAGGATTGGCGATAGGCTGCTAAGGCAAAGATAACATTGGAATGTAGAAATTTCTTCCAGGTAGGTTTTACTTGTGGCTACATAAAAATATATAATAAATTAAAAAAAAAAATCTTGGGTAGGGCCAAGATTTCTATCCTGTCCTTTACTGGAATAAATTTTTCTAGAATAGGAAAAATTACCACTATTTCATAGCTTTAGGGTTTATCTATTCATGCATTGTTTTGTGTGTGTGTGAACAAAACAATGTGAGGGTATAACAAAAGGGTATCTGAATATTTAAATCACTCGCATGTCTCAAGGGAACTAAGTTTTCAAAACTCCACACACATACACCCTGTGACCAACTGTATTTGTTCAGAATGTCCACAGCCATTTCTCCCATCCCCCGGCCCCTTCACAGAATGTGACTTTACCACTTGAAGCCTCCTCCCAGATAGAAGAGGGTCTATAATCCTCATCTTGAATCTGGGCAGAGTTATGAACAGAGAGGAAGTGATACTTTGTAATGCTGAGGCTGGATCCTAAAGGGTTGTACAATGCTACCCTGCTTTCCTTAGGTGGTTTGTTCTTGAGAAGCAGTTGCCATGCAGTGGGGAAGCCCAAGCAGCTACGTGGAGGTGCCATGTAGAGCTATTCTCAGAGCTCCAGAGAGGTCCTAGCTGACAGCATTCAGGGACAGACAAGGGCTAGAAAGAGACTAGCCTTCACTTCATTCTAGCTCCCAGCCTTTATAAATTCCCAGTTAAGGTCCCAAACATCATGAGCAGAGACCAGCCATGTTCAATAAATGCTCTCCGAATTCCTGACCCACAGAATCCATTCACATAATAAAATGATTGCTGTTTTACAAGATTAAATGAGGGGTTGTTAGTTACACAGCAATAGAACAGGAAAATACACCCCAAGGGAAAATTCAAGTGAAAACTGAGAAGATGAAATAAGGTAGCAAAAGTATTTCTTACTAGTATGTTAAAAACTGTTTTTTTGTTCTTAGCATATGCATTTTCATATACATAATTGTACCTAAACATTCCTAGACAGCATTTATATTTATAGGATAAATGGGAAAATCAGTTTTTTAAAGGGAGAGAAGATTTTAAAATATATATAAATAATTTCCATTTATGATATTCAAGTAGTATGGTTGGTGAGTAAAATGGCATTTCTCATTTCTAAAGCTTTTCCTCCTGTGATGTGAATATTCAGTATAACACTGAGTCACCTACCCTGTAACAAATTTTAAACATTATAAATGACATTTTCTAACCAGGAATGTTTCAAGCATAAGAAACTTTTTTTTTTTTTTAATGAGAACTACTAGGGAACTTATGTTTAAAAGTAGGTACTATCGTATGTCACCATTCAACAAAGCAAAAAGAAATTTTTCAGCTCTTGTTCCCACATTTTTACAAAACTATTTCTTCTGTAAATCAAGCTGCATGCCTACTGGCATAAGAACGTTTAATTAGAAAATAATGTATATTGCTGTCAAGTTTTGATTCAGTCACTACATTTTAACAACCCGCTAAATTAAGGTGGGTGACAGGAACAGTTGCTTCTTGGTCTTCAAACAAGCTAGCAAAATAGAACAAGCCTGAATTTCCACTAGTGAGGAAAATCTGAATGATCAATAAACATGAGGAGTCTAATTTACTAGTAATGAAATAAAACATTAAAATAGAATTTCACGGCCATTAAGTTAGCAAACATTTAAATATCTACTGGATGCAGTGTTGAGAAATTGTAGCAATGGGAACTTTATACACAGTTTTTGAGGAGCAATTTGGTATCGTTTAATAAAATGTAAAACCTCTTTTGTATGTTACTCAGCAAAATCTTTCAGTGAGAAAGCAAGAAATATTTAATCCCTGGGGGATTTTTTTTTTTTGACAGAGTCTGAGTTGGATCCCAAATTTTCTGCCTGCTGGCCATGTGATTTGAAAATGGAAATGACTTAGACGGAGCAAGTGGTGTACATAAGTAAATTCCAGTGTGTACTCTACTGCAGTGTCAAAGAATTGGCTAGATCTATGTGCAGAACAAAGAATAAAAAAAAATTGCAAAATATGCATCCATGAATGTACTTCTAATACATAATTTTAAAATATCCATATGTATTTTTCATATTTTCAGGGGCAATAGAAAAGTGTAGATTGGAAGACTCCGTGAGGATTTCATAAAGCAGTTAGACGACCACTATCTCTGCAGATAGAGGAAGCTGAATAGCATGGAGCCAACTTCAGATTTATCGATACTAATTTGACTTAATGGACAGAACCAAGCTACATTTGATCTTTTAAAAACTGTGAATGGTAGGCATATGGGTTTTTGAAAAACAATACAGTAGCAGTGCACAACTTACAAACATTTTCTGAATTAAAAACATCAAATGCACTATATAAAAACTTTGTTCTAACTGCTTTGATTTCCAGGATGTTCAGCTGCAAAATGAAATATTTCTAAATAAGTTGAAGAAACACTGTAAGGAAGCTGCTATCCTTGGGGACAAATGCAGTACTTGTATATCAATCAGTAATTTAAAAGTGTAGTATAAGTCCCTTTGAAATCTCAGATTCAGAAAATGTGTGTGTTGCTGCTGGTTTAGAAACTACCAAAACAGGACTGCCTACATACCAATATCATCACTGGTCAGAGCACTGCACTCACTTTCTGTAACTGTAAAACCTAAATGAGGTTTT